>NC_083415.1:46516963-46824847 GCF_020745735.1 Hemiscyllium ocellatum
GCCTAACTGTATATCCTCTGTGTATGAATATATTTAGATTTTCTCAACTACAGGCTTGACTTTTAGCTGTGATTTACAACAACTTCTCAAGAATAATGATACTAGGTCCTGTTCACTTCTCACCTTGGAAGCCCACTGGCTCGTAAAACCCCAAAACACTGATTTTCTTAACAGAATACAATTTTTGCTCAACTCACATTTTATGACCTCCTTAAATACACTTGCAGCTCTTTATTCTTCAGAATCTGAGCCTTGTATGAATTGAAGGTTAGTGAAATAGTAAGGTCGTTACGGATGAATAAAAACGCATAGCACGTTTGGTCTTGGTATTCCACCATATTAGTTTGACTACAAGTTATTCTGCAAAATCTTCTAACTCAAACCCAAAGTATTTAAAAAAAAGGAAATATGTTTAGGAGTGATTTTTATTGCAAAGAGGAATAAAACAACCAAACTTTGAAACCCCAGACATTAGAAAAAGAAATACTAGAAATAAAAGTGTAAATAAATTAGTGGTTGATCTTATCATCAGGCTGGAGCAACATATTTTGAAGTGCTATCAAGTAAGAACAGAGAAGATGGTAAAGGTCAGGTGTGTGTGGCATTATTCGTCAAAGACGGTATCATGGTTGCAGAAAGGATGTTTGAGGACTCATCTACTGAGGTAGTATGGACTGAGGTTAGTAACAGGAAAGGAGAGGTCACCCTGTTGGGAGTTTTCTGTCAGCCTCTGAATCGTTCCAGAGATGTAGAGGAAAGGATAGCAAATATGATTCTCAATAAGAGCAAGAGAGACAAGGTAATTGCTATGGGTTCCTTTAACTTTTCAAATATTGACTGGAGTACTTCAGATGTTTCAGTTTTTGTCCAATGTATGCAGGAGGGTTCCCAGACACAGTATGGAGACAGGCCAACAAGGAGTGAGGCCACATTAGATTTGGTACTGGGTGTTAGATTTGGAAGTGGGTGAGCACTTTGGTGATAGTGACTACAATTCGGTTATATTTAGCGATGCAAAGAGAGATATATACTGCAGGGCTAGTGTTATATCTGGGGAAAAGGCAAGTACAATGTGATTAGGCAAAATTTAGGATGCATAGGATGAGGACGGAAACTGCAGGGGATGGACACAATTGAAATGTGGAGCTTATTTGAGGAACAGCTACTGCGGGTCCTTGATAAGTATGTACCTGTCAGGCAGGGAGGAAGTTGTTGAGTGTGGGAGCCATAACTTACTAAGGAAGTTGAATCTCCTGTGAAGCGGAAGAAGAGGCTTATGTTAGGATGAGATGTGGAGGCTCAGTTCGGGCATTTGAGAGTTACAGGTTAGCCAGGAAAGACCTAAAGAAAGAGTTAAGAAAAGCCAAGAGGGAACATGAGAAGTCGTTGTCAGATAGGACCATGGAAAACCTTAAGGCTTTCTATAGGCATATCAGGAATAAAAGAATGACTAGAGTAAGATTAGGGTCAATCAAGGATAGTAGTGAGAAGTTGTGCATGGAGTCAGAGGAGATACGGGAAATGCCAAATGAATATTTTTCGTCAGTATTCACACTAGAAAAAGACAATGTCGTTGAGGAGAATACTGAGATACAGGCTACTACCAAGATGGGATTGAGGTTCACAAGGAGGAGGTGTTAGCAATTCTGGAAAGTGTAAAAATAGATAAGTCCCATGGGCCTAATGGGATTTATCCTAGGTTTCTCTGGGAAGCCAGGAACGAGATTGCTGAGCTTTGACATTTTAAAAAATTTTAGATTAGATTACCTACAGTGTGGAAACTGGCCCTTTGGCCCTACAAGTCCATGCCGACCCTCCGAAGAGTAACCCACCAAGACCCATTTGCCATTTCTCTATGACTAATGCACCTAACGTTATGGGCAATTTAGCATGGCCAATTCACTTAACCTGCACATCTTTGAACTGTGGGAGGAAACTGGAGCACCCGGAGGAAACCCACACAGACACTGGGAGAATGTGCAAACTCCACACAGACAGTCGCCCGAGGCTGGAATTGAACCCGGGACACTGGTGCTGTGAGGCTGCAGTGCTAACCACTGAGCCACTGTGCTGCCCCAATTTTTATGTGGTCATTGTCTACAGGAATAATGCCAGAAGACTGGAGCGTAGCAAATGTTGTTCCCATGTTCAAGGAGGGGAGTAGAGACAGCCATGGTAATCATAGTCCAGTGACCTTCACTTTGGTTGTGGATAAAGTGTTGGAAGAGGTTATAAGAGATAGGATTTATAATAATCTGGAAAGGAATAAGATGATCAGGGATAGTCAACATGGTATTATGAAGGGTAGGTTGTGCCTCACAAACCTTAGAGTTCTTTGAGAAGGTGACCAAACAGGTGGATGATGGTAAAGCAAGTTGATATGGTGTATATGAATTTCAGTAAGGCGTTTGATGAGATTCCCCACAATAGGATATTGCACAAAATACAGAGGCATGAGATTGAGGGTGACTTAGTTTGGCGCACTGACCTGTACACCGCTGAAGCCAAACGCCAGCTCGCGGACGCCTCCTCTTATCGCCCCCTTGACCACGACCCCACCTCCCACCACCAAACCATCATCTCACAGACCATCCAGGACCTCATCACCTCAGGGGATCTCCCATCCACCGCCTCCAACCTCATAGTCCCACAACCCCGCACCGCCCGTTTCTACCTCCTGCCCAAAATCCACAAACCTGCCTGCCCCGGCCGACCCATTGTCTCAGCCTGCTCCTGCCCCACCGAACTCATCTCCCAATACCTCGACACGGTCCTGTCCCCTTTAGTCCAAGAACTCCCCACCTACGTTCGGGACACCACCCACGCCCTCCACCTCCTCCAGGATTTTCGCTTCCCCGGTCCCCAACGCCTTATTTTCACTATGGACATCCAGTCCCTGTACACCTCCATCCCCCATCACGAAGGACTCAAAGCCCTCCGCTTCTTCCTTTCCCGCCGCACTAACCAGTACCCTTCCACTGACACCCTCCTTCGACTGACTGAACTGGTCCTCACCCTGAATAACTTCTCTTTTCAATCCTCCCACTTCCTCCAAACTAAAGGAGTTGCCATGGGCACCCGCATGGGCCCCAGCTATGCCTGCCTCTTTGTAGGATATGTGGAACAGTCCATCTTCCGCAACTACACTGGCACCACCCCCCACCTTTTCCTCCGCTACATCGATGACTGTATCGGCGCTGCCTCGTGCTCCCACGAGGAGGTTGAACAGTTCATCAACTTTACTAACACCTTCCATCCCGACCTGAAATTCACCTGGACTGTCTCAGACTCCTCCCTCCCCTTCCTAGACCTTTCCATTTCTATCTCGGGCGACCGACTCAACACAGACATCTATTATAAACCGACTGACTCCCACAGCTACCTGGACTACACCTCCTCCCACCCTGCCCCCTGTAAAAACGCCATCCCATATTCCCAATTCCTTCGTCTCCGCCGCATCTGCTCCCAGGAGGACCAATTCCAACACCGCACAACCCAGATGGCCTCCTTCTTCAAGGACCGCAGATTCCCCCCAGACGTGATCGACGATGCCCTCCACCGCATCTCCTCCACTTCCCGCTCCTCCGCCCTTGAGCCCCGCTCCTCCAACCGCCACCAAGACAGAACCCCACTGGTTCTCACCTACCACCCCACCAACCTGCGCATACAACGTATTATCCGCCGCCATTTCCGCCACCTCCAAACGGACCCCACCACCAAGGATATATTTCCCTCCCCTCCCCTATCAGCGTTCCGCAAGGACCACTCCCTTCGTGACTCCCTTGTCAGATCCACACCCCCCACCAACCCAACCTCCACCCCCGGCACATTCCCCTGCAACCGCAGGAAATGTAAAACTTGCGCCCACACCTCCACACTCACTTCCCTCCAAGGCCCCAAGGGATCCTTCCATATCCGCCACAAGTTCTCCTGTACCTCCACACACATCATCTATTGCATCCGCTGCACCCGATGTGGCCTCCTCTATATTGGTGAGACAGGCCGCTTACTTGCGGAACGCTTCAGAGAACACCTCTGGGCCGCCCGAACCAACCAACCCAATCACCCCGTGGCTCAACACTTTAACTCCCCCTCCCACTCCACCGAGGACATGCAGGTCCTTGGACTCCTCCACCGGCAGAACACAACTACACGACGGCTGGAGGAGGAGCGCCTCATCTTCCGCCTGGGAACCCTCCAACCACAAGGTATGAATTCAGATTTCTCCAGTTTCCTCATTTCCCCTCCCCCCACCTTGTCTCAGTCGGTTCCCTCAACTCAGCACCGCCCTCCTAACCTGCAATCCTCTTCCTGACCTCTCCGCCCCCACCCCACTCCGGCCTATCACCCTCACCTTGACCTCCTTCCACCTATCCCACCTCCATCGCCCCTCCCCCTAGTCCCTCCTCCCTACCTTTTATCTCAGCCGGCTTGGCTCTCTCTCTCTTATTCCTGATGAAGGGCTTATGCTCGAAACGTCGAATTCTCTATTCCTGAGATGCTGCCTAACCTGCTGTGCTTTGACCAGCAACACATTTGCAGCGTACCTGAAAGAAGATAGAGGCTAGTGGTTGATGGGAAATATTCATCCTGGAGTTCAATTACTGTTTTGGGTCCACTGCTGTTTGTCATTTTTATAAACTACCTGGATGAGGGCATAGGAGGATGGGTTAGTAAATTTGCAGGTGACATTAAGGTCGGTGGAGTTGTGGATAGTGCAGAAAGATGTTGTATGTTCCAGAGGGGCATAGATAAGCTGCAGAGCTGGGCTGAGCGGTGGCACATAGTGTTTAATGTGGAAAAGTGTGAGGTGATTCACCTGGGAAGGAGCAACACAGGAATGCAAATTACTGGGCTAATGGTAAGATTCTTGGTAGTGTAGATGAGCAGAGTGATCTTGGTGTCTATGTACATAGATCCCTGAAAGTTGCCACCCAGGTTTATAGAATTGTTAAGAAGGCACACGGTGTGTTAGCTTTTATTAGTAGAGGAATTGAGTTTTGAAATTATGAGGGCATGCTGCAGCTGTACAAAACTCCGGACATGGGGTATTGCGTACAGTTCTGTTCACCATGTTATAGGAAGGATGTGGAAGCCTTGGAAAGGGTTCAGAGGAGATTTACTAGGATGTTGCCTGGTATGCAGGGAAGGTCTTACAAGGATAGGCTGAGGGAGTTGAGGCTGTTTTCATTGGAGAAAGAAGGTTGAGGTGTGACTTAATTGAGACATATAAGATAATCAGAGGGTTAGATAGGGTGGACAGTGAGAGCCTTTTTCCTTGGATGGTGATGGCTAGCATGAGGGGGCATAGCTTTAAATTGAGGGGTGACAGCCATAGGACGGATGTCAGAGGTAATTTCTTTACTCGGAGAGTAGTAAGGGCGTGGAACGCACTGCCTGCAACAGTAGTAGCCTTGCTAACTTTAAGGATATTTAAATGGTCATTGGATAGGTACGTGGACAAAAATGGAATAGTGTTGGTCAGATGGGCTTCAGATTGGTTTTACAACATCGAGAGCTGAAGGGCCTGTACTTTGCTGTTATGTTCTATGTTGTCACATAGGCAATAGGACAACTTGTAAGTAGCTTTAAAATATATCAATTTTTAAAGTTAAAATAATGAGTGTATTGAAAGAAAAAGCCACCTAGTGTACACTTTATTAGAAGTCCTCAGTATCTCATTCCTGATTCTGAGAAAGCACATTCTCAGGGGCGGCACGGTGCGGCACGGTGGCACAGTGGTTAGCACTGCTGCCTTACAGCGCCGGAGACCCGGGTTCATTTCCCGCCTCAGGCGACTCTGTGTGGAGTTTGCACATTCTCCCCGTGTCTGCGTGGGTTTCCTCCGGGTGCTCCGGTTTCCTCCCACAGTCCAAAAATGTGCAGGTCAGGTGAATTGGCCATGCTAAATTGCCCATAGTGTTAGGTGAAGGGGTAAATGTAGGAGAATGGGTCTGGGTGGGTTACGCTTTGGCGGGTCGGTGTGGACTTGTTGGGCCGAAGGGACTGTTTCCACACTGTAGGGAATCTAATCTAAAAATCTAATCTAAAAAAAATTCATTGAATTGCATTGAATCAGTGGCGCAGAAACAGGCCATGATTCAATTGTCACATCTGGCACCTTGGTTCCAATTATGTCTTCTAGTTCTCTTGTTTAAGATGCCATGCACATTGGTATATATGCAGTTCAATTTATTATTTATTCTTATTAATTTTATCCTCACCTTTTAAAAAAAATTCATACTTGTAGTTTATAGTTGTATTAGAGTCATAGAGATGTATAGTACCGAAACAGACCTTTCAGTCCAACCCGTCCATGCCAACCAGATATCATTGTTCCTATTCTTACCTCTCTCCTTGATTCTACCTTTATACCCAATTTTTTTCTGGTTTTGTCCTCGTACTCTTACAACTGTGTTTTCATCAAATCCCCATCTCCATCCCTTTTATTGGGGTCGAGATCTAAGCTATAAAGGTTAAGAGCAGCATTTGATTAAATCTGTAATTGTTCTATTACAAAATCTTTAAATTACTGAAATAACAATAAACACAATACACTATGGTTTGCTATTAAACTTACATTTGTAAAACCCTTGAGAATGCACTACGTGGGGAAGACAAACTTTGTTAATAATGGCACCAGTTCTAATATGCCAGTACTGTGTACAAATAACTGTAAAATAACTCATGTTAAAGCCTTTATTATCACCAATGTCTGAAAAGTGCATGCTAATACAGTTGCATTCAAAGCTATTTTTGGAACAAATGGAAAAGAATTGAGTGGACAATTGATGAACTCTTTTACAGGTTTGTATGTGAATGATGCCAATCATACATTTTAATTGTTATTTTATGCTGCACTGTAAACGTTGGGATGGACTGTATCACTAACTATGCTTGGAAAATAAAGCAATATTGTATTGAGATTAATTTGTTACATTTGGCTGTAAAATGATTTTCTGTGAGGAAATCAGACAACAATACAGTTACTGTCCAACCATGAAATGTTGCAAATCTGTTCATTTGAAAATTAAATTACATTAATCCTGATTTGCATGTATGCTGTCTGCATGGACGTGGTGGGTGGTGCAGGGTATGTTTCCTATGTGCTGTCAGTCATGAAAAATTGGTTTTCAATGTATGGAGGACCTCAAATCCTATGTGCTGCATTGAAGAAGTGAATGGAAGTCGTTCTGGAATTCATTATGTTGGTGTGGAAAGAGTGCATGGTGCTGAAGTAGTGCGACCTCTCCTTTTGTCAGAGGATGCTGAGTTTCCAGTTGTGGTCAAGAACTGAAAGTAATGTTTGTTGAAAGAAATCTCAAATCTGTTAATCAGTTTGCTCAACATCAGTTTTCTTCAGTGGTAACAAATGTCCCTCTTGTGACATTGTCACCTTCAATTTGGGTAAGTCATGATTTTGGATATCATGCAAGGAACTGAATTCATTTACTTTGACCAACATTGGTGTTTTCCACTTTGTAATGTAGTCTGTAAGAGTCTTCATCTAATTCTAGCGGATTAAAATGCTAGAATTTAGCAGGGTCATTTGATATTCTCTTTTTTAAGTGCTCCTTTAAGTTTTATTTCTGGACAAGTGTATTTGTGTACATGGCTAAAGTATAAAAAGGCAGAGGTGGTAGTGAAAGATCCAACCTGTTTATTTTTTCTTAAGTTTAACCTGAATAGATACTTTCCTTTCCTGATTCCTTTGCTGAAAGCACCACTGTCATCCTTTGTGATCTCACCCAAATCTGTATTAGTTATGTGGTGGTAAGTGCGAAAACATTTGACCAGGCTAGCATCATCCATGGAAAGCACTTCAGAGGGTCAATGCAGACTCAATGAGCCAAAAGGCTTCTCTCTGCACTGTGGGGATTCATGATGCTATGAATTTGAGTTTGACCCCCATCTTCACTTTGCATACATGTAGTTCCAGCAGGAATACATAACAGAGAGGGCCAGGAACCTATTCTAGTTTTTCTTTCTGTAATGTTGGGCACACAAGTCAACTGTTTCCTCATTACCATAGCAGCTAAGATCATCTAGCAAAGTAGGATGTAGGAATTGAATATTCGACGTTTCGGGCCGGAGCCCTTCATCAGGAATCATCTCATTTCTGATGAAGGGCTTCGGCCCGAAACGTCGAATTACCTGTTCCTTGGATGCTGCCTGACCTGCTGTGCTTTAACCAGCAACACATTTTCAGCTCTGATCTCCAGCATCTGCAGACCTCACTTTTTACTGTAGGAATTGAATGTAGAATCACACTGCAATGCAAAGATACCCTACAACAACATTTTTCTTTTGCACACTATTGTCTTAAGCCTCCCTGTCAGCTACTCTACCCTTAACTCCAGCAACATATGTGAATAGTTTCCGGACATTCCTGTCCTTCCACCTGATCATTGGGCAAACCTGCTGTAAAGTTTCACCATGTCGTACCCTTGAACATGCATTATTCTCCAGGTTCTGACCAATGTTTTTTCCTTAAGCCCTGTCTGAGTTCATCTTATTAATGAGTTTATCTTCCAGATACTTCGACTCTATTCACACTGAACTGTTGGTCATCTAACTTCCCTTCCTGGTTGCAATGTTAGTTGATATTGTTATTCTTTCTCTCTATTCTTGTTCTATCTCTTCACCCTTCAAATCTCTTTTTATCAACCTTGATGCAGAGGTGCCGGTGTTGGACTGGGGTGGACAAGATCAAAAAGCTTATTTGAAATCACAAGCTTTTGGAGCACTGCCCCAGAGTTCACCTGACAAAGACGCATTGCTTTGAAAACTTGATGCCAAGTGACCTTTGTTTATCTTCTCCATGACCTATCCTTTTTGAAAAACATTTTGTCTTGTCCAAGCTTTCCTTTCTATCCAAATCCTTCTTTGGATTGTAGATTTCCAAATCCATGCCCCCCTTTTCCGTAAAAAGAAAATACGATTCTGTCTACGGTTTTTATTTAATGAAATTGGCATTTCATTTGCTGACTTGGATTGTTGGATTGAGTGGCTTCCTTTTGAATGAAATGCATAATACTGCCCTGTAATCAAGCAGGCTAGCTATTCCCTCTCAAATAAACCGACCCTTGATTTGGCAATCTGATCTAATTATTTCAAATAGAAAGTGGTACTAAATTTTATCATCTTGTCATTTTTGTTTCTTTCCTACTTTTTATTCAATTCATTATCCAGCTCAAAATATATGGAATAAATTCAGGTTTACAGCCACTAGCATGTTAAAGGGAACTACCTTGGTTTGTATGACCGCCACTTTTTGATTTGTATACTTTTGCCCTATGGAAAAGCAACTTGCCTGTAAAAATGTGCGGTAAATAGCATTGAATTTCATCTGGGAAGTCATGCATATTAATTTGATGGAATTGGTTACTTTGTAAGGGGTCACCTTGATAAAAGGAAAGGTAGAAAACTGATCAAGTATGCTTTTTAAAAATAAGTGGAAAATGTTAATCTATGTATTTAAGAGTCGAAGTCCGTTTGAAGCCCTACAGTTAGGCTGTCTCACAGGAATAAAAATAGAATATGCTGGTATTAGTCAGACAGTTTGGCAGCATGTGTAAATTAAACAGTTAATGTTTCACGTCGATGATTGTTTAGCAGAATTTCGAGGACTTTTTGGACTTCTGGGAGTTGTTGATTTGACCTTTGTACACTGAGAGGAATGCATCATTGATTGCTGACTGAGAAAATCAAATGCAGTCAGGGAAATTGAGTGTGAACCTGATGTTTAGTGAGTGGAGAGTTCAGTGAAGAGATAAGGGTGGGAGAGGAAGGAGTTTTCTTTCCTTTTGTTTTCCTACCTTTCTCACCCTGTGTGAATGCTTTACTTCAGAAAAAGAAGCTAGCTGTTTGGTGTCTAGTAAGTGGGTAAAGATTATTCCATTAAGTTTACTGTGGTATAAAAATTGGGTGATGAAGTGAACACACATTCTTCAAATTAGTGAATAAGGTAATAAAATTATCAACTAAAACTTATTAAGGATGGTAGGACAGATCATGTGTCAAGGCTGCAGCTTTTGGGAGTTCCTGGGTATTGTTGTGATTCAGAGCAAACATATCTGCAGCATGAACTTGAAGTTTGAGCATCTTTGTCTCAAAGTTTTAACTGGAGGCAGAATTACAGATTGTGATGCATCAGAGAGGCAGAAACAAATATGAGTATAATGTGGAAAAATGTGAAGTAGTACATTTAGGCAGGAGGAATGAAAAAGCAGAGTAATACTTAAATGGAGAACAACTATGGAAATATGAGGTACGCGGGATTGAAGTGTTCTCGTACATGTATCACAGAAAGTTATTTTTGCAAGTATAGCACCTGGTAAGAAAACAAGTGGGATGCTGTCTTTACTTCTGAGAAGAAACAAACATAAAATATGGAAGTTATGCTTCCGGCATAGAGGATATTGGTTAGAACAAATCTTGAACACTGTGTGCAAGTAGAATATAAATGCTGGCGGTGGTTTAGAGGAGACTTACTAGCTTGGTGCCCAGAATGAGTGTCTTGACTTTTGGAGAAAGGGAGGACAGGTTGGCCTTGAGAGGTGAATTAATTGAAGCATAAAAGACCCTGAATGGTTTTGACAAGGTAGAGGTGGAAAGGGTATTATCTTTTTGTGAATGTATCCAGAATTGGGAAGCACTGTTTTAAAATTGCTGGTTGCCCTTTCAGGAAAAGAATGAGGAGTTTTGTTTTCTCTTTAAGGATTGTGCGAATTTGGAACTTAGTCTCAGAAGGCGGTAGAGGCAGGGTCATTGAATATTTTCAAGACAGAGAGATATTAATCTTTGCTTGACAATGGAATCAGAGGTTCTCGGGGTTTATGTGATTATGAAATTCAAATCGCAAACCAATCTTATTGAATGATGGAGCAGGCTAGCCGGCTGAATGGTTCATCTGCTCCTATTTCATTTACCTATATGACTAATATCTGACAGCAGTAAATCAGTTGCTGTTTCACATTCAAATAGGAATTATTCACTTTAATAGAACAGTGCAAAGCAAATAGTGGTTTAAAAGATTAAGGATTTTTGGATCTGAGTAAATGAGTGCATGTAAGTATCAATTCCTTCATTTGAGCACAGTACAGCCAGGTTTCTAACATGACTGTGAAGCTTTGAAGAATCTTTACCCACCGGTACTCATGGTACCTTCTCTCCCTGAATCACTCAAAACTGAATTATATTGTGAACAGTTATATATAATCTCCTACTATAACACTGGTGCTTTTTCACTTCCCAAACTGGATCCATCATTACTTTCTTCCTGGTTGGATTGGACATATTTTGATCAAAAACTTTTGAACCTCAAAAGACCTTACATTCTGTATTTTTCCCAGGTTATATTCATGTCATGGAGGGGGAGGCAGTGGCCTAGTGATATTATATCTAGACAATGAATCCAAAGTTCCAGGTAATGTTCTGGGACTCATATTTGATTCCTGCCATGACAGATGGTAGAATTTGTATTCCATAAAATCCGCAGCCAATCTGATGAATAGGAAGGGTTTGGAGGGATATGGGCCAGGTGCTGGCAGGTGGGACTAGATTGGGTTGGGATATCTGGTCGGCATGGATGGGTTGGACCGAAGGGTCTGTTTCCATGCTGAACATTTCTGTGACTCTATGGTTATTGAACATCCCGTCTAGTTCACTAATGTCCTTTAGGAAAGGCGATTTGCCATCCTTGCCTGGCCTGGCCTGGTTTGGCCTGGCTTATGTGACTCCAAACCCAATGTTTGACTTTCAGCTGTCCTCTGGGTAACTGGGGATGGGGCAGTAAATTCTGGCTTTGCCAGGAATGGCTCTATTCTTAATTAGCATAATGAATGTTTCAAAAAAAAGAGATTTTTTTTGGATAACAGGTTTACTCATTCATCTCCTTTTCACCAATTGAAATTATTGAAAACAAATGACATGCAGCAATGTAGTAGGTTCCTATCTTTATAAATTTTAATTATAACACCTTGGCTAATGCACTAATCCATTCTCCATGACAGTCATGTCACTTTTGAATTTCTTTCTCAGTGTTCTATGTTCAGTTTGTACTCAGACTTGGATTTTGAGGAGCTCTCCTGCAGGTTTCTTCTGCTCTTATTGTTAGTATTAGAGACATAGAGTCATAGAGGAACACAGTGCAGGAAACGGTCATTCAGCCCATCGCATCTGTGCCAGTCGAAAACAACCACATGATTATTCTCATCCCATTTTCCAGCACTTGGCCCATAATTTTGAACACCTTAGCATCACAACTGCACATCTAAATATTTCTTGAATGTTTTGAGTGTTTCTGCCTCTTCCACCCTTACAGGTAATGAGTTCTAGATTCCCCACCATCTTCTAGTGAAAACATCTTTCTTTATTTGTTGGTTTCATGCACTTTCTCTCAGATACACTTTATCCAGTCACACTGATTCTCTCATCCTCTAGCCTAGCATCATACAAACCCATAAATTCTTTTACATTGGATGTAAATTGCACTGGACAGTTCTACAGGTTTTGTGCCAATTTCATATAGTCATACAGCATGGAAATATAGACCTTTTGGTCCAACTCCAACCAGACATCCCAATCTGAACTAGTCCTATTTTCCAGCATTGGGCCTAGATCCCTCTAAACCTTTCCTATTCCTGTACCCATCTAGATGTTTGGACTTTTCCAAGTGAGTAAAATTGGCAGGAAGTTTAAATATAATTGATATGGACAGAATCATCAAAGGTAGATTGAACACATTTTTGGCTTGTGCTCTGGCAAGTAGTTATTGCCTCGATGTTTTATTTTCTTTGAGTACATGATCACACGTCATTTGGGTAGTGAGCTGGAAATCAAGCCCTACAATTTTTGGAGTCATCACAATACTTGGGTTTATCAAAGGAATCAAAAATCTCCAGTTTACTTCTCTGATAGTCACATATTAACCAGATTTTTGTACTTTTCAAGAAATACCATTTATTGCAAATAAATAGATGCTGCAAGTAAACAACTATAAGTTGTTGGCATACAATTCTATCAGTTAAAATTCTAATAACGTGCATACACACATACAGATTAGGTCACTCAAGTTTTCAGTCTTCTGTCTACTTATCATTCTGATGTCAAGGCAAAGGGGCATCCAGCTGGAATGTTCATAGGTTAGAAAAGAAGCTTGAATACAAGTTTTTACAATTGCACTTTATTCTGAAATATTGCTATACTAGATTTTCTGAGCGTTACCTTTGTAATCAATACATTATGTTTACGGCTTTGGTTTCCAAGGCAGTGATTTTCACCAGTTAGTCAGCTCTTTGACTGGATAATTGCTCTTGTTATCAAGTCATATCACAGAGCATGATCTGATGAATCATAACGACTAAAGGGTGTATCTAACTTGTATTTGAATTACCCATTGCTATCAGAGAATGTGAATTAACAGTCTTCTGAATACTTGAAAGCGAAACAAGTCGCTCTTTATTGAATATAAAGGCTTTAATTTTAATACTTTAATATTAAGGCTTATAAGAGTGAAGTGACAATAGATGGCTAAGTGTAGTTGGAAGTTGAAAAGTTTCTACAATCTTGCATTGTTTAAGAGAAAATGTGGGCAACGGCTGTTTTAACTGTGAGTGAAAAAATGTTAAAAGAATTTAGTGTTCCTCTAGCTTCCTTGATGGTTCTTGGTGAGTTCGAGGAAGAATCTGAGATAGCTATTGCTTAATAGGCTGAATTTTCTTTTCCACTTTGGGTATCACTAAGAGTTTATGTTGCTTGACATTTGTGCACTGTGTGTGAAAGATATCCTTTAATAGGATGGGGTAGTCTTGATGATTTATTGTGTTTGCTTGCAACAAATTATTAAAGGAGCATTTACAAGGTTATATATTTTTTACATCAACTAGACAACAAACTGACATGCATAACTTAAGGTAAACCAGTAATAATGGAACCACTGCTAGAGATAAAAAAAAGTGAGTCTTACACCTGTTCTTTGGGAGCTGATGCTGTAGAAACTGAGAGCTGGAAACATTTTTTGACATTAAGATATGTATTGAAACCTTCCATGGATCATATTACTATGGAAAGCATTAATTTTCGATAGTAGAATCCCAAGTTTGAACATATTTGTCTTTGAAGGAAATCTCAGGAACTCTGTGGTCAAAGTGTACATTACTGTGGTAATGCAAGAATGATAATGGAGCAGTTGTTTACCCTTTTCCCAGTGAAAATATCTATCATGCAGTCACTTACAAGAATAGTAATTATGCAGGTAGCTATGAAGAGTTTTCATCTGTAGTGAATTAATTATATTATTAATAAACAAAAGCTGTAGATTCTAAAATACTGTCAAATTTTTGAATATGTAAGCTGTTAGTTGGCATACATTTTAGCACGTTTCTATAGAAGATATGCAAAAGTGCAACAGTTGTTTTGATGGTAATACCAGGTTGAGAGCCAAAATTGAGAGGCTTTGAAAGTCTTTATTTACTCTAGCACAGAAATCTGAAGGGATATCTAATTAAAATTCTCAATTCTGAGAAGGTGGACAGTGATATTTTTTCATAGACCCACAGAATCAGCAATATACTTTATACTTTTAATCCAATTTTTTTCATGCAAAGGGTTATGCAAATATCCAGTCTAAATGACTATAAGCCGAGCTAATCACAATAAGTAAGAATAAAAGAATTCAAAAGAAATAGAATCAAAACTGACATCTGCAAAACAGAATCAATAATGCAACAAGCATAATGAGCTTAAGTCACCACCTTCTGTGCTGATATATTTATGAATTTATTATTTCAAATTTGTCTGTCTTTTAGCTAATTCAATACTGGTTGGAGGCTGGAAAAATCCTGTCCTGCTGAAGAAGAGTATTCTCTTCCATAAAACCGTAAGGCTGTAGTTGTTAGCAAATCTGTTTAAAAAGTCCAGGAAAATGAAGTATTACACCAAATATCTCCAAACTTTAAAGGCATTTCAGTATTCTCTTTTCATGCAGAAAAGATTTATTTTCCCTCTAGTTAGATTATAATTTCATCATTCAACATTCCTGGTTTGGAACTTGTTTTTAATATGCCATTTAATTCATTGACCATGAAGTGCTATTATTCAGAGACTTCTGATGTATAGTAACTAATTTTCTTTTAACTTTATTTCAGTCCCAAGCCATGAATTATGTTGGGCAGTTGGCTGAGCAGGTGTTTGTCACGGTGAAGGAGCTTTACAAAGGATTGAATCCAGCTACCTTGACAGGATGCATCGATGTCATCGTAGTGAGGCAGCCAGATGGCTCGTACCATTGTTCACCCTTTCACGTTCGTTTTGGGAAGCTTGGGGTATTGCGATCAAAAGAGAAGGTGGTAAGTTCACTTTATCAGCATTGATAAACAATATATAAACCTATATAAACAATCTATGTAATGGGCCTCAATTCTTGAACTAACTGCTCCAAACCTTTTCTCTTGTTTTACATTTCCACAATTTAAAAAAACATCAGTTTACAATACCAGTCGTAGTCAGATATGTAAGTATTTCCTGATAGAAACATTATTTTGCCATTTTAGTATTTCAACTTTTTTAAGTAAGGAATATATACTCTCTGAAACCTTGCACAGATGGTGGAAGAATTCTAAACTAAAATTCTACACTTAGAATTTCTGGAAACTAGCCATAAGTTGATATAGTTCTGTCATTTTAATTTCTTTCTTCACTAAATCTCCATTTCACTGTGCATTATTCATCTGTAGAAGGTTGAATCTTGTTTATGGTGGTGTGACGGAAAATATTAAGCAACGTCGTAGAGCTTTAAACTCTTTTTAAAAAAATTGTTATGTGCATTTCGTGAACGAATTTTCATCAAATATTTGTGCTTCGTAATGATAGAAAATGGATTTTGTAATTTTAGAGGATGTGAGAATTGAAATTTGAGATAATGACAGCTTTCATTAAAGTTATTTTTCTGAATCAGTTATGTTGTTGGAAATAATTCAAGTTTGCAGCATTCTTCTGTTGCAAGTAATTTTCATGTGAATACCCAACTTCTTAATTTACATTTAGAAACAATCCTCCATTCTGGAAAATGGAAATCAAAATCATATTTTGAAATATTCTTGAGCAACTCATTAAGTGAATTGAACTCTTGTGATATTTTTAATTGAATAACCATGAGCTAGTGAAGCTTATTGCTATTTGGGCTGAAGCTATATGCTTGTTTATTAATGTAATAGTTACAAGTATGATGAGAGACTGTAAACCATTAAATATTAACAGCAATGTCCTGAACGAATTTATTTTTGTTGGCTCTGTCCTATATTGAAACACATAAATGCTTCTTTACACTCTAAAATATTCTTTATTCGGAACTATGCAAAGCAGTTATAAGATTTTGAAGCATGTGACTTTGAATACAGATTAGTCTTTTGCTGGATCTGACATTCAATTGGAGCAGCGAAACAATGAAGTGCTGGTTATGTACGATGTTTTTGTTTATTTCAGGTTGACATTGAAATCAATGGTGAACCCGTAGAGCTACAAATGAAACTTGGAGACAATGGGGAGGCTTTTTTTGTGGAAGAAACTGAGAAAGATGAGGTATGCTGTGTTTTAGAAATAAATTAGGTGTCTCACGCAGCAGTTAAACTTTGGACTTTCGTATTTCCAATATGTATTCACTGTAAACCAATGCTGTAAATGTTTTACTGATGGGTATAAAGTGGGTGTAAGCCGTGGCTTCTGGTCAAGTTCATCATATGCAGCTGGTTTTCATTCTTTTGATTCTGATTCAGAAATAATAAAATAGGTTAAAATTAATTCCAATAAAATCCTTAAAAAAAATTCATAATTGTAGTAATTTTTCTCATTAGGAGTTTTGAGAACTGTACAGATTTTTTTCCTAATACTGCTTTGCAGCTTTTAGAAGCAGGAGTTTAAGATTCACTCTTCTATTAGATTGTGCCTAAACTTCCTGCTGCTGTTCTGTGTTCATTAATGCATTGACCTAACAATGATATATCTATCACTTCATGAAATGTCTAATTCCGCTCTCATGAAGAGCAGCAAGTTGATTTGACATGATTAGTAGCTATTTAGGAGATGGAATTCCAATTTTTCTACTGCTTTTTGTAGAGGAAGAAGTACTACCTGAATTTTTTTTCCAGAACACTGTATGATATCTCCTTTTTTTTAATAGGTTAGCTGAGTTGCCTGGTTGGCTGATTTGTGATAGAGAGTAATGTCAACAGTGCTGGTTTAATTCCTGTGCCTGCTGAGGTTGCCATGAAGGTCCCACCTTCTCAATCTCACCCCTCACCTGAAGTGTGGCGACTCTCAGGTTGAACTCACTGCCAGTGGTCTCTCTCTAATAAGAGCAATCTGCTAGGACTGTGATGATTTTACTTATAGCTGCAGGATTACTGGTTTCTGAGGGGCATAGAGTGAATGGAAAGGCATCTTTTCCATTAGTAGAGAGATTAGCAACTAGGGGGCATGTAATTACAAAGATGTAGAAGGCTAAGAGGAGATTTGAGAACTTTTCTTTCACTATTTGAGAATCATGGAAGATGGAAGTCACTTGTGAAGGACTGGATTAGTCAGAAACACTTGTAACATTTAGCGTATAGAGTCATAGAGATGTACAGCATGGAAACAGACCCTTTGGTCCAACTTGTCCATGCTGACCAGATATTCTAAATTAATCTAGTCTCATTTGCCAGCATTTGGCCCACATCCTTCTAATCCCTTGCTATTTATATACCCATCCAGATGCCTTTTAAATGTTGTAATTGTACCAGCCTCCACCACTTCCTCTGGCAACTCATTCCATACACACACTACCCTCTGCTTGAAAACTTTGCTCCTTAGGACACTTTTCATATCTTTCCCCTCTCACGTTAACCTATGCCCTCTAGTTTTGGTCTCCTTCACCTCAGGGAAAAGACCTTGTCTATTTATCCTATCCATGAATCTCATTATTTTATAAATCTCTATAAGGTCACCCCTCAGTCTCCAATAGTCTAGGGAAAATAGTCCCAGCCTATTCAGCCTCTCCCTCTGTAGCTAAGGCTGTATTTAGCTATTCGCTTGTATTTGGAGAGACTGTAGGGCTGTGGGCCAAGAGCTAGAAATTAGGATTCGTATAGTTAGATCTTTGCAAACCCAATGTGCTGTAAGCATCTGAGTTTTTCAATTGGTTCCATAAAGCAGAACTTCAGTTTAGCGGCGACAAAGTTGAAATTGTTCTCCCTCTTTCACAAAAGATTATGAGTAGATCTAACAGCATCAAAGAAATTGTTTTTGATAAACCAGGCAAATTCATAATGTTAGGAAGGTGAAGTTTGTAAATTTTTTTAAACCATCTGTGTAATTTAAGGTAAAATAGAATATCCTGGAAAGAAACATTTGGTAGGAGTAATATAACACTGCCAATTGCAGGCTAGGTGAATTCATTACCAAGATGCTTCTTGCACTTGAAGCAAAAGCAAGCACCCTGGCAAGTTTTCTGCCTGTTAAGTTTCTGGATAGAAAATCAGAGTGAAAAGGAGGTTTGACATTGTTATGAAGAGTTGCAGAATGTCTCAGCAGGGGTGAAAGCTCCCCATCCTGTGGTTGATAAGACAAGACACATTCTACTACAACTTTAAAGAATCTAGAAGATTTATCCTAGCATGAACAGGGAAGAAAAGAATTACTAGAAATACATTTGCAGACCATCAATTTGGGACTTCTTCAGAAATTGAGGGGTGTTTTTTAATGGACTCTTGAAATTACAACTCGGCGAAACTAGGACAAGTTAACCTGTTGGAAGCTGAGTACAATGCTGGCCTCTGTCCAAAGTAGGATGTAAATGATAACTGTAGTGAGGATTTTTTTGGTTCTTATGAAAAGGTGAAGGGGAGGTCATTTTTCTATAGTTTCGTGTATGAGTTGCCTACCAAATGGTTTAGGTGCTGTTGCTATTTTATTCATTTATGGGATGAGGGTGTCACTGGCTAGGCCAGCATTTATTGCCCACCCCAGAGGGCAGTTAAGCGTTAATCACATCGATGTTGATCTGGAGTTACATGTAGGCCAGAGCAGGTCACAGTAGCAGTTTCCTTCCCTTAAGGATGGGTTTTTCTAACAATCAGCAATGGATTCATGATCATCATTACAATCTAATTCCAGATTTTTATTGATTTCAAATTCCACCGTCTGCTGTGGTGGGATTTTAATTGCTTTAATCCAATAACGTCTTGAAATGTTAAAATTTTAAGTTGATCATTGGGAATTCAAATCTCTTATTCAAAGTTATTGTGTCCCTTTTGAGATTGTAACAATATCAGGTGCCAGGTCAGTTTTCAGAAGCAAAATGATTAGATTCCCTACAGTATGGAAACGCCCTTCAGCCCAACAAGTCCACACTGACCCATTCCCCTGACTAATGTATTTAACACTATGGGCAATTTAGCATAACTAATTCACCTGGCCTGCACATCTTTGGATTGTGGGAGGAAACCCAAGCAGACATGGGAAGAATGTGCAAACTCTGCACAGACAGTCTTCTGATGCTGGAATCGAACCCAGGTCCCTGGCGCTGTGAGTCAGCAGTGCTAACCACTGAGCCACCATGTTGCCTCAGCACGTATTGAGTAGGGTTAAGGTAAGGCAAAAGAACCAAGGTGACACGAACAAATCTGTTTTTATACAGTGAGTTATGATTGGAGTTCACTGCTTGAAATATTTGGGAAAGTTTTTTTTAATAGTACCTTTTATGAGGGATTTGGTAATATAGTTGAAAGGGAAAAGTCTCATAAAGTTACTGGGAAAATGCAAAATTGTGGGACTAATTATGAATTTTCCAAAGAGTTAGCATATGCATGATAAAGTGAATATTCTCTTGTTAATAATGTTCTCAAAAAAAATTACCTGAATTAATCAGGTTGACTTGCATATAGCAAAGCTATTTTATCCCACACAGATCACATTATAGTGGTTTAAGGATTAAATGTCTATGACCTTTTGTGACTTAATTTCTCTATATTATAATAATAATAATAATATTATAGAGTCATAGAGATGTACAGCATGGAAATAGACCCTTCGGTCCAACCTGTCCATGCCGACCAGATACTCCAACCCAATCTAGTTCCACCTGTCAGCACCCAGTCCATATCCCTCCAAACCCTTCCTATTCATATACCCATCCAAATGCCTCTTAAATGATGCAATTGCACCAGCCTCCACCATTTCCTCTGACAGCTTATTCCATACATGTACCACCCTGTGCTTTAGAAAATTTCCAAACTAATGGTAATTCTGTGAATGTGCTTTGGAAATTTTTCAAACGTATGGTGATTCTATGATTCAAGAAATCTTTATATCTTCAGTCCCAGTTTCTCCATTCCTTTCAGAAGCTCATTCCTAAATGAAAAAGGAACAGTACTGGTGTGATAGTACAGTTAAACTTGACCTAAATACCATTTTTGCCCTTTTTTTTTCCCCACAGGGCATTGTTCCAACACACTTAACAACATCACCGATACCAGTTGAAGGAGCTTATTTTGCAAGAGAGCAAGATTTGGCTAGTCCTGAGTTAATTCAGAATCCGGAACTGCCCAGTCTATTTAGTGGTACAGAAATTGACAACACTATAAATAATACTTCAGCCAAAAAGAAAAGACGTCGAAGAAGGAAGCACAAACCTGACAATTCAAAGAAGGATGACCAGGAGTCCTCATCGGATGAGCAAGAAATAGCTGACATGGACATTAGTTCAGAAGAACAGCTGCGATGTATACCAACAAAGTAGGTTATTGTCAGCCTTTAGGAACTCTTCCATTGCCATGGTTTTACATATTTGACCGTTATTTATTTATTATTGTCTTCTAAACTATTTCAATGAGACATTTCACAAGCTTAGAGTCATAGAGATGTACAGCTCGGAAACAGACCCTTCGGTCCAACTTGTCCATGCCGACCAGATATCTTAACCTAATCTAGTCTCATTTGACAGTACTTGGCCCATATTCCTCTGAACCCTTTTATTCACATACACGTCCAGATACCTTCTAAATGTTGTAATTGTAGCCTCTGCCCTTCCTCTGGCAGCTCATTCCACATAATCCTCTGTGTGTAAAAAGTTGCCCCTTAGGTCCCTTTTAAAGCTTCCCATCTCACCCTAAACCTACGCCCTCTAGTTCTGGACTTCCCTTACCCAGAGAAAAGATCTTGTCTCTTTACTCTACCCTTGCCTCTCATGATTTTGTAAACCTCTATGAGGTCACCCCTCAGTCTCCAATGCTCCAGGGAAAACAGCCCCAACCTATTCAGCCTTTCCCTGTATTTCAAATCCTTCGACCTTGACAACATTTTTGTAAATCCTTTCTGAACTCTTTCAAGTTTCACAACTTCCTTCTGATAGGAGCGATACCAGGATTACACACAATATTCCAAAAGTGGCCTAACCAAAGTTCTGTACAGCTATAACATGACTACTCAACTCCTATACTCAATGCTCTGTTCCAATAAAAGAAAGCATACCAAATGCTGCCTTCACTATCCTATCTTGCGACTCCACTTTCAAGGAACTGTGAACCTGTACTCCAAGGTCTCTTTGTTCAGTAATGCTCCCCGGACCTTCCCATTAAATGTATAAGTCCTGCCCTGATTTGCCTTTCCAAAATACAGCACCTCACGTTTGTCTAAATTTAAGCTCCATCTGCCACTCCTCAACTCATTGACCCATCTGATCAAGATCCCATTGTACTGAGATAACCTTCTTTGCTGTCCATTACACCTCCAATTCTGGTGTCATCTGTAAACTTACAACAATACCATCTCTGTTCACATCCAAATCAATTATATAAATGAAGCAAAGCAGTGGACCCACCGCTGATCCTTGTGGCACACCACTGATCACAGGCCTCCAGTCTGAAAAACAAACCATCCATCACCACCCTCTGTCTTCTGTCTTCAAGCCAGTTCTGTATCCAAATGGATAGTTCTCCTTGTATTCCGTGAGATCTAAACTTGTCAATCAGTCTACCATGAGGATCCTTGTCGAATGCCTTACTGAAGTCCATTTGATTCACATCCACTGCTCTGCCCTTATCAATTCCCTATGTTATTTCTTCTAAAAACTCAACCAAGTTCGTCAGACATGATTTCCCACACAAAGCCATGTTGACTATCCCTAATCAGTTCTTGCTTTTCCAAATGCATGGAAATCCTATCCCTTAGGATTCCCTCCAACAGTTTGCCCACCACTGATATCAGGCTCACCAGTTTATAGTTTCCTGGCTTTTCCTTACCACCTTTCTTAAATAGTGGCACCATGTTAGCCAACCTCCAGTCTTCTGGCACCTCATTTATGACTATCGATGATACAAATATCTCAGCAAGCAGCCCAGCCTTCCCTCAAGAGTTTTAGGGTACACCTGATCAGGTCCTGGAGATTTACCCACTTTTGCACATTTTAAGACATCCAGCACAACCACCTCTGTAATATGGACTTTTTAATAATAAGCCTCTCCTTAATCTTCTCAACTCTAATGGAGAAAAGAAGTCAGAATTGCAATTCTTGATTTAATACTGTCCCAGCAGACATTAACATATTTTTCAATTATTGTATTTTTATCTTATCAAAATAAGCCTAAGATAATATAATTGTGCTTTTTTAAATGTTTTATACAAGATTTTAAAAAAAACTGTTTACCTTTGCTTGTTACTACCTCTGTGCAAAACCTGTAAGGACAGTTGAAGCATAGGTGAATGATAGTGATAGGGAGCTCAATAGTCAGGGTCACAGATAGGGGTTTTTGTGGCTGCAAGCAAACCTCCAGGATGGTATGTTGTCTCATTGGTGCCAGGGTCAAGAATGTCTCAGTGGGCACAGCACATTCTGAACAGGGAGGGTGATTAGGAAGAAGTGGTGGTCCGTATTGGTACCAACACCATAGGCAGAAAGAGAGATGAGGTACTGCAAAGGGAATTTAGTGAGTTATGTAGGAAGTTGAAAAGTAGGACATCTTAGGTTATAATCTTGCAATTACTCCCTGTGCCATGTGCTAGTGAGGCCAGATATAGGAAGATGTTTGAATGTCTGGTTAAAGAGCTGGTGAAAGAGGGAGGGATTCAGATGCCTGGGTCATTGAGATCTTTTCCAGGGAAAGCGGGGCCTGTACAAGAAGGATGGGTTCCACCTAAACTGAAAGGGCACCAGTATCCTTGTAGGGAGCTTTGCTAGTGCCAGTCAGGAGAGCAGTTCGGGAATGCAGGGCTGGCAGTTCAACTTTCCAGAGTTTAGATGTTTCATGTGTGACAGAGAGAGATATAAAAAGGATGGTTGTGCTGCAATACCAATGAAGGAGAATGTCACACCTATACTAAGAGAGGACATCTTGGAGGGGTCATCCAGTGAAGCAATTTGGGTAGAAGTTAGGAGTAAGAAAGGTACAACCACTATGGTGGAGTTATACTATAGGCCTCTCAATAGCCAGGGCAAATAGAAGAACAGGTATGGAAGCAGATCATAGAAAGATGTAAAAGCAACAGGGTTGTTGTAGTAGGTGATTTAAATTCTACAATATTCACTGGAACTCCCTTAGTGCCAGAGCATGGATGGATTAGAATTTGTTCGGTGCATCCAAGTGAGATTCTTGAAACAATACATAGATAGTCCAGCAAGGGAAAGTCTGGCCAGATAATTGATGTTTCATTGGGGGAGCAGTTTGAGAACAGTAATTACAATTCTGTAAGCTTTAAGATAGTCATGGAAAAGTATAAGACTTCGGGTGAAAGTACTAAACTGGGGGAAGTCTAATTATACAGTATTGGGTAGAAACTGGAAAAATTGGACTGAGGGTAGCATTTGACAGTAAATCCAAATCAGACATGTGGGAGTCTCTTGAAAGCCAGTTGACCAGAATTCAGGACCAGCATGTTCCTGTGAGGTTAAAAGATGAAGTTGGCAAAAGATGTTGTAAATTTAATTGAAAAGCAAGCATGTGTAAGGTTTACAAAAGAGAAATCAAACAAAGCCCTTGAGGAAAATGAATGAAGCAGAAAAGAACTTAAGTAAGAAATTAGGAGGACTAGAAGGGGCCATGAAATGCCCTTGGCAAATGTGATTGAGGAGAATCCCAAGGAATTTTATGTGTATATTAGGAGCAGGAGCCTAATTAGGGAAAGGGTGGGACCACTTGAGGACAAAGGAGGGAACTTGTGTATGGAGCCTGAGGAAGTGAATGACATCCTTAATAAGTACTTCGCATCAGTATTTACCAAGGAGAAAGACATGGATGATGCTTAGTTTAGAGAGATGTATTTTGATACTCTGGGGCATGTTGCTATTAAGAAGGTGTAGGTATTTGGAAAAACATTAAGGGCTGAATGGGATCTAACCCAGGTTACTGAAGGAGGCAGGGAGGAGATTGGTGGGCTCTTGACAGAGATTTTTATATCCTCTTTAGCCACAGGCAAGGTCACAGGAGACTGAAGAATAACCAATGCTTTCCTTTTCTTTAAAGTTGAATTGAATTAGCTTTATTGTCAGGTGCATGCGAATAAGTGCAGTGAAAAGTTTGCATGTTGTCACTTACGGCGCCATCTTAGGTACAAGGTACCCAGGTTAAGATACTTAATTATTTGGCATAAATAGATTAAAAATAAAATGTTCAACATTAGAAAGGAAAAATAAAATAATACCTCAAGTTATGATTTTTCCACCTCAGTCTGTGCTTGCACCTAACCCCAAGACCGTACCGGCTAAGTCTCCAGATCATGCCTGGCTTCAAAATTCGAGGCCTCGCCTTCTTGTGATGGCCTCCAGTCTGGTGAGTCCCAGACAGAAAGGCAATAGGGATAATCAGGAAATTATAAGCTGGTGAGCCTTATATCCGTGGTTGGGAAATAATTGGAGGAGATTCTTAGGGACAGGGAGGAAACCCACACAAATTCCACATAGACAATGACCCAAGGCTGGAATCAAACCCGGGTCCCTGGCGCTGTGAGGCAGCAGTGCTAACCACTGAGCCACCGTGCCACCTCAAAAAAATTATTGTAGCAGCTCAGGAGGTCTGGCAGATTCTGATTAGATTAGATTTCCTACAGTGTAGAACAGGCCCTTCGGCTGAACAAGTCCACACTTACCCTCCGAAGAGTAACCCATCCAGACCCATTTCCCTCTGCCTAGTGCACCTAACACAGACCTGAGAGAGGTATATAAAATGATGACAGGCATGGATAAGATGGATAGTTGGAGTCTCTCGCCCAAGGTGGAAATGCCGTGTACGAGGGGCATAAGTTTAAAGTGAAAGAGGTAACGTTTAAAGGAGATGTGAGAGAAAAGCTAGGTGCCTGGATTGCACTGTCAGGGAAGGTGTCAGAAGCCGAAACTTAGCAGAAGTTAGCAAGGGTTAAGAAGCATCTAGACAGACAAAACAGCCAGATAATAGAGGGATACAGACCATCTGGAAGCAGATAGGATTAGTTTAGAATAGCATCATGGTTGGCATTGATTTGGTGGGCTGAAGGGCCTGTTCCCTGTGCTGTACTGTTCTATGTTATATGATCATTGCTCATACAGCAAGATCTGTTTTTATTTTTGAATAATTGATAGAGATGTAAAGTTTATTCTTAATCTAAAATATTCTCTATACTGTTGGAAAGTAAATGCACCAATCATGATTCTGTCTTTCCTACAGCAGTGAAATGTGTAATTTCTTTTCTGAAGTACCCAATAAAGATTCAAGCATCTACTACTCTCGAGAAATCTATCCATATTCAGATGGTGAATGGTCTTCTGTTGAGAGGTATGGTTACTGAAGTTTGTCTTTATAGTTTATCTTTATTGTAATAATGTTAAGAAACTTACGGAACAAAATGTATTGTTTTAGCTATTCTTACGATCGAATTTCATCACCAAAAAGTGACTCAGAATTGGTTGTAAAATCACATGAAGGATCCTTTATGGGAACAGAATCTCGGATGCAGTGGACTTGGGGAGGTTTTCCACAGGTACAGTATCAACTGATAACTTTATCAAATATTTGCATTACTTCAGTTTGTGCAGTTAGTAATTTTTTTCTGAAGCTGTACAAACAAAAATTCAGCCAGTGTTCCCTGTTAAATCTTGCTATTTTTCATCATTCCTGATGAAGGGCTCCGCCCCAAAAACGTCAATTCCCCTGCTCCTCGGTTGCTGTCTGACTGCTATGCTTTTCTAGCAACACACTCTCAACTCTCATCTCCAGCATCTGCAGACATCACTTTCTCCTCATGAAAATGATACAGATTGAAGACTATAAATGAGCAACACAAATGAATTGTGTTTTTTTAACTGTTCATTATTTTGGGTAGCAATGCAAGTATGTTATTTAGCAGTGAACCAGGTTGCACAGTACCTTCAGGCGAACCACCAATGTGATGAAGTGAGAATATTGAACCCTGAACAAGGAACCTGAATTCCGATTAATCTCTTCATTTTATGAAGACTACTTAGAACAAATTTTTGAAACTAAGCCTCAGAAATTTTGGAGAACATCTCCAGGACACCCGCACCAATTAATCCTACCGCCCCATGGCTGAACATTTCACTCCCCCTCCCACTCTGCCAAGGACATGCAAGTCCTGGGCCTCATCCATCGCCATTCCCTCACCACACGATGGCTGGAGGAAGAACGCCTTTTCTTCCACCTCTGGACCCTTCAACCCCAGGGCATCAAAGTGGACTTCACCAGTTTCCTCATTTCCCCCCCACCCCCCCCCCCCCCTGCCAAGTTCCAACCTTCCATCTCAGCCCTGCCCTCATGACCTGTCCCATCTGTCACTCTTCCTTCCCACTTATCCACTCCACCCCCCTCTCTGACTTATCATCTTTATCACCACCTCCGTTGCACCCTTAGCTACCTTCTCCCCAGCCCCACCTCCCCTCCCATTTATCTCTCCACCCCCAGGGTTCCCAGCTTCATTCTTGATGAAGGGCTCTGTCCCAAAACGTCAATTCCCCTGCTGTTCGGATGTTGCCTGACTGCTGTGCTTTTCTAGCAACACGCTCTCAACTCTGATCTCCAGCATTTGCAGCCCTCACTTTCTCCTCATAAAAATGATGCAGATTGAAGATTATAAATAGCAATACAGACGAATTGTGTTTTTTTTTAACTGTTCACTTTTGTTAAGTATTTGAGTTTGTGAGCAAAAATATTTTCAAATCTTGTTTGATGAAGTAACTGCATCCTTAGTTTTAGGTTCCAAAGTGTCTTAATGTGATTATTTATAGCACAATTGCAATAAAAGGTAGTCAAAGAAAACTCTTATTTTTATTGATTATATACCACATTGAAAATATTCTCTACTAAATCTTTACAATATTTGTAAAGCATTTTTCTTGCACAAGTGTTAAAAGCTGTTAACTTGTATTTCACTGCATTTATGATGAACTATGTTCCAATCATAACCTAATGACTGCATAAAGAAATGGCATTCCTCTTGTAGGTCAGTAAAATGGAGAAGAGTGAGCAGCCAAGAATAGCCACCATTACACCTTCTGAACATACACATTTCCGAGTCATCACGGACAGTAGTGCAGCAGATGGAACTGCTTGTGATTCCTCTGAAATCGACAATATCATAACTGTTTTCAAGCCTCAGCCTCGAACCCAAAGAAGTCCTGCATTGCATGAAACATCCATGGTGCAGACAGTACTACCCAAAACAGAGACAGCATTCCTAGAAGACACTTCTTGGACAATGGAACAAACAGACATTGTGACAGAGACTTTAGTGTCAAATGTTGCAGGCCAAACATTGCTGTCAGAAACTACTGAAACATGTACATCAGAATCTCAAGGCATTGAGGTCTTTCAGCCAACTCCTCGTCAAGAACCTGAAAGCCCACATGCTTTAGAAAGTAGTAATAATCCAGCCCAACAGACATTATGCCTCGATACCAATGTAAAACCAGAAGAAGTAGATAAAAAGAAAGGTAAAAATAATTGTAACATTTTTTTCTGTGGCTTTTTCAAAAAGTTAGCTTTTCTAGAAATGCATTTTTTTGCCAGTTCACTGAACAGTAATAATACAAAAAAAATATAATCCATATTTATTTTCAGAAATATATTACACTTAGAGCTATTTTATCTTTAGTTATGATATTGATATTTTGTAAAGTACCACCGTAAATGAAAATCAAAAGATTTTTGTTTGGCTGAAATCTATGGAAGTTCAAGACTGGTGTGGGGGTATCTGCAGGGTCTTCAAGATAAAGGAAAGTCTCAAGAGAATTAAAAAATCGCTGAAAAACCAAAGTAGGACATAATTGGAGGGTTACTAAACGCTTGCTTAAAGACTCTGTGGAAAGAGTGCCAGTGAAGTTTAGGTAGTGAATTCTAGAATGTAAAGCCAGGTTTGAGAGGATTCTGAAATGGCTGGAATCAAGGGAACATAAAGTTTTAAGATCTTTTGAAAATTGGGTTTCTAATCTTGTAGTCAAAAAAATCTGTTTGATTTCAGCTTTAAACTATTTTGAGTCAAATTGGAAAGATGCCTTTCTTGTAAGCCTGATAATAAATATTGGAATTTAATTGTTGGTGAGATATTGGGGAGGTTTTTGTGCTGTTGGCTGGGTGTTAAACAAATTTGGCAGGGAGATGGGACGCAGAGCAGATGGAACGTGGGATACGAGAATCAGATATAGAAGGAATGTTCGGACAGTCCAGTCGATAGAGAAGACAGTGTCAGGATAAGGCCCTTGGGAGATCTAGAAAGCTAAATTGCATCAATTTTAATGCAAGGAGCTTTACTGGTAAGGCAGATGAACTTAGAGCATTGATCAGCTTGTAAGAATGTGATACTGTTACAATTACTAAGTCATGGTCAAAGGAAAGACAGAACTGTCAGCTGAACATTCCAGGATATAGAAGTTTCTGCGATGGGGGAGGGAATGTGAGAGAGATAAAGGCATTGCATCATTAATCAAGGAAACTATCACTGCAGTAATGAGTGATATGTCCTAGAAGGGTTTTCATTTGAGTAGAACTTTGAAATGTAAAAAAGAGGGGTGATTACCTTGCTGGGATTATAATATAGGCCTCCTAACAGCTAGAGGAGCAGATTTAGAAGCAAACTGCAGAGAGGTGTGAGAAGACGCTGGGTTAGAGTTAGATTAGATTAGATTAGATTTCCTACAGTGTGGTTACAGGCCCTTCGTCCCAACAAGTCCACACCGACCCTCTGAAGAGTCCCCCCCCCCCCCCCCCCCCCCACCCCTCCCCGCCCCCCGACTAATTCACCTAACACTATGGGCAATTTAGCATAGCTTTGAAATGTGGGAGGAAACCGGTGCACCCGTAGGAAACCCACACAGACACTGGGAGAATGTGCAAACTCCACATAGACAGTCGCCCAAGGCTGGAATTGAACCTGGGACCCTGTGCTGTAAGGCAGCAGTGCTTACCACTGAGCCACCGTGCTGCTATTGGGGGCTTCAGCTTTGCTTACATTAACTGGGACTGCCTTTGGTGTAAAAGGATTAGACAGGATGGATTTTTTCAAGTATGTACACGGTCCTTCTTGAGTAGGGACAGTGCTGGACCTAATCCTAGGGAATGAAGCCAGTCAAGCAGTTAAAGATCAATGGGTGAACATTTTGAGAATTGTGACCACAACTTTGTAAGTTTCAAAGTCCTTATGGAAAGGGATAAGAATAGTGCAAACGTTAAGTGTCTAAATTGAGGAAAATGTATTTCAATATTATTAGTCAGGATTTGGCAAACATAGACTGGGTGCAGCTATGTGCAGGTGAGTCTACCTTTAGCAAGTGGGAATCTTTTAGTTAGTGAGTGATTGCCATTACCAGCGACTTGTTGCTTATTCTTTATTACGGTTGAGAAGGTTGTAGTAATCAGCCCTTTAGAATTGCTTCAGTTTATTTGGTGCAGGTTCGAGCACAGTCCTGTTATGTAGAAAGTTCCAGGGGTTTGATGCAGTGGCAGTTAAGAAAAGGTGACAATTGCGAGCTTGGATGGTGTGGGCTTGAAGGTGAACTTCTGTTACTGTCCTCTCCAGACAGATTGAAATGTGCATTTTAAGAATTTTTTTTTGTCCTATTAATTAGAAGTGTGTTTTCCAAATAGTTTCTGCCAATATTGGATTAATTATTGGCATTGTAGTGTAGCTTGATAGGTTGTCTTCACTCATTTTACTTTTGGACTTGTAGTGACCAGACTTGATTATTTATTCAAAAAGATTTTCAAGTTAAGCTGTTGCAGAGTGAGAAATTGGGAAAGATGGCAAACTATTATTGTTGGTAAATAGTGAAATAAAGTACATAGTGCATTATGCCCTGATTTATTTTAATGAGAGGCATAGAAAGTAGGAGAAGCATAAAAGTTTGACGTTGCTTTCACTCTGTATATCTTCACCCCTGTATGTGCCATCTCAAAGGCATATTCTTCTGTCCTTTTGTTTTAGGCATTTCTTTTAAATTCTGTAGTCAACTAGTGACCCAAAACCAAGGGTGGATATTGGAGACACTTGCGTAATTGTTACCACCAATGTGCTTCTCAGCCTTTCTGTTGACTCCATTCTCTGCCTTTGTCTCTAGTTTACCTCCCCATGCCCCACCCTTGCATATCTCACTACACAAATGCTTCTAAGATCCCAGCAGACCCTATTAATTTTCCTGGCCTCAGACAAAAAAAATGTGGAAGGAATGCTGCAGCAAGCAGATTTGATTTTCACCAGAAGCTTCATTTTGTTTTTGTTTGGAGTCTTGTTTGTTGACTTATCATTTTCTTTCCTGAATTCTACCTTTAGTGGCAACTCAGTTTCTGGAAATTGGTAGCAGATATGGATTGAAGTCTTGGGCATTATGTTTACAGTTGAGATAGTGGCTTCAACTGGCACCCTGTCAATCACAAACAAGTGAAGTAATGAGGTATCGTAAACCAGGATCCTAAAAGAGTAAAATGTTGAAGCTATACCTGCACTCAAATTGTTCAGAGCTCTTGGTTGGAATGAAAGAAGTATACTGACTCTCAAATGCAAAGAAGTATTTGGTAGATCCTTTTCCATATGACTTTAAAACTGGGATTTTGGGCAAAGTAATGCATTATCGAATTGATGTAATCTATTCATCCACGATTAAATTAATACTTGAAGGTTTACTTATGTATATGTAAGCAGATAAACAGACAGTCATTATATTTCAAACTTCTGTGTGATATTATACAATTTCAGTACAAATGCCTTATTCTAAATAACATGCATCACTTTTTCAAGCTAATATGTGGTAGATACTGGATTGTAATCATTATATTTGACTTCTAACCTTGTATGTTTATATATTTTTTTAGATGGCAAATGTAAATATGTACGTTTGTGCATTTTTTTGTGTTCTGGGATAGGTGGACCTAAAAGAAGCCAACATCTGGGTCCCTGTGATATTTATTTAGATGACCTACAAAAGTTGGATCCTAATATTGCAGCTCTGTATTTCCCAAAGAGGTAGGTGATTAAATGTATTGTTAAGACATTTTGTGAAAAGTTGGTTGATAGATTTGACTGACATCCCACCTTGTGTTTTCTGTTCTGGGATAGAAAGTAAAATTATAGATAGTCTACAAAATTGTGTGAAAGAACCAGGCTAAACAGTATAGATTTAATACCATAAAAAAATCGTTGGAACAACTCAGCAAGTCTGGTAGATTCTGATTTGATTAGATTTTCTACAGTGTGGAAACAGGTCCTTTGGCCCAACCAGTCCACACCGACCCTCTGAAGAGTAACCCACCCAGACCCATTTCTCTCTGACTAGTGCACCTAACACTATGGGCAATTTAGCATGGCCAATTCACCTGACCTGCACATCTTTGGTCTGTAGAAAGAAACCGGAACATCCAGAGGAAACTCATGCAGACACGGGGAGAATGTGCAAACTCCACACAGTCAGTCATCCGAGGCTGAAATCAAGCCTGGGATCCTGGTGCTGTGAGGCAGCACTGCTAACCACTGAGCCACCGTTCTATCAAACTCTGATGAAAGGAATGGATTAGTGGTGCTGGAAGAGCACAGCAGTTCAGGCAGCATCCAAGGAGCAGCGAAGTCGACGTTTCAGGCAAAAGCCCTTCATCAGGAATAAAGGCAGAGAGCCTGAAGGGTTTCTGCCTTTATTCCTGATGAAGGGCTTTTGCCTGAAACGTCGATTTCGCTGCTCCTTGGATGCTGCCTGAACTGCTGTGCTCTTCCAGCACCACTAATTCAGAATCTGGTTTCCAGCATCTGCAGTCATTGTTTTTACCTCTGAGGAGAGGAAGCAGAGTTAACTGTTTGGGTGCAGTTACTGAACTTCAGAACTGATTGTAGCCATGTAAAGATTGGCAAATATGTTGAAGATGGGATGGGGGAGTAGGGAGGATTAAATGATAGGTGGAGATAGAGCCCAGAGAGAAGTCGACAGTTGTGCTGACAAAGGAATGAGTAAAGGTCAGCCAGGGAGAATCAATAGCTGCTAATGGAGCCTATTAGTAACTCATAATGGGTTGTTTGTGGTAGTAGCCCGTGTGATAAGGTGCTTTTTTTCCCCTAAAATTATTGAACTCTATGTAGAGTCCTGAAGGCTGCAGGATCCCCAAATGGAAAATGAAATGCTATTTTTTCAATTTATGCTGAACTTTGCTGGAGCACTGCAGCAATCCCAAGACAGATGTTGGCAAGGAACAGGGTGGTGTGTTAAAGTGGCAGGCAACAGTAAGTTCAGGGTCATTTTCACAGACAGAGCGGAGGTGGTTTACAAAGTGATCACCCAATTTGTGTTTTGTCTCTCTAGCTGAGCAGCCCCTGGAATATGGTAGTCTAGATGGAGTGGTGTGTTGGTAAATTGCTGCTTCACTTGGAATGTGTTTCCAGAGCCTTGCATATTGAGGAAGGAGGCAATAAACAGACAGATGTTGCACCTGCTGCAATTGCAAAGGAAGGTAGGGGATGTAGGGTGGTGTTGGGAATGGAGAAAGAGTAGACCAAGGTGCCCTGTAGGGAACAGTCCCTACGGAAGAGGCTGACAAGGGATATGTCTGTGTTGGCATCTTGCTGGTGGTGGTGGAAATGGTAGCTAATGATCATTTGTATGTGGATACTGGTGGGGTGATAAGTGAGGAGCAGGGGGACTCTAATGCTTTTTTGGGAGGGGAGAGAATAGGTAAGAGCTGAAGTGTGGGACTTGGATCGGACCCGGCTAGGGGCCTGTCAACCATGATGGTGAGGGATCCTCAGTTGAGGAAGAAAGTAGACATTTCCAAGGTCCCTTGCAGAAGCTGCCATCATTGGAACAGATGTGACAGAGTAACCGAGAAGATGGAATAGAGAATTACCGGAAGCAGGCTATGAGTATGTCTAGTCAAGGTAACTGTGGGATTCAGTAGTGTTGAAGTGGATATTGGTGGCCAGCCTATCCTCAGAAATGGAAACAGAAGGGAAAAGAGGAGTCAGAGATGAACCAGTTGAAGGTGGGAGCATGGTGGACATTGGAATTGAAATTGATTCCTGATGAGAGAGAAAAGCAGACCTGATGTCCTCTGTACTGGAGAAAGAGTTATGAGTGGGGGCCTGAGTAGGACTGGAACAAGAAATGTTCCATGTACCCCACAGCGAGACTGATATAACTCAGGCCTGTGTGACTCCCATGGCCGCACCTTTGACTTGAAGAAAGGGAGTTAATGTTTCACGTGATAGGTGGGGTGTTATTCACATGCACTTTGTCTTTTTGGAAAGGTAGTCAAGAATATGCTATTAGTACTTAGCAGTAAAAAATACACATCATTTGTAACATGGTGGCTGTCTTCTGGATTTTTAAAATGTTAAAACCATTAGTGCATGATGTATGAAATCAAATTGCCATATTCCCAAATATTGTCATGATAAAGGTCCGATTCCAGCCTTGGGGGACTGTCTGTGTGGAGTTTGCACATTCTCCCTGTGTCTGTGTGAGTTTCCTCCAGTGCTCCAGTTTCCTCCCACAGTCCAAAGATGTGCAGGTCAGGTGAATTGGCCATGCTAAATTGCCCATAGTGTTACGTGCATCATTCAGAGGGAAATGGATCTGGGTGGATTACGCTTCGGAGGGTCGGTGTGGACTTGCTGGGCCAATGGGCCTGTTTCTACACTGTAGGGAATCTAATCTAATATATCTTATAGTTGAGCTTGCTGATGGATGTGTAATTTCTCCTATCATCAAAGTTACGTTTTAGAACATAGAACATAGAAGGATACAGCGCAGTACAGGCCCTTCGGCCCTCGATGTTGCGCCGACCGAATCCTACCTAACCTATACTAGCCCAATAACTTCCAAATGCCTATCCAATGCCCGCTTAAATGACCATAAAGAAGGAGAGTTCACCACTGATACGGGCAGGGCATTCCATGAACTCACAACCCGCTGTGTGAAGAATCTACCCCTAACATCTGTCCTATACCTACCACCCCTTAATTTAAAGCTATGTCCCCTAGTAACACCTGCCTCCATTAGCGGTAAAAGGTTCTTAGTATCTACCCTATCTAAACCCCTAATCATCTTATACACTTCTATCAGATCTCCCCTAAACCTTCTCTTCTCCAATGAGAACAGCCCCAAGTGCCTCAGCCTTTCCTCATAAGATTTTCCTACCATTCCAGGCAACATCCTGGTAAACCTCCTCTGCACTCGTTCTAAAGCTTCCACATCCTTCCTATAGTATGGCGACCAAAACTGCACACAATACTCCAGATGAGGCCACACCAGAGTCTTATACAGTTGCAACATGACCTCAGGACTCCGGAACTCAATTCCTCTGCCAATAAAGCCCAGTACACCATATGCCTTCCTCACAGCACTATTTACCTGGGTGGCAACTTTCAGAGATCTGTGTACATGGACACCAAGATCCCTCTGCTCATCCACACTACCAAGTAGCCTACCATTAGCCCAGTAATCCATCATCTTGTTATTCCTACCAAAGTGAACGACTTCGCACTTAGCTACATTGAATTCCATTTGCCACATTTCCGCCCAGCTCTGCAACTTATCTATATCCCGCTGTAACCTACCACTTCCTTCCTCACTATCCACAACTCCACCGACTTTTGTGTCATCCGCAAACTTGCTTACCCAGCTTTCAAGTCCTTCCTCTAGATCATTTATAAAGATAACAAAAAGCAATGGTCCCAAAACAGATCCTTGTGGTACACCGCTAGTAACTGCACTCCAAGATGAACATAATCCATCAACTACTACCCTCTGTCTCCTTCCAGCCAGCCAATTCCTAATCCAAACCTCTAATGTATCCTCAATGCCATACCTCCGAAGTTTTAGCATTAGCCTACCATGGGGAACCTTATCGAACGCTTTACTAAAATCCATATACACAACATCTACTGCTTTACCCTCATCCACTTCCTTAGTCACCTTCTCGAAGAACTCAATAAGGTTTGTGAGGCACGACCTGCCCTTCACAAAACCATGCTGGCTATCCCTGATCACGTTATTCCTACCCAGATGTTCATAAATCTTATCCCTTACCATTCTCTCTAAGACTTTGCCCACCACTGAAGTCAGACTCACTGGCCTATAGTTGCTAGGGCTATCCCTACTCCCTTTCTTGAACAATGGGACCACATTCGCTATCCTCCAGTCCTCTGGTACTATTCCTGTTGACAACGACGACATAAAAATCCAGGCCAATGGCTCTGCTATCTCCTCCCTAGCTTCCCATAGGATCCTGGGGTAAATGCCATCAGGCCCAGGAGACTTATCTATATTCATCCTTTCCAATATTCCCAAAACCTCTTCCCTGCATATTTCCAGGGCATCCATTCTAATTATTTGTGATTCCATATTCACATCAGCAACAGTGTCCTGTTCCTGAGTGAATACTGATGAAAAGTACTGATTTAATGTCTCTCCAATCTCCTCCGCCTCCACACACAACTTCCCACTACTATCCTTGACTGGACCGATACCTACCCTAGTCATCCTTTTATTCTTGACGTACCTATAGAAAGCCTTTGGGTTTTCCCTAATCCTACCAGCTAAAGACTTTTCATGTCCCCTTCTCGCTTCTCTTAGCTCCCTCTTTAGCTCCTTCCTGGCTACCTTATAACTCTCAATCGCCCCTACTGAACCTTCACGCCTCATCTTTACATATGCCGCCTTCTTCCCTTTCACAAGGGACTCCAATTCCTTACTAAACCACGGCTGCCTCACAAGGCCCTTTACACCATGCCTGACTGGTACATACCTATCGAGGACACGCAGTAGCTGCTCCTTGAACACTCCCCACATCTCATTAGTGTTCTTCTCTTGAAGCCTGTTTTTCCAATCCACACATCCTAAGTCATGCCTCACTGCATCATAATTTCCCTGCCCCCAGCTATAGCTCTTGCCCTGCGGCACACGATTATCCCTCTCCATCACTAAAGTAAAAGTCACCGAGTTGTGGTCACTGTCCCCGAAGTGCTCACCTACCTCCAAGTCTAACACCTGGCCTGGTTCATTACCTAGAACCAAATCCAATATAGCCTCCCCTCTTGTTGGCCTGTCGACATATTGTGTCAGGAAACCCTCCTGCACACATTGTACAAACACCGACCCATCTAATGAACTCGAGCTATATCTCTCCCAGTCAATATCTGGGAAGTTAAAGTCTCCCATAACAACCACCCTGCTACCTTCACTCTTTTCCTGAATCATCCTCGCAATATTATCCTCTACTTCTCTAGGACTATTAGGAGGCCTGTAGAAAACACCTAACAGGGTGACCTCACCTTTCCTATTTCTAACCTCAGCCCAAACTACCTCAGATGGCAAGTCCTCTTCCATTGTCCATTCCACTGCTGTGATAATTTTAATAATTTTGTCTACTGGATTTAACTGTTGCTTTTTCCTTTTCAGTGAACAGGATTCAAGTTCTAAGCAGTTGAGCGAATTTGGTACACATTCAGAATCACAATCTCCACAATCAGTAGGAAGTGCAGGTGCAGATAGTGGCACGGAATATCTGTCTGATTCAGCTAGTGAGCTCCCAGATGTACATCTCTCTCTGTGTGGTGGCCTCAGTGATAACAATGAGATTTCTCAAGGTAAAGTCTTAAGATGGCTATTTTTTGTCATCTTTATTGGAGAATTCTAATATTTTGAATTATGTTCAACATGTTAACTGTTCCACTTCGCTGCTGTTCAATCAAAAACTTCTTTCATTTCTATTTTAAACATGATGTGCTGTGTCTTCTGCATATCAGTGTTCTCTTTCTTGTGTTTAACCAACCCATGTGAAAATTCTTCCAAGCCTACTTAAATCTTTTGATTTATTTATTAAAATGCCTACACATGTTTTTAAATACAGATGCAAATGTGTTTTGCACTGGCACAATCCTCTTCATTTGCAACTCACACAAGTCTTCAAAACTGCCATGTGTGAAATCTTTTAACTGACAAGTTTAGACCAGCAGTGAGAACTACATCAGTGCGAACTACATCAGTGCTTCATTAGTATCGATGATTTGGTGCATGTTTATTGTTAGGGAACAAACTGTAAAGATTTTGCCATGGACGGTACGGAGGAACCTTGATTATCCGGTATTCAATTATCCAGCAAGATTGCATGGTCCCAAAGCTTGGCTAAACAATGTTTTCAGGGATTCAATTATCCGAAATTCAATTAACTGAATGAAATACTCCTTGCCCGTGCCCTTCGGATAATCGAGGTTCCTCTGTATTGACTTGAGTTCTTTCATATTATTCATCACTATAGTTTATTTAAGAAAACTAAATGGAGTATGCACTCCGTGTTGTCAGTCTACAAACTAATTTAATAAATCTGTAATTAAACGCTGGTTTTAATAATGCTTACCATGAAATTACCATATTGTCCTTAAAAACCCATCTGGTTCACTCAAATCCGTTAGGTGATTGTTAGGAGCAAGTGAGGTGGGTCCCCGTGTTGCAACCATCCTGGTTGTCTGCAGCAAAAGTTTAATTTTTTAAATTAACTCATGCCTGTTCCGTTTTCCAATTAAAATGTAGTCAACTAATTTTTACTGTTGCAGTATGAGACAATCACAAAATTTTCTTGAGTTTAGGAAGAGCAAATTTATAATCTGCTAACCCTGAGAAAAATAATAAAAATGTGACACTTGTTCATATACAAAGTTAAAAGGGAATAGTGTCCAGTCCAAATGAGAGATAAATGAACATTATAGTTTAAAGTCCTTTGGGTGTCTTTGAATCTGAGATCATGGTTGGTTAGTTGGATTTTTATACTGTCAGCAGTAGCAAACCGGTCAGTGTTTTCATTGGTGTTTCTTTTTCTGAGAGATAGAGAGAATCTTTTAGCTTTTTTCAGTTCTGCTGAATGACATATAAGACATAGCCATTCAGCCTATCTATTCTACTCCTCCATTCAGTGAGATGAAGGCTGATGTAATAATGCTCAACTCCACTTAATCAAAAATCCATTCTTGTCTGCTTCTGCCATAGAGAAAGCCCATTGAAAAAGCAACTTGTATGTATATTCCGACTGCAGGTGATATTTTGTCTTCAACATGTGAGGATTCTCATGGTTGTGAAAATTGGATAGGTGATGAGGACACTTTCACTGTTCCCAGGGATGATTTCTGATGAGATTTATTACCCTTGGGGAAAAATGTAGACTTTAGTGCAGGATGTCTTTTATTTAACACATGTTGGTTTTCATGGAAATTCTTTGAACTGTGTGGTCAGGTAGTGTCTACAGTCATTTTTTAGTTAGTGGTTTTGGTTTCTTTTTCAAAACTTCCAACCCATCAAAATCCAAGGTATTAAATCGGATGATGGGTTTCAAAGTCAGTAATTTATACCTAATGAATGTGACAGCTGTATTCCTGATGAAGGGCTTTTGCCCGAAACGTCGATTTTACTGCTCCTCGGATGCTGCCTGAACTGCTGTGCTTTTCCAGCACCACTAATCCAAATTTAGAACAGCTCTTGTAGCCTAAATCTGGACATCTATAATGCACTGTGGGCTATCAGCAACAGTAACAGAACTCTATTCAATCACAGTGTGTAATCTTACAGTCCAGCACAACCCTCACTTGGCCATCACCATCAAGCCTAGGAATCGAGTGTATATGTGAAGCAGCAGCAGCAAACTGAGGTGCCGACATAGTGAAACTGTATTATAGCTACATGCATGCTGAACAACATAGTGCATGTTAATCAGAGATAATTTATCATACTACCAACACATTAGGTCAAAACTCTGCAGTTCTCTGGTGGACAACCAAGCAACTAAACATTCTCATCTTCCAAGTTGGGGGAGCCTACTACATCAGTTCAGATGACAAAACAGAAGCATTTGCATTCATATTTAACTTCTTGAAATGTTCACTTTCCTCACTCTGGGCAAACAATATCAATGCCCTCCACAACTTGCCCAATACTTCTTTGATAGCACTTCTCAAATTTGTAACTGAGCACTTTCCAAATCCGTGACCTCTTCTATCAAGGAGGAGAACAGTAGATGGATGGAAACATCAACACCTTCAAGTTCCCCCCTCCTGACTTGGAGCTCTTTTGATCATTTTGACATGAGAGAATTGAAGGTTTTGTTATCAATATTATTATAAAAATATGTTTGTATCAAAATTACTATTTGTGTGGATTGAAACACAGGATACGTTTAAACATTTGTATAGCTTTTTAATTTATGAAGTGAAGATGTCAGAAATTAATTACATTGTCTGCAAGTAGCTTACCAGGGCAAGTGAAAGTATTCCATCATACGAATTTCAGGGAGACAATTAGATGTGACCTGTTTATTCAGGTGTGTGCAGATCAAGCCATCACTGGAATAATTTGGAAATGGAACCTTGGCTGCGATGAGTGATCCAGTTAATTTGATTACGGCACACAGTGGATCTGGAATGAGGGTTTCTCAGCGTGCTTTGTTGCCATTTTCGTAAATGAATAGCGAGCTAACCTTTTGTTTAAAAAAAATGTTGCTTTTTTTGAGTCAGACACACTATCAATGGCTAGGAGGAAACTTGTGGATCTCTCTCTACCTTCAACAGCCAGGTACTCTCTCTGTATCTAACAAGCCAAACAATGAAGGCAGTGTCTTCAACTTAAAACATAGAATTGGTGCCTTCAGAGGAAGGCCAAGATCATGTGCCCAGATTTTAAATTATCTTTACGTAGGGTCAGCAAAAACAAGTCACTGAGGTTTGAAACCATCCAACGCATCAACTTAGAAGATTTGTATTGGATTGCTTTTTTTATGGAAACTCTTAAAACAATTTAAATTACCCTCCATGTAGCCTACTACTTTGTGGAACAGAGTCTTTTGGGAGCATTTGTGAGCCAATTGAAGCTCTTCCTTTTAAATCTAACAGCTGTTAAGGGCAATAAACACTTTTTTTAGAACTTAAAATAAAACCTGCCTCTGTGTCATTTACAGTTACAAGACCTGAGTTAAAAATCTTAAGATGATAAGCAATTTATTTAAAATACATGACATTGCCAGCTGCGAAGTGGAAAAAGGCATTTCACCATTTCCCACCTAGAGACATAGAGATGTACCGCACGGAAACAGGCCCTCCGATCCAACTTGTCCATGCTGACCAGATATTCAGAAACAATCCAGTCCCATTTGTTAACAATTGGCTCATATCCCTCTAAACCCTTTCTATTCATATATCCATCCACCCATATATCATTTTACATGTTGTAATTGTACCGGCCCCCACCACTTCCTTTGGCAGCTCATCCCATACACACACCACCCTCTCTTTGAAAAAGTTGCCCCTTAGGTCCCGGTTAAATCTTTTCCCTCTCACCTTAAACCTATGCCCTCTAGTTCTGGACTCCCCCACCTCTGGGGAAAATAGCTTGTCTATTTACCCACTTGACTGTAACAATAGGTCGACCATCAGGAGAACAATGTTAAACGAAACATCACCAAAATAATAAATCACAATGATTTATTTTTCTTTTGCTGAAACTACATTGAGTGATTTTGTTACATGTTTATATATTTGCTGATCAGTTGAAGTTCTGTTTGTTCAATGTGAAATTTTTTGCATGTGTGGTAAAGTCGTTCTCAGCTGAGACTCTTAAAATGCTTGTTTATTGTTCATGCTACAGGGAAATTTGAGCAACACATGGTCACGTACCAGGATCTCGTTGAAAATCCTGGAATTATTGATGATCCAAATTTGGTTATTGGAATTAATAAAAAGTAAGTTCATAAGCTTGTAGCAATATATGCTATTATACAGGGTACTGAGTGCTTAAGTACTTTTCATTCTACATCTTTGTCTTCTCAAAGTTTGTAAATTGGTTAAAATAGTTAAACTTATTAATGCAAATGCATTGTGTCTGTCCTAATTTTAATATAGGTTTAAACAAAAAATTCTTTGTAAAGTCTGCAAATCAGAAAGAAACCAAACAATGCTTAAATAAAAATCACAACATTCACAAGTTCTAAAACATAGCGGACAAAGTTAACAAACACAGCAAATCAGTAAGCGGTTGGGAACAGAGAAGGATTACATTCAAACCTGCTTTTGTTCTTTGCAGATGTATTTCTTGATTGTTGTCTTTTTTATAAAAGTACTGCTATTGGGATCATTTGCAGATCTACTTTTTGATTTTTTTTTTTGTTTTTCCCTTATTTTGTTCTGATTTAAGTTTCTTGAATAGTTTTTTTTAGTATTGTGGCTTTTCAGTTTTAGTTAGTTCCGCTTATTTAATTGTATCACTTTATGTGCATGTTGGGCTAATTCTGGGCGACAGTAAATGGAAGGCAGCAACTTCATCCATCCTTATGAATCTGAACAGATGAGATCAAGTGCTTGTTACTTAATTTTATTTTCACAGTTGCCCTCACAAAAAGTCACGAATTCATGGAACAACTATTTAATAATATAAAGAATTCAAAGTAGTCAACTGAGTTTCCTGTTGGAGTTATTGTTATGCCCACAGCACATGTTCTGTATTCCAACTCTTGATGAGAGAGAGCGAGAGAGAGACCTGGTACTGACAAAAAAAACTGCATTAATTGTGAAATGTGTGAACTAGCAGATAGGATCCTCATTCAGTATGGAACAGAGAAGCTGTGTTTGGCAGGAAGGAAAAACATTCTTTATAATGGTCCTTACAAAATTAAAATATATTTAAGTGGTACATAATCCAAGTTAATTTTGAAGTAGAAAAAATGCAAAATTCATAGATAAAATGAACCATTATTTCAAATTGAATGATATCTTGCAAATTATTTTTAAATGTTGATTTCTTTGCACTGGTGTGAAAACCCTGGATATTTTGTTTTTCATAGATATTATAACTGGGCAGTCGCTGCACCCATGATTCTCTGCATTCAAGTTTTTCAGAAGAATTTACCTAAGGTAGTTATTGTACAATTGATGAGATGTATTGATTTACCAAAGGGTTAGAACATACAAAATGATTTAGACAAGATTTTAGGAAATAGGAGCAGGAGTTGGCCATTCTGTCCCTTAAACCTGCCCCATCATACTATAAGATCATGGCTGATGTGCTCCAAGCCTCAATTCCTCTTTTGTATTGGTTCCTTGTAGCTGTTAACTCATTAATCTCTTAAAAATCTGTTGACCTCTTTTAATACTTTCAGTAATCTAGCCTATGCCACACTTTGTGTGGGGAATTCCAGCCATTCAGCACTCTCTGAGAGCAGAAATTCCTCTGATTCTCAGCGTTAAATGAGTGTGCTCTTATTCTGTAACTGTCTGTACTTTGAAATTATCTCACTAGTGGAAATATCTTCTCAATGTCTACCCTGTCAAGCCTCCTCAAAATCTTGTATTTTTCAATTTCTTATTCTTCTGAATTCTGATGAATGAAAATCTAACTTGCTTAGCTGTTCTCAATAAGTCAGCCGCTTTATCCTAGAAATCAACCAAGTGAATCTTTGTTGAACTGCCTCCAATGTCAATATATCCTTACTTAAATATGGAGATTGAAACTATACACTATATTTCAGGTGTGATTTCATCGACACCCTGTACAGTTGCATCAAGACTTCCTGTCTATAAACTTCAACCTTTAACAATAAAGACAAAAGTAGCATTTGCTGGTGTGCGTGCTAACTTTTAGTGTTTCATGCACAAGAGCATCCATATTTTGCTGTTTTGCAGTATCACACCACTTAAATAATAGACTGCCTTTTGATTCTTTCTATGAAAATGCATGGCCTCTCCCTTTCCAACATTATACTCCAATTGCCAAATTTTTGCCCTTTGTCCTAATCTATCAATATTCCCTTGCGGGTTTCATATGTCCTCACCTGACATGCCCTTCTAGCTATTTTCGTGCCATCAGCAAATATGGATCCATTACATGTGCTCCATCTTCCAAGTAATTAATATAAATCATGAACTAATTGAGGCCTTCGTGCTAATCAATGTGACCCTCCTCTAGTCACATCTTTTGAACCTGAAAATGCCCCATTAATTCCGACTCTGTTTTCTGTGTGCTAACCAATCCTCCATTCGTGCTAATACATGATCCCTGATACCATGACCTCCTACTGTTATGTGTTACAGTTGGTAAATATTTGGCAGGGACAATGTCAATTTAAGAATCAAGTCACTTGACCATTGGTGAGTCATTCGTCATGTTCGTTGGCTTGCTTAGACTTGTCTTCTGCTTGTTCAGAGTGCACATTTATGGAATAAAACTTCCCTGTTACATTGCAATAATTGATGAGTTTGTGCATTCTTTAATCCTGTTCTGGAGCCAAGTAATGCTTAATCTACAATACCTATCTCATGCAAAAGCCTTTATGTAGTGCCTTATTGAATGCTGTCTGGAAATCTCAATGCTGTCTACCAGTTCCCCTTCATTATTGTGCTTGTAATACCTTTGATGATCTCTAGCAAACTGGTCAAGGATTATTTCTGTTTCACAAAACTATGTTGATTTTGTTTGATTGCATTAAGAAATATCTTGCTATTTCTTCCTTAAAATAAACTCCGTTGTTTTCCCAATGACAGATGTTGGGCTAATTGACGTATACTTTCCTGCTTTCTGTCTCCTACCCTTCTTGAGCAGGAACATCACATTAACTGCTTTCCAATCTGCTGGAACTCTCCAGAATCCAGTGAGTTCTGTAAAGCTTCCACCAATGCCTCAACTATTTATGTAGCCTCTTCCTTTAAAACCCTTGAATGCAGCCCTGGCGACTTATCTGTCTTCGATCCCATTAGTTTTTCAAATACTTTGTCCTCTGTAATAGCGAGTGTTACAAGTTCTTTTCTCCCATTAGACTTGCTTATCTAATCTTTGGGATGTTTATCGCATCCTCTACTGTGAACACCGATACTACGTATTCGTTTAAATTATCTGCCATTTCATTATTTCCCCGTTATCAGTTCTCCAGTTTCATCCTGTAAGGGCCCCACACTCATTTTAGCTCCTATTTGTTTATGTTTGTAGAAGCTGTTGCTGTTTGTTAATCAATTTTCTCCCTATTTATTAGCTCTTACAGTCATTCACTGCTGGTGCTTAAACAAATTCACAATCTTCTGGTCTACTACTACTTTTCACTGTGTTTTTGCTTTCGTTTGTGATTGGATATTTTCCTTGATCACTTTTGTTAACCATGGATGGTTCATCTTTCTCATTGAGTCCTCCTTTTGACTGGAAGTGTGCTAGGCATTATGAAATATGTGCTTAAGTATCTGCTACTGACCTCCTCCTTAGTCTATCTTCTCATGATGTGGAGGTGCCAGTGTTAGACTGGGAGGACAGGATCAAAAGTCACACAACGCCAGGTTATGGTCCAACAGGTTTATTTGAAATCACAAACTTTCAGAGTGATGCCCCTTCGTCATTTCACCTGACGAAGGACAGCGCTCCAAAAACTTGTGATTTCCAATAAATTTGTTTGACTATAACTTGTTGTCATGTGACTTTTGACTCTCTTTTCCCAGTTCACTTTAGACAACACTTACTTCACGCCATTGTAGTTATCCTTATTTAAGGTGATGATATTGGTTTGAGACCTGAATTGCTTGCCCTCTAACTAAATATAAAATTCTGCCATGTTGTGATTGCTGCCTCCCAGAAGATCCTTAACTGTGAGATCTATTAATCCTGTCTCGTTACGAATTACTAGATCTTCAGCTTATTCCCCGTAAGTTTTGCAATGTACTGCTCTGTGAAATAATCCCTGATGCATATTCTATGTCACCTTTGTCCATCTGATTTATCTAGAGTCATTATTCAGGTTAATATCATCCATACCAGTTGTAGTATCCTACTTGGACAATCCAATTATTTGCTGATTTATACTTTGTCCAACAGTAAGGCAACTCCCATGAGTGACTTCTTTCCCTTGCTATTCCTTATTTTCAACAAACTGATTCTACATCACAATCTATTCTACCTACATCATTACTCTCTACTGCACTGACGCTGTCCTTTATTAATAGTGTTACCTCATCTCCTTTTGCTTTTGCTGATTTTACTGGAATGTTAAATTGCCTTGAATATTGATTCTTAGTCTTTGTTATCCTGCTACTACGTCTCTGTTATAGCTGTCAAGTCATATTCACTTATTTCTATATTCATACTTATTTCAAAACTGCCACCCAGTAAAATAATTATTTCTTGCCCTTCTAGTCCTGAGACAGCACCAAATGTAAAATAGATTTCGTCTGGCTCTCAAAGAACTAACAGCTCTTCTGTCTTTTCTTTCTATAACTATCTGCAGTGACAACAGCAGCTACTGGTTATGGATCAAGTAGCTATGCTGATTTTGTTTGTTCCTGTCTCGATTTTCTTTATGTTGGCTGAGACGAGCTATTTCGGCATAATCTGAGACCAATCCTGGGTTTTATTCAACTCAGTATAACTCAGCAGTGGAACACTTCTTTCGTCTTTCACAGAATGTGGGCGTCACTGGCAAGGCCAGCATTTATTGCCCATTCCTAATTCCCTTCAGTGGTTTGCTAGGTAGTTTGAGGGCACTTCAAAGTCAACCACCTTGCTCTGGGCTTGGAGTCACAAGTATTCTGGAGTCAAAGTCCTTCCCTGAAAGGCATTCGTGAGCCAATGGCCTCCAAAGGTCAGTGATAGTTCAACAGTCACCAATACTGAGATCAGCTTTTTATTCTCGACTTATTAATTGAATTCAAATTCCACCAGTTGTTATGAAGGGCTTTTGCCCGAAACGTCGATTTTCCTGCTCCTCTGCTGCCTGACGTGCTGTGCTTTTCCAGCACCACTCTAATCTAGACTCTGGTTTCCAGCATCTGCAGTCCTTGTTTTTACCTACTGGAATCACTCAGCCAATCAGGGAGTATCTATGGCAAAAATAAATTGGCATTTCGGGTTGAACTGGTCATCCAGTATTTTTAAAACAATTTTTAAACCAGCAGTGCTGTTTGGTATTGTGTTTGCTCACTTCATAAACTATTGAGTATTTCTATAATGTGACTTCAGATACAGTTCTCAAGCCAACTTATATGATGTGCTTCACTTTTCCCTGAGAAGTTTTAAGTAAATTGTATACAAGTGGATATAATAAACATTGTAGATTTCAGATTTAAATTTAAAATGCGAATAGTCATTACTGTAGTACAATAAAACCCTGATGTTGTCCTAATTTTATGATACATGTTTCTGGGGAGAAGAAGTATCCAAGCTTAATGTGGCTTGACTTTGAAGATGCATAACCACCTTCTTGCAAGTTGATCTTAAATCATTGTTCCTATTCATCTTAGGCTACTGTAGATAAGTTGGTAAAGGAAAAGATGCCAAAGAAGACTGGTGGCTGGTGGTTCTCCTGGCGCAGAAAGAACTCTACAGTAAAGGAGGTATGCTTTCTTCTTTCTGGGTCTTTGTTTTATCACTTCTTTAAAAAATAATAATGAAGCAACAACAAACCAGCCTGAAGTAACATTTAATGATTAGGGTAGTAGTATTCTGTGGGTATTTGTTTGTAGTCATATCATAGTTATGTCTGATTTATACTTACTCTGAAATCATGCAGTTCCTGTGGGCAACTAATAATGACAACTGGATGCTAGATTTCAGTTCATTAGAGAATGAATCTCTCCACAACGATTGTAAATGAACTATAAGAAAGATATGCATAATAAAGAGATCTTTCCTATGAAATGTTGTATATGATGTGGGATTGCATCTTATAAGATAAATTCATGTTAAAGACTAAATTTTAGCAGACATGGCCTTTGTAGTGGTTTTGATGTTGCCGTCTTAGCTTTGGGCTTGTACAGAGTCTTGATACCGTGTCTTTGTTTTTAGCCAGAATCCAGTATCAAAAAAGGTCAAGGACAGAATGAAAGAAGTGAAAATAAACAAGCTAGCTTACTTGAAGGTTGCAGGTAATATTCAAACATTAACCATATTTTTTTTACATCTATTCCAAAAGCTCTGTTAAAATAAGCTTCTTACCTAACTCTTACTGAATCATTTGTTTCTAAGTGCCAATGATTACACACTATATGTGGAGTAGAAATCAATATCTAAATGTTACTGGTTAGTTATGTTATCAGGAAAATGAAAACATCTTGTGTTGAAATGTAACACCAGCAATTAAAACAAACTTATTCTGTGGTCTGTGGTCTATTCCTAATGAAAAAAACCATGCTGAGTTTATCTGTTCCATTACTTATCTTGATCGCGCTTCCATCATGGGCTTCAGCTTTAACCTTATGTCAGTGGAAGGATGACTGTTAATGTTCATTTTAAGACAATAGATGAATTTGAGAGAAATAGAGTACCCATGATGCTGCTGTACTTGTCCTTGCTGTTAAAGAACATTGGACTGAGGTGCTATTCAGATACGTTGTGATACTCTGTATATTGTACATGCTATAGCCACAATGAGCCTGTGGTGAAAGATGTGGATATTGTGCTCTGATTTGAGTGGTAATCTTAAGTGTTCTTGAATTTCTTGATCATTAATGCAGCTACATCTATGCAGGTGATGTATTGAGTATTGTAGGTGGTGAAAAAGCCTTGAGGAGTCAGGAGATGAACCACAATTTGCAGACATATTGCACAAGAGGACTAACAGTTGGAAACCAGTTTATGTCAGTAAATAAATTACATCCCAAAATTGCACCAGGTATCTGGGTAGGTTAAACGCTAATGATTATGAGCAGTCAATTCGAAGCATGAAGCCGAGTCAAAATGGAAATGATTTGTAGCCATATTTTGATTGCGAAATCTTTGTTCTTTTGGGACATCTGAAAGGACCAGGGATCTATCTTGGGTTCTTGGATTTTTGGTATGTTTATTCTTGCTCTTGACGAGGAATTGGATGTCCTATAACCAAGTTTGCAGGTTACCAAACCTTAGCTTGCAATCTTTGAGTTCAGGTGCTTGAACTAGTTGGTATTTAAAGACAGAAAAGGATTTCATAGACTAGATAGAAACTTGTTCCTCTAATGGGGAAGCCCAGAACAATAAATTCTAAACTTAAAATTAAATAGAGGCTGTTTAAAATTCAAGCCATAACAGCTTTTATTTTTTTGAATATTTTTATTGCTTTATCATTGATCTATGAACAGATCTAAGGAAGAGTTGACTTCTAGTGATGATGACTTCAATACCATCAAGGACCGTCCAAAGCCAGGTTCTAAATGTCGAGATTCACCTTGTCAGAGCAATACAGCTACCTACAAAAAGTCCCTGAGGCTGTCCTCAGAAAAACTGGTAAGTAAATAGTTCTTCAAAATCTGTTTCAACTGTGTTATAACTTGAAACTGAAATAGGTTATGGATCAGTTTCCATATTTAATACTTATTCATAACCTCGGATGTCACAGATTTGGGTGTCAGAGAATTTATATGATACCTTTCCTGATTTCAGGACATCACAAAATACTTCACAGCCAAATAAATAGTTTTCACGTGTTGTCAATGATGTAATTGAAGCAGCATCCAGTCTTATGCAACAATGAGATAAGTATCCAGGAAAAAAATGTCTAATGTTATAGGTTGAGAGTTAAATGCTCACAAACCCTTGGGAGATATCTTCTGTTCTCTAAAATTGGAACAAGGAATCTTGATTCAACTTTGATAATATACTCAAATTCTGGAATAATTCCTTGTAGGTTGTTTCATTGGTGTAGTTGGGGAGAATTCAAAATAACTTGGCAGGAATGTGGAAACCAAAAGACAATATCAAGGATACTGGGTGAGATTGATCATCCTAGGACAGGTGATTAAAAAGTTAATAAGTGGGGTCAGAGTAAAGGGGAATGTAATAAATTTTAATCAGTATTAGTGTGCATTGAAGTGAATGCACAGAGTATGGAAAAAAGGATTAGTGAATTTCAGGAATAAATTGCCATTTGGATATGCTCTTGTGGCTTCTACAGATACCTGGCTCAAAGAAGGGCTGGACTGAGTGTGAATATTCCTGAACATGGTTTGGATACATTCTGTTGAAAGAGAAAGGTGGGACAAGCAAATCCAGAGCTCACTGGATGATGAAGGAGACAGAATTTAAGATAAGCAAGAAAAGGTGTGCTTGTGAGTATTGTCACGTAGAAAATACAACTGAGAAACAGTTTGAACACAGAAGATTCAGAAGGCAGGCGAGAAAGCAAATGAGAAGCCGAGAGTCATTTTGTAAAGAGACTGGCAGCTAACTTAAAACAAATCCCAAAGTCATAGAGTCATAGAGATGTACAGCATGGAAACAAATCCTTCAGTCCATGCCGACCAGATATCCCAACCCGATCTAGTCCCACCTGCCAGCACCCGGTCCATATCCCTCCAAACCCTTCCTATTCATATACCCATCCAAATGCCTCTTAAACATTGCAATTGTACCAGCATCCACCACTTCCTCTGGCAGCTCATTCCATACACGTATCACCCTCTGCGTGAAAAAGTTGCCCCTTAGGTGTCTTTTATATCTTTCCCCTCTCACCCTAAACCCATGCCCTCTCGTTCTGGACTCCCCGACCCCAGGGTAAAGACTTTGCCTATTTACCCTATCCATCCCCTCATAATTTTGTAAACCTCTATAAGGTCACCCCTCAGCCTCCGACGCTCCACGGAAAACAGCCCCAACCTGTTCAGCCTCTCCCTATAGCTCAAATCCTCCAACCCTGGCAACATCCATGTAAATCTTTTCTGAACCCTTTCAAGTTTCACAACATCTTTCCGATAGGAAGGAGACCAGAATTGCACGCAATATTCCAACAGTGGCTTAACCAATGTCCTGTACAGCCGAAACATGACTTCCCGACTCCTGTACTCAATACTCTGAAAGCATTCCAAACGCCTTCTTCACTATTCTATCTACCTGCGACTCCACTTTCAAGGAACTATGAATCTGCACTCCATGGTCTCTTTGTTCAGCAACACTCCCTTGGACCTTACCATTAGGTGTATAAGTCCTGCTAAGATTTGCTTTCCCAAAATGTAGCACCTCTCATTTATCTGAATTAAACTCCATTTGCCATTTCTCAGCCCATTTGCCCATCTGATTGCAACAGGTCAAGGTCCTGTTGTAATCTGAGGTAACCCTCTTTGCTGACCACTACACCTTCAATTTTGGTGTCATCTGCAAACTTACTAACTATACCTCTTATGCTCACATCCAAATCATTTATGTAAATGACAAAATGTAGAGGACCCAGCACGGATCCTTGTGGCACACTTCTGGTCACAGGCCTCCAGTCTGAAAAACAACCCTCCACCACCACCCTTTGCCTTCTACCTTTGAGCCAGTTCTGTATCCAAATAGCTAGTTCTCCCTGTATTCCATGAGATCTAACCTTGCTAATCAGTCTCCCATGGGGAACCTTGTCGAACACCTTACTGAAGTCCATATAAATCACATCTTTGTTACTTCTTCAAAAAACTCAATCAACTTTGTGAGACATGATTTCCCACGCACATTAGTCAAGTTGACTATCCCTAATCAGTTCTTGCCGTTCCAATTACACGTACATCCTTTCCGTCAGGATTCCCTCCAACAGCTTGCCCTCCACTGAGGTCAGGCTCATTGGTGTATAGTTCCCTGGCTTGTCCTTACCACCCTTCTTAAACAGTGGCACCACGTTTACCTACCCCCAGTCTTCCGGCACCTCACCTGTGACTATTAATGATACAAATATCTCAGCAAGAGGCCCAGCAATCACTTCTCTAGCTTCCCAGAGAGTTCTTGGGTACACCTGATCAGGCCCTGGAGATTTATCCACCTTTACCCATTTCAAGACATCCAGCACTTCCTCCTCTGTAACCTGGACATTTTGCATGATGTCACCATCTATTTCCCTCCAGTCTATATCTTCCATATCCTTTTCCACAGTAAATACTGATGCAAAATACTCATTTAGTATCTCCCCCATTTTCTGTGGCTCCACACAAAGGCCGCCTTACTGATCTTTGAGGGGCCCTATTCTCTCCCTAGTTACCTGTTTATCCTTAATGTATTTGTAAAAACCCTTTCTCCTTAATTCTGTTTGCCAAAGCTATCTCATGTCCCCTTTTTGCCCTCCTGATTTCCCTCTTAAGTATACTCCAAATGCCTTTATATTCTTCTAAGGATTCACTCGATCTATCCTGTCTATATCTTACATATGCTTCCTTCTTTTTCTTAACCAAACGCTCAATTTCTTTACTTATCCAGCATTCCCTGTACCTACCAGCCTTTCCTTTCACCCTGACAGGAATATACTTTTTCTGGATTCTCGTTATCTAATTTCTGAAGGCTTCCCATTTTCCAGCTGTCCCTTTGCCTGCGAATGTCTGCCTCCAATCAGCTTTCGAAAATTCTTGCCTAATACCGTCAAAATTGGCCTTTTTCCAATTTAAAATTTCAACTTTTAGATCTGGTCTATCCTTTTCCATCACTATTTTAAAACTAATAGAATTATGGTCACTGTGGTAATAGGAAAATGGTCATAAAAAGAAAAGTCTGCACAATTTGGGATCAGAAAGGAGATTTCCCATGGAGGGAGAAGACCATAGCTGAGATGTTAAATTATTACTTTGCATCCATCTTTGTCATGGACGATGCTGCTGCACAGGCTATGGAAAAAGCTGTTATGGACTAGGCCAGATCACTCATAACATTCTTAAACAGGTAGCCCGGACCATAACTTTGCTATTTGTTTTGGTAAGTGTACAGTGAAAATTACCTGGAGTAAGTTTGCTAGGTTGACTGCCAGGTTCTAATACAGACAAAAATTATTCAAAAAATTATTGAATGAAACACAAAGAACAGAAAGTCGAATACCCACAGAACTCGGACTATCCCAAACTAGACTTAATAATGCTGTTCCGAATATAAACAAGAGTCCCAATAAGCAAACCCCTTAAACATAGAGCAAAAAATGAAGTTGAAGTTAGAAGGGCAGAAGGAGAGACAGTGTCTAGCAGCCCATTTCCACACAGCTCCACTGCTGCACTGACTCAAACAAGATTTCAGTTTTCAGGATTGACCACTCCCATTTCATAATACAGGTCACTTCTGAACATAAAAGCTTTGACCTAAAGTCTCATCTGCTTACGTGTAAGCAAAAGGCATTTTAACCCCTTTTATCTCTGTACCAAACCAGTCAATTTGGAGCCTGAGTAGTTTACGACCCCTCTGAAAAAAAAACAAGCACACAGTATCCTTGAGAAAAGGAACAGCTTTTAGAAAAAAGGACCAGCTTTGTAACAAAGCAAAATTAATATAGTCAGTACAATTGATAAGGAAGAGGAAACCTTTCTACTTAAATTTGGTCATACACCAAGACCAAGTGAGATGCACCCAATGATGGATTTGAGAGGAAATGCATCCAAGGAATATGAGGAATGTGAAAGTAGAAACTGCAGAGGCATTGCTGTAACACTTCAGGCTTTCTTAGACTCATGAATGGAGGCAGAGGACTGGGGAATTGCAAGAGTTACATCCTTGTTCAAATAAGGTGCTGCAAGGCAGTCAGCTTAACTTCACTTGAGGAAAGGGAAACTTCTAGAAAGAATATTTCAAGACAAAATTAATAGCTACATGAACAAGTGCGGGTTAACTAAGGAAATCTAACATAGATATTTGAGAGGAAAACTCATTTATCTGGCGTGCTTGAGTTTTCTGAAGAGATAAGAGTATTGATGAAGACAATGCTGTTAATGTGCTGTCCATGGACTTCCAAAAGACATTTGATACAGTGCTGAACAACAGACTTGAGGACAAAGCTACGGCTTATGGAATGAAAAGGAGAGCAGCAGTGAAAAATTGACCGAGTGACAGGAAACATAGAGTAGTGGCTCACGGATGTTCTTTGGGCTGGAAGAAGATTTGTATTGGAGATTCCAGGGATTGGTGTTGGGATCTTTGTTTTTCCTTAAATGTTAATGACCAAAACCACTGTTGTACAGGGTAAAATTTGTGTATGACATGAAGCTTAGACACATTGCAAACTCAATGTTATGGTAGCATAGAACATGAAAATGATATTGACAAGTTGATAGAGTGGATGCTTGACAGAAGTTCAATGCAGAGAGAAGTGAGGTGATTTATTTTTTGGTGGGAGGAAGGAGAAGCAATGCAAATTAAAGGCACAACTCCAAAGAAGGTCTAGGAGCAGAGAGTTCTGAGTATATATGTAAGCATTAAGTGTTGAGATAAATTGAGAAAGTAGTTTTAAAATATACATGTCTTTTGCTTTATTAAAGCTGGTGTAGAGTTCATGAGCAGGGATGTTATGTTGCGCTTCTGTAAGACACTAGTTTGGCCTCAGCGGGGGTTTTGCTTCTGGATCCAGGCAGTACACCTTGGGAAGGATGTTAAGGCATTGCAGATGATGCAGAAGAGAATGGTTTCAGGAATGAGGGATTTCAGTTATGAACATAGATTCAGAATTTATAACTTTTTTTTGGAGAAGGGAAGAATGAGAGGAGATCTCATAGAGGTATTCAAGATCATGAGGAGTCTGGATAGGGTAGTTAGAAACTGTTCACACTTGGGAAAGGACTAAGAACAAAGTAACAGATTTTAGAGTATTAAGCGTAAAGCGTAAAGATGATGCTTTTTCTTGCCGAGAATGGTTAAGGTCTGGACTGCCTCAAACAGTTGGAGAGGCAGGTTCAGTCAAGACATTTAGAAGGGAATTATAATTGCCTTTGAAAAGAAAATGTGCAGAGCAATGGAGAGAAAGCAGGAGAGTGGCATTAAGTGAAATGCTCATTTAGAAAGCTGGTGCTGACATGATGGGCTGAATTGCCTCCTTGTGCTGCAATAATTTTGTGATGATGGTTTGCTTGGGTGTTGGATTTTATATCGAGAATATGGTGGGGTTACCAATTAAAACTTATGTTGTATAGTAAATCAAGGACCATGTCAATATGCTGTTAAACATTAAGTGATTGTCATTATGGAGTTTGCACATTCTCCCCGACTCTGTCTCAGAATAATATTTATTGTCCATCCCTAACTGTCTTCAAGAAAGTGGTGGTGAGCTGCTTTTTTGAACTCCTGTGATTCATGTGGTATAGGTAGTATTGTAAGGAAGGCTGTTCCCAGCCAGTGAAGGAATAAATGTATAATTTCATGTGCCATTGGAAAAAGTGAGGTTGTCACAGAGTTGAACCTGTATGGGCAGCTTTCTCTCTCGGTAGCAGTGATGCTAGTGCTTCACTCCTGACTTCAAAGTCCTACTTGGAGTGAACCAACAGTATTTAATTTTAGCGTTGAATTATTCTCCATATATTTGTTTGCCTCCTTTTTAGAAAAGTTTAAATCTGAAGGATGGCCCAAATAATGCAGTGTTCAGTGTGACAACTCAATATCAGGGAACCTGTCGATGTGAAGGAACCATTTACCTCTGGAACTGGGATGATAAAGTTATTATATCTGACATTGATGGCACAATTACAAAGTAAGTTTGTCTGTACCCCAATTATTTTTTTTCTGAAATCTCTTTTATACTAAAAGAATGCAGAACTTAATTGGAGGCCAGGGCTAAAAAAGACTAATGTCTTTTTTTCTTCACTTTTCATGGTAATGTGAATTAAATTTGCCCCTTTCTGTACTGAGAAAAATGTTCCTGAACAGTATTCAGAGATTTGCAAAATATAATGATCACTTGCTTGTAGCAATGGAGAAGTATAGTGATACGTACATAACTGTACATTTTGGTTTATTGTACACTTATGAATCCTGATTCTTTTGTCTCCTACTGCATGGTCAACGCTGGTTTAAAACGTGTAAAGTAAATGCATAGATTTTCATAGCTATAAACTGACTGTGCACTCATCTAAACATATGGATTCTTGTTCTGTCAGCCCAGTGTCTCATGAAGAAAAAGAAAACGTATCTCCGATACTTCGTACTAAATCATGAGCATATGTGGGATGTTGATATTTCTAATTATATGAAAATAAAGGAGAGAGTTAAAAGAGACAAAGACGAAGTGATATTTTGAAAATCTCTAATACTGAGGTCTGAAGGGATGAAAATTTTCGAGTACCTTTTCATTGCCAAGAATGTTGTTTAACAGAACTCAAGACAATATGGTTAAAGGTGTGTTAATAAGGTGATTAAAAATCCAATCGGTTGCTTGAAGTTAGAAATAAGAGGCATAGAATATCAAAACCATTAGATCATCTTAGAATTTTATAAACCGTTGGTTATGCCTGAGCTGAAGAACTATGGGCAATGACCTACACTTAAGATGTAAAAGGCTTAGAAAAGGGGCCCTAAAGCCTGCTGTCAGAGCTAAGGGACTTCAGTTATGAAGAGAGATTGAAGAGATTGCGAATGGCCTCCTTGGATCAGATAGCTTAGGTAACCCAGTAAAGCTTTAATCAGATAATCAGAGGTTTTGATAGATTAAGTAGGGAACATATAAAATCTCCTGGCTAGTGAGTCAATAACTGGAGTTCACAGATTCAAAATCCTTAGAAAAAGATTTAAAGGAGAGTAGAGGGGAAATTCCTCGAGACTGCTTGTATTCAGGATCTGCTAAAAGGTGGTGGAAGCTAATTCTGTACTTCCTTTAAAAAGGAGATAGGCAGGAAGTTATAATGTGAACAGAAGGTGAAGGTTTTGGAACAAGTAGGACTGTTGTCTCAAAGAACCAGCAAATGAACTACTAATCAAATGGCTCCTTTGTTTGTGACTCTATGGAAGTCATTCGTTAGCTTTGGACATAACAGTAAAATACACAATTTTCCTTTAAACAGTAGTTCGGAGTGATACTGCTGCTGGACATTCTATTATGGAATAGAAATTAATCTAGGATGATGTCAGGTCAATTGCCAGTTTTATACAGTGCCTGATAGAACTGAATTTCAAACACTGTGTATAATGGGCAGCTGATCCAATATCAACAGTTACTGAACAGCCCAAGGCATTTTTTGTCCCATATTTTTTCAACTCAAGTATAAATTAACTCTAAATTCCCAATTGTCCACTTTGGAGAACATTCCGCCTTGGGCCTTATCAACATGTATACTTGTATTTTGAGCCACATGTTTTGAATTTGGATGCTATTGAGCCATTCTTTAGTGAACTATGGACTTTGTATGTTTAATACCAATTATTATTTGTGTATTTCCAGATCTGATGCTTTAGGGCATATTTTGCCACAGCTGGGAAAAGATTGGACCCACCAGGGCATTGCAAAACTCTACCATAAGATACATCAGTATGTACTTTCATTTGTTTTAAATTATAAAAAGGTGCTTCTTGTTGACCCATTTTGTTTTGTCTCATTGAACAGCAGTTCTTCTTGAAGTATAGCTTCATAGATATTGTTGGTTCACCTGTGTTTTGAGCTTTCAAATGCATGTTGTATTCACCAGGACTGCCTATTTGCACATCTACAACATTTCCCATTACCTTTGCCATGGCTGTTTGCTGCTCAAACACTCGTATATTCCTTTCTTTTTGTTTAAATTTCAACTATTTCAAGAATTTCCTGATTGGTCTGTAATTTTCCATCCTTTATGACTTTGAATGAATCCAAATATCTTTGATTTCTATTCTGACTTTCACTAAATCCCATTATTCTGGTGTTTACTGACCTGCAGGTAAAAAATGAGGTCTGCAGATGCTGGAGATCACAGCTGAAAATGTGTTGCTGGTTAAAGCACAGCAGGTTAGGCAGCATCCAAGGAACAGGAAATTCGACGTTTCGGGCATAAGCCCTTCATCAGGAATGAGGAGAGTGTGCCAGGCAGGCTAAGATAAAAGGTAGGGAGGAGGGACTTGGGGGAGGGGCGATGGAGATGTGATAGGTGGAAGGAGGTCAAGGTGAGGGTGATAGGCCGGAGTGGGGTGGGGGCGGAGAGGCCAGGAAGAAGATTGCAGGTTAGGAGGGCGGTGCTGAGTTGAGGGAACCGACTGAGACAAGGTGGGGGGAGGGGAAATGAGGAAACTGGAGAAATCTGAGTTCATTCCTTGTGGTTGGAGGGTTCCCAGGTGGAAGATGAGGCGCTCCTCCTCCAGCCGTCGTGTTATGTTCTGCCGGTGGAGGAGTCCAAGGACCTGCATGTCCTCGGTGGAGTGGGAGGGAGAGTTAAAGTGTTGAGCCACGGGGTGGTTGGATTGGTTGGTCCGGGCGTCCTAGAGGTGTTCTCTGAAGCGTTCTGCAAGTAAGCGGCCCGTCTCCCCAATATAGAGGAGGCCACATCGGGTGCAGCGGATGCAGTAGATGATGTGTGTGGAGGTACAGGTGAACTTGTGGCGGATATGGAAGGATCCCTTGGGGCCTTGGAGGGAAGTGAGGGAGGAGGTGTGGGCGCAAGTTTTACATTTCCTGCGGTTGCAGGGGAAGGTGCCGGGAGTGGAGGTTGGGTTGGTGGGGGGTGTGGACCTGATGAGGGAGTCACGAAGGGAGTGGTCTTTGCGGAACGCTGATAGGGGAGGGGAGTGAAATATATCCCTGGTGGTGGGGTCCGTTTGGAGGTGGCGGAAATGACGGCGGATGATACGTTGTATACGGAGGTTGGTGGGGTGGTAGGTGAGAACCAGTGGGGTTCTGTCTTGGTGGCGATTGGAGGAGCGGGGCTCAAGGGCGGAGGAGCGGGAAGTGGAGGAGATGCGGTGGAGGGCATCGTCGATCACGTCTGGGGGGAATCTGCGGTCCTTGAAGAAGGAGGCCATCTGGGCTGTGCGGTGTTAGAACTGGTCCTCCTGGGAGCAGATGCGGCGGAGACGAAGGAATTGGGAATATGGGATGGAGTTTTTACAGGGGGCAGGGTGGGAGGTGGTGTAGTCCAGGTAGCTGTGGGAGTCAGTCGGTTTATAGTAGATGTCTGTGTTGAGTCGGTCGCCCGAGATAGAAATGGAAAGGTCTAGGAAGGGGAGGGAGGAGTCTGAGACAGTCCAGGTGAATTTGAGGTCGGGATGGAAGGTGTTAGTAAAGTTGATGAACTGTTCAACCTCCTTGTGGGAGCACGAGGCAGTGCCGATACAGTCATCGATGTAGCGGAGGAAAAGGTGGGGGGTGGTGCCAGTGTAATTGCGGAAGATGGACTGTTCCACATATCCTACGAAGAGACAGGCATAGCTGGGGCCCAAGCGGGTGCCCATGGCAACTCCTTTAGTTTGGAGGAAGTGGGAGGATTGAAAAGAGAAGTTATTCAGGGTGAGGACCAGTTCAGTCAGTCGAAGGAGTGTGTCAGTGGAAGGGTACTAGTTGGTGCGGTGGGAAAGGAAGAAGCGGAGGGCTTTGAGTCCTTCGTGATGGGGGATGGAGGTGTACAGGGACTGGATGTCCATCGTGAAAATAAGGCGTTGGGGACCGGGGAAGCGAAAATCCTGGAGGAGGTGGAGGGCGTGGGTGGTGTCCCGAACGTAGGTGGGGAGTTCTTGGACTAAAGGGGACAGAACCGTGTCGAAGTACGCGGAGATGAGTTCGGTGGGGCAGGAGCAGGCTGAGACAATGGGTCGGCCGGGGCAGTCAGGTTTGTGGATTTTGGGCAGGAGGTAGAAACGGGCGGTGCGGGGTTGTGGGACTATGAGGTTGGAGGTGGTGGATGGGAGATCCCCTGAGGTGATGAGGTTATGGATGGTCTGGGAGATGATGGTTTGGTGGTGGGAGGTGGGGTCGTGGTCAAGGGGGCGATAAGAGGAGGCATCCGCGAGCTGGCGTTTGGCCTCAACGGTATAAAGGTCGGTGCGCCAAACTACTACCGCGCCTCCCTTGTCTGCCGATTTGATGGTGAGGTTGGGGTTGGAGCGGAGGGAGTGGAGGGCTGCACGTTCTGAGGGTGAGAGGTTGGAGTGGGTGAGAGGGGTGGACAGGTTGAGTCGGTTAATGTCGCGGCGGCAGTTGGCTATAAATAGATCGAGGGCAGGTAAGAGGCCAGCACGGGGTGTCCAGGTGGATGGGGTGTGTTGGAGGTGGGAGAAGGGGTCGTCAGAGAGTGGGCGGGAGTCTTGGTTGTGAAAGTAGGCACGGAGGCGAAGGCGGTGGAAGAATTGTTCAATATCTCACCGCGTGTTGAACTCATTGATCCAAGGGTGTAGGGGAATGAAGGTGAGGCCTCTGCTGAGGACTGATCTTTCATCCTCAGAGAGGGGGAGGTCTGGAGGGATGGTGAAGATCCGGCATGGCTGGGAGCTAGGACCTGGTGTGGGACTGGAGCTGGGGGTGGGCATCCAGGTTAAAATCAAGGCTTCCAGGTTAAAATCCTCATCTTTATTTTTGCATCTCTCTCTCTCTCTCTCTCTGAACTCCTCTAGCTCTACAACCTCTGAGATATCTGTTTTTCCTATTCTGGTTTAATGAGCATTTACTGTTTTCTTGGTTGCACGATGGTTGAATTATTTTCTTAGTTGCATCACTTGTGCTGTTAACCACCTTGCTCCTAAGCTCTGCAATTCCCTCTTCTACTTTAGGTCACTCCTAAAAATGTGCCTCTTTTCTCAAGCTTTTGGTCGTATGAGTTGGGGCGGCACGGTGGCTCAGTGGTTAACACTGTTTCCTCACAGCACCAGGGGCACTGGTTTGATTCCAGCCTCAGGCGACTGTGGGATGTTTTCACATTCTCCCTGTGTCTGTGTGGGGTTCCTCCCAAAGTTCAAAGATGTGCAGGTTAGGTGGATTGGCCATGGAACATGCAGGATTGCAGGCATAGCTTGGGGCAGTGGGTTGCTGTTTGGAAGGGTGGTATACACTGGATGGGCTAAATGGTCTGCCTCCACACTGTAGAGATTCTATGATTTCTGTATGTCTAATTTTTCCTTATCCTTGACTTGTCTTTTTTTCAACAAAATAGTGACTTGTCCAACCCTTTCCGACCCAATTTGGTTGTCTTCAGTTTGAAGTTGTGGGTATCAGGGATCGTTTTCAAAAGTTGAATATGCAGATTTGTTTTAGCAACTTCTATTATTTTTAAAATGTATTATTTTGGAGGCTGTCTATTATTTCATCTTGAGACTGGAGAGAGGGCGAAGTAGTGTATTCCTCACCAGGCAAGTCTTCTGAGACAGCAGCCAGAACAATAAACGAGCTGGTATCAGTGTAAAAACATTATTTTCAAGTTGTGTAATTTGAATCATAAAGGGTACAATTTAATTAGGAACTCATCAGTGCACAGGGACAAAATTTGTTGTAAACTCAGACTTTGGCTTAAAAATTGTTGGATTGTTAATTGTGCAGATGTTAATTTAATTCATTGATAATGTGCTGACATTTAAATACAGAGGAACCTTGATTATCCGAACGAGATGGGTGGGCACCATTTTGTTCGGATAATCGATTATTCGATTCAATGCCTCTCTCTGGGGCTCTGAGTTTTCTGAAGTTTCCTTTTTCCTCGCTGTGCCTGCCTTGCTCCCACTCTCTGTCTGAGTTTGTTTCTGAGCAGACACACACTTGTTCAGCACTGCTGAAACTCCACCCCACCCTGCCCCAATCAGTTCAATGAGATTGACAAAGCGAGCACTTATAGAGTCATAGAGATGTACAGCATGGAAGCAGACCCTTTGGTCCAACCCATCCATGCTGATCAGATATCCCAACCCAATTCCCTGTTCAGGAGACTAGGCAGCAGCACACGGCTTGCGAGCCTCCATCCTCACCCCGTCCAACACCATCCCCTCAACCCCAACCCTGACCCCCCAATCCCACCTCAAACTGGCACCCCCCAACCCATCCAACCCTGCCCCCGTTTGACCCCCCCATCCCGCCTCCCATCTGGGTCCCCCCCAACCCCATACACGCCCCCAACACTCCTCCTAACTCATCCGCTCCCTACCGTCCCCCCAACCCTGCCCCGTCCGGCCCCTCCCAACCGCGCCCCCATTGTCCGGCCCACTACCTGTCTGCACAGGACAATGTTGGAGAGATTATCTGGGGAAGCGAGGTACAGGGTGCACCCCTGTGTAGAACTCCAGGGAAAGTGTGGGTTGAGAGAGAGTGAGGGGGCCAGAGGTCAGTCATTTCAAGACGATGCCTGGGCTCCCATCTATACCCAGGACTGCATTTCAGTAAGCCGAGTTCGTTTTTAATCACTGTTAACAAAAGGCGCGATCAATATTTGGATAATTGATATCCTGATAATCGATGTTCCTCTGTATAGCTGTATTTTCTAAGTTAGTTGACCGTGAGCTTCAAGAAATTTTGTTTGCCGTGTATATTTTTAGATTCACCACCAGGTGGTGTGAAATATTTTACATGATCATATTACAATTTTGTTTTTCTATAGTTTCAACTATTTTCTATAGAGGTTTAAGAATAATTTGAGTACAGGATGTCTTATTCTGAAAGTATTTTGATTTCTTGTCTAAAAATAAAGCAGCAACAAAATGGCTTGCTTTGTAAGCTAAAAGACTCTATTTTCAGCCAATCAGTAGGAAATTTTCAGGTCGTTCTGTTGTAACGCGCATTTTGACAACACGAATTTGCTATAATGCGATTGATGACTTGATGGTTGTTTGGCTAATGCGAACATTCTGCTGAATGGGCATAGTGATTTTCCCTTCGTGATCATCTTCATCGCAATTTTCTGTAGTGATTCTCTATAGTGTAAGCTTGCAGAGGAACTTAACTGTCATGTTGTAGCACAATGACCTATAGTTTGGAGTTTTTACAAATGTATTTAAGTAACATCAGTAAATGATCAAGCAACAGTAAATCAACAGTTGTGATTGGACATGGATGTTAATTCTGTTTCTATATCTATTTATAAATATGCATCATCTGGCAAATAGATGTTTAAAAAAAAAGAAACTGAAAAGATGGGAAATCTGAATTCAAACTGCCCAATTTAAATTAACCAGAAAGCTGTGTTCACTTCACTTTGGGATAGTTTCTCATTTAAACTTCTTTGTTGCATTACAGTGTGACAATGTGTGTAATTATCTTTTGTTTTCATGAGATATGGGCGTCCCTGGGAAAGCTAGCATCTATTCCTAGTTGCCCTCGAAGAGATGGTGATGTGCTGCTTTCTTGAATCACTGTAGGTATGAGTTGTAGGATTACCTGCCAACAGAGCGGTTAGAGATGGAATTTCAGGATTTTGACCTTGTGGCATTGAAATGACAGTAAGTATGTTGTATGGCCTGAAGAGGTGCTTGGATATGGTAGTATTCCCATCTTCCACTCATGCTCCTCTTCTCACTAGTAGAGGTCACACATCTATAAGGTCCTGTTGATGGAGTCTTGGTGGGTTACTGCATTGCTTTTTGTAGATAATAATCAGTGGTCATTGTGCACCAATGATGGAAGGAGAAAATATTTAAGATGGTGAATGAGATGTCAATCCAGCTTTATATTAAGTGTTTTTTTTCTGTTTATTTTAATATTACAATGTCTATTAATATGTATTTTAATATTATGATGACTGTTACCATGAGTATCTGGTGAGGTTGAAATAGCTTAATGATAATTTTAATAGTTAATACTTGATTTTGAAATGATCAAGCTTGAACAATAGTTGGGTTCTGAGTGACTTGTATCCCACGGTTGTGGGTATGTTCGCCGAGCTGGCAAGTTGATTTATAGACGTTTCGTTCCCTGTCTAGGTGACATTTTCAGTGCTTTGGAGTCTCCTGTGAAGCGCTGCTGTATTGTGTCTTCTGGAATTTATTTGGTTTCATTTCTTCTGCTTCTGGTTGCAGGTTCCAATTGTTCGCTGTATTGGCTATTATATTGAGTCCAGGTCAATGTACTTGTTGATAGTCTGTGGATGAGTGCCATGCTTCTAGGAATTCTCTGGCTGTCTTCTGTTTAGCTTGTCCTATGATCGTTGTGTTGTCCCAGTTGAATTTGTGGTCCCTGTCATCTGTGTATATGGCTACTAGGGACAGTTGACTTGTGTACCATCTGTACCTGTCAAGGTCATGCTGAAATTTAGGCAGAACAGCAACTATAATAGACATTTTTTTTGTAAATCTACTGTAGCCAACTTAGTGATTTAGGTATTAGTGGTACCCTGTTACCATTTGTCTTTTTTTGCTCTGGTCCTTTCAGGGAAAGATCATGTTGAGCATCATCTCTCTTTTTAGCCCATGGATGAACTTTTATCTCTAAATTTCTTGTGCTCATGGAAGACTAAGATTTCTGCCATTTGATGTGCAGAAGTGATTTGCAATTATATAAAATCTTTCTTGTCCTCAAGATATTCCAATGTGCTTTAAAGGCAAATAAATATTGAATTGTGGTCACTGTTATAAGGAGCATGGCATTAATTTGCACAAAAGTAAACTGTCTCAGTGGCAATCTAATAATAACCTAATTGTCTGTATTGTTAGATCTTGTTTTGAGAAATAATATTGGCCAAGATTAACTCCCCCGTTATTCTTTGAGGATTTGATCTTTTCCATCTAAAATAGAGTAGATGGGCCTTTGATGTCTCATGAAAAGTTGGTATCTCCAATGCGATGTCGCTGTCTCCTTACTGTACTAGAGAGTAAAGATTAGATTTTTGTCTTTATGTTTCAGGAGTAGGATTTTAACCTATAATCTTTTAACTCAGTGAGCCACGGCTGACTTTGAGCAAGTTATAAGTGGACCGTAGTGAACCGTGCCTTTCTGCAAGTTGAAAGCTTATGACTTGTGATATTCAGCTATTTTAATGAAAAAGAATTGAGAGAAGTAAATTAAATTAGTATAAGCTGAAAACATTGAAGCACTGAACAATGCCAAGTTATGTTGTGTGTTGATTCTAAATATCATCTTTTTCGTCTTTTTATAATCTGAGAAATTATTTTCAAAATTGTTATGAAGTTTTGTCTCAAATAGTTTTGCTCATGTTGGGGACTGAGACAGACTTAAAAGCAATGTCAACATTGCTCAACTTTAGGTCAGACCAGCAAATTTGTAATACTGGATAAGTTATTATCATTTTTCTGTTGTGAGTTTCACCTAAGAAAATAATTCCCAAGCTAAGTTTCCTTCTGATAGAGAGAACTTTGATTCCATCACTCAAGATGGAGCTGACCTTCATTTCTAAGTGCAAAGGGTATGTGCTTTTGGGAATTCAGTTCATTCTTGAAATTTAATGAAATATGTATTGAATAGGGTAAGGCAGAAACAGGCTGTTATATCAGTCAAGCATGCAAAGATGTGTTTCATTGTAAACCTAGTCAAATTCCTTTCTTGTTAACATTACTACCAAATAGAAACTGCAGTGGGCTGTTTCTTAAAAAAAAACAGCAAGCATTTGTTATCAAATTACTTTCCTCCTACAATTCTCTCTGTCTTTTTAAGGTAACTTGAGTTAGTTGTTTGACAGTAGTATTGCATAGAACTCTCATTGTCAAAAACGTGAAGTTCTTTTTGAAACTGATGTTTTCTTTATATTAATTAATGTCCATATCTTGCAGCTGAATATACAAGCACTAGGCAAGGGAAATAAATTGTAGTAATTTTTACTTGACACAAGTGAAGAATACTATTTTCATTAATTATTTTATTTGACGTTTTGTACAGGAATGGATACAAATTTCTATACTGCTCAGCCCGTGCCATTGGAATGGCAGATATAACCAGGGGATACTTACACTGGGTTAATGATAGAGGTACTGTGCTTCCCAGAGGACCACTCCTGCTAGCTCCGAGTAGTTTGATTTCAGCATTACACAGGTAGTGATTATTTTCAGTATTTATATATTTTTATCAGTAATGAAGTTGCCATCATAAATTTATCATTTAAATTTAATTGTACTTCAATCATCATTTAAAGGTATAGTCACATTTAAGGTGGATAATTTCTCCATTTGATTAGATTCCCTACAGTGTGGAAGCAAGCCCTTCTGCCTAACAAGTCCACACCGACCCTGCTAAGAATAACCCACCTAGGCCCATTCCCATACCCTGTATTTACCCATGACTAATGCACCTAACGTTATGGGCAATTTACCTAACCTGCGCATCTTTGGACTGTGGAAGGAAACTGGAGCACCGGGAGGAACCCATGCAGACACTGGGAGAACGTGCAAACTCCATACAGACAGTCACCCGAGGCTGGAATTGAACTCAGGTCCCTGGCACTATGAGGCAGCTGTGCTAACCATTGAGCCACCGTGCCGCTCTTGTTTGCACTCTGTGAAAAAACATAAGTTTTTGCTTACGGTTACAAGAGACTTTACAACAGCAAAATTGCCTATAAGACCATAAGACATAGGAGTGGAAGTAAGGCCATTCGGCCCATCGAGTCCACTCCGCCATTCAATCATGGCTGATGGGCATTTCAACTCCACTTACCCGCATTCTCCCCGTAGCCCTTAATTCCTCGAGACAACAAGAATCTATCAATCTCTGCCTTGAAGACATCTAGCGTCCCGGCCTCCACTGCATTCTGTGCAATGAATTCCACAGGCCCACCACTCTCTGGCTGAAGAAGTGTCTCTGCATTTCTGTTCTGAATTGACCCACTCTAATTTTAAGGCTATGTCCACGGGTCCTAGTCTCCTCGCCTAACGGAAACAATTTCCTAGCGTCCAACCTTTCCAAGCCATGTATTATCGTGTACGTCTCTATTAAGTCTCCCCTTAATCTTCTAAACTCCAATGAATACAATCCCAAGATCCTCAGCCGTTCCTCAAATGTTAGACCAACCATTCCAGGGATCATCCGTGTGAATCTCCGCTGGACACATTCCAGTGCCAGTATGTCCTTCCTGAGGTGTGGGGACCAAAACTGGACACAGTATTCCAAATGGGCCTAACCGGAGCTTTATAAAGTCTCAGTAGCACAACGGTGCTTTTATATTCCAACCCTCTTGAGATAAGTGACAACATTGCATTCGCTTTCTTAATCACGGACTCAACCTGCATGATTACCTTTAGAGAATCTTCGACTAGCACTCCCAGATTCCTTTGTACTTTGGCTTTACGAATTTTCTCACCGTTTAGAAAGTAGTCTATGCTTTTATTCTTTTTGCCAAAGTGCAAGACCTAGCATTTGCTCGCGTTGAATTCCATCAGCCATTTCATGGACCACTCTCCCAAACTGTCTAGATCCTTCTGTAGCCTCCCCACTTCCTCAGTACTACCTGCCTGTCCACCTAACTTCGTATGATCTGCAAACTTCGCTAGAATGCCCCCAGTCCCTTCATCCAGATCATTAATATATAATGCGAACAGCTGTGGCCCCAACACTGAACCCTGCGGGACACCGCTCGTCACCGGCTGCCATTCCGAAAAAGAACCTTTTATCCCAACTCTCTGCCTTCTGTCAGACAGCCAATCCTCAATCCATCCCAGTAGCTCACCTCGAACACCATGGGCCCTCTCCTTGCTCAGCAGCCTGTTTGAGAATTCTGGATTACTTGATGGGCTGTGGTATGGAGTCACTGAAATTTTCGAAAGCATAGTTAATAACATATAACATATTCATGTCAAATATCAAGTATATGGAACTATTGCAATTTAAGTGACTTTGCTATTCATCTTTTTATAAATTGCAGATTGTATTGCTGAAAGGTTAAAAAAAGAAATAAAAACTTTGCTACCTTTTAAGTAAAAATGACCAACATCCTGTTGTACTCAGGCGAGGTACCATTCAAGAACATTGTTAGCCAGTGAAGTCTGTACGGGAAAATTAGCTAAGCCTTCATTGAGTCACTAGGAGTGTTTGCTGGTGGTCTATAATTGACATCAATTAATCCAAATAGAAAAATCAGTTTTAATAATATCACACTTTTGAGAATGCATGCTATCCATGACTCTATCAAATAATGGGGAAAATCTTGATGAATTTGAATGACTCTCTGTTTACAATGTTTTTAAATACTAAACAATAATGTATTACATGACTCCAGATCATCTCACATATATTGTAATTATATCTTAATTTTTTAGAATTATGAATTCTGAGAGGTCCAAAAACAGTAGATAGGCTGCTTATTTGCAAATGCATCTGATTGGAAAAGAGAGGCTGGGGGAATGCACTATATCCCTTTATAGGCTTACTGCTCCACTGACTAACATTAAATATTTTAGCCAGTTGCTAATGTAGTGAATTAGATATTATCTATATTGGGTTAAAACAAAAAGATCAATCAACTAGGTTTCTTTAATAAATGACAATATTATTGACCTATCAGTAAATCAAGACTTCACTTCAGAAAGATGTGAAGTGAATTAAGAGAGTTTTAAATATGAAAATCTAATTATCTACCTGCTGTAAAATTTTCCTTACTCCTGATCCTACTCAAAACAGGTAGGATGTCCTGCTCATTTGACATGCATCAATCTTAGCACAGCATATTAAAGAGTGTTTCTTATTTGATGAATTTCCTTTTGAATAATGCCTTTGAAGATGCAGTATTGATGGATCATTTTGATTATCAGAGTATGTATTTTATTGCGTTTATTAAGAGTAATAAACATTTTTGGTAGTAATATATTTTGATATAATGCCAAAGATTTGTTTCTTCTGTTTTCAGGGAAGTTATTGAGAAGAAACCAGAAGTGTTCAAAATTCATTGCTTGAATGACATCAGGAATCTATTTAATCCACATAGGTGTCCATTTTATGCTGCATTTGGAAACAGGAGTAATGTAAGTGAAGTGTCTTTTAACGTAAGAGAGGAATGTGCAAGCACACAATCTTGCAACTAAGTACTATTTTAATCCTATTTCTACCATTTTCTAAGCTCAACTGCCTCTTATATGTACCGTTCAGCAGAGTAAAACTTCTGGAGGCAGGCAGGGCAGGTGTTATCCTTGTGGATTTCTCAGAGGACATTGGTGTCCTTTGATCAGCCAACAGAAAATCTTTCAGCCATTGGAAGTGGACTGTGTTGGTTGTACCATTTCTTCAGGGTGGAATGTTCATACCGTGCTTGCAAAAAATTGATAAACCATCACAATTGAAGCCAGCAAATCCCATGTGTCAGGCAAGTCTGGGGCTTGGATTTGCATGATTTTAACAGTGAAATCAGCACTGTTTTTGCTAACTTGCCTGGCCAGTATGATCCAGTGGCTGATTTATGAAAGCTTGTCTTCGTGAATGAAGCTTTATTCATAAGCTTAAGTCATTTCTTACTGTTTGCTAATTTCAATTCAATTGCAGGATGCTTATGCATACAAACAAGTCAGTGTCCAAGAAAGCAGAATTTTCATAGTAAATCCCAAAGGAGAATTAATTCAGGAACAAACCAAGAGCAACAAGTCATCGTGAGTAGCCAGTAACACTAATCAGAATACAATCAATTTATTAGCAGTATATTTGGATATTTTTAAAATAATTTTTTTGATAATCATTGTAGACATTTAAAAGTAAATAATGACTGCAGTAGAATGCACATCTGGCATTACACCTGAATGAGTGAGACTGTTGATTACCCTTCAGGAAAATTGTGTTTCTGATCCCTAATCTGATCCCTAATTCTCAGGCTTTTCGTGACTGATGGGCACAACAGTTCCTTTCCTTTATTCCCTCCGCCCACGCATCAATGAATGTAATACATGCCGTGATGTCGAACACTTCTTCCTCCACCTCTGCCTCCGAGCTTACTTTTACAATCAGGACTCCTGCCCACCTTCCAAGGACCCCTTCACCCGCCTCCAACACACTCCATCCACCTGGACAGCCCTTGCTGGCCTATTACCCGCCCTCGATCTCTTCATTTCCAACTGCCGCCGAGTCATTAACCACCTCAACCTGTCTACTCACCTCTCCCCCACTTCAACATCTCACCCTCACAACGCGCAGTCCTCTACTCCCTCTGCTGTAATCCCAACCTCACCATCAAGCCAGCGGATAAAGGGGGTGCAGTGGTAGTTTGGCGCACTGACCTCTACACCGCTGAAGCCAGACTCCAACTCGAAGACACCTCCTACCGTCCCTTCGACCATGACCCCATCCCCCCATCACAAAATCATTATCTCCCAGACCATACAGAACTTCATCTCCTCAGGACATCTCCCACCCAGAGCTTCCAATCTCATTGTCTGGGAACCCCGCACTGTCCGGTTCTATCTCCTTCCCAAGATCCACAAGCCTGACCACCCTGGCCGACCCATTGTCTCAGCATGCTCCTGCCCCACCAAACTCCTCTCTACCTACCTCGATACTGTCCTATCCTCCCTAGTCCAGGAACTCCCCACATATGTTCGAGACACCACCCACACCCTCCACTGCCTCCAAGACTTCCATTTCCCCAGCCCCCGAAGCCTCATTTTCACCATGGATATCTAATCCCTCTACACCTCCATCTGCCATGACCAGGGCCTCCAAGCCCTCCGTTTCTTCCTCTCCCGATGTCCCCAACAGTACCCTTCCACTGACACTCTCATTCGTTTGGCTGAACTGGTCCTCACCCTTAACAATTTTTCCTTCGAATCCTCCCACTTCCTCCAGACCAAAGTGGCCATGGGCACCCGTATGGGCCCAGCTATGCCTGTCTCTTTGTTGGCTACATAGAACAGTCCATCTTTCATAGTTACACCGGCACCACTCCCCACCTCTTCCTCTGCTACATTGATGACTGCATTGGCGCCACCTTGTGCTCCCGCGAGGAGGTTGAGCAATTCATCAACTTCACCAACACATTCCACCTCGACCTTAAATTCACCTGGACCATCTCTGACACCTCCCTCCCCCCCCCTCTCCATCTCCATTAATGAGGACCGACTTGACACTGGCATTTTTTACAAACCCACCGACTCCCACAGCTATCTGGATTACACCTCTTCCCACCCTACCTCCTGCAAAAATGACATCCCGTATTCCCAATTCCTCCACCTCCGCCGTATCTGCTCCCAGGAGGACCAGTTCCACCACAGAACACACCAGATGGCCTCCTTCTTTAGAGACCGCAATTTCCCTTCCCATGTGGTTAAAGATGCCCTCCAATGCATCTCATCCACATCCCGCACCTCTGCCCTCCAACCGTAACAAGGACAGAACCCCCCCAGTGCTCACCTTCCACCTTACCAACTTTCGCATAAACCGCATCGTCCGCTGACATTTCCGCCACCTCCAAACAGACCCCACTTCCAGAGATATATTTCCCTCCCCACCCTTTTCTACTTTCTGCAAAGACTGTTCCCTCCGTGATCACCTGCTCAGGTCCATGCCCCCAACAACCCACCCTCCCATCTGGCACCTTCCCCTGCCACCGCAGGAATTACAAAACCTGCGCCCACACCTCTTCCCTCACCTCCATCCAAGGTCCCAAAGCAGCCTTCCACATCCATCAATGTTTTACCTGCACATCCACCAATGTCATTTATCCGTTGCTCCCGATGCGGTCTCCTCTAGATTGGGGAGACTGGACGTCTCCTCGCAGAGTGCTTTATGGAACATCTCGGGAGCCCCCGCACCAATCAACCCCACCGCCCTGTGGCTCAACATTTCAACTCCCCCTCCCACTCATCTGAGGATATGCAGGTCCTGGGTCACCTCCTCCACCGCTCCCTCACCACCCAACACCTAGAGGAAGAATGCCTCATCTTCCGCCTCAGAACACTTTAACCCCAGGGCATCAATGTGGACTTCACCAGTTTCCTCATTTCCCCTCCCCCCACCTTACTCCAGTTCCAGCATTCCAGCTCAGCACCATCCCCATGACCCTGTCCTACCTGTCTATCTTCCTTTCCACCTATCCACTCCACCCTCCTCTCTGACCTGTCAACTTCATCCCCACCCCCATTCACCCATTGTACTCAATGCTACTTTCTCCCCTCCCCCACTCCCTCTCATTTATCTCTCCACCCTGCCTCTATTCCTGATGAAGAGCTGTTGCCTAAAATGTCGATTTTCCCTGCTCCTTGGATGCTGCCTAACCTGCTATGTTTTTCCAGCACCACTGTAATCCAGACTCTGGTTTCCAGCATCTGCAGTCCTCATTTTTACCACAACAGTTCCTCTATCAGTTGCACCCCTAAAAGGAGAAATGTGTAGTTTTTTTTCTCTCTGTTATGGAACTGATACAAATCAATTAAGAGTGTAGAAGTGCTGATGAACTCTACTGGTGCAAAATTTGTTTGTTTGGATTTCTTCTCCCAATCTTCGGGTCAGCACGGTGGCTCAGTGGTTAGCACTGCTGCCTCACAGCGCCAGCGACCCAGCTTCGATTCCAGCCTGAGGCGACTGTCTGTGGGGAGTTTGCAGTTCTCCCTGTGTCAGCGTGGGTTTCCTCCAGGTGCTCTGTTTTCCTCCCACAATCCAAAGATGTGCAGGTCGGGTGAATTGGCCATACGAAATTGCCCATAATCTTAGGTGCATTAGTTAGGGGAATGGTTCTGGGGAATTTTGGGAAAATTATGATTTTTGTATTGTGTAGATTTTCTCGAATTTTGAAGAATTAACATAAAAACAAAATTATTGGATTAGCCCCCTCCAGTCTGTTCTGCTATTCATTTCAATTCAGTTCGGTTATAATCAATCAATACCACAGCCTAATTAATCCACCTTTATTCTACACCTATTGCAAGTTTTACCCAATAGAAAGATATTGATCTCGGTCTTGAAAATCTGAAAAGCAGCTTTTCCACTTGCCTCATGTGGAAGAAGTGAAATGTTTTCTTGCTTCAGGAATGAGTTTAAGATTATACTGCCCTCTTGGTTCGCCAGTAGAAGACATTCTTTATCCATTTCTGTCTTATTAAATCTGTTTTTTATTTGAAGTATGTCGAGAAAGTCATGCCTACCTGCTAAATTCAGGTACCAGTGATGAATGAGTATGTGAATGATGTGCTTAGTAGTACTGATGATGCTAGTTTAATGCTACAAAGTGCTTTTGTAAACCACATATTGCAGAGCTATTTGTAATCTAATGTGAAAATTACAGTGGTGTGTTCCTAATTCTGGGTGTCCTCCATGGTTGCGATGAATGTGTAATTATGGAAAGTAACTCGAATAAATTGTTCAAATGTCATTGCCAAAATGACATCCATTACTTCAACCTTTTGACTTGATACAACTATTTATGATGAACGTTTGTCAGCTCAGTTGGCTGGATGGCTGGTTTGCAATGCAGAGTAAAACTGATAGCATGGGTTCAATTCCTGCTTTGGCTGAGGTTACCAAGAAGTTCCTGCCTTTTCACCCTCTTCACTTGCCTGAGGCATGATGACCCTCAGGTTAAACCACCACTGGTTGTCTCTCTCTAATGATTTGTCCCTTTTATTCACTTTTACATGTGCTCTTTGAGGTGATCTGGTGGCATAGTGGTAAAGTCATTGGACTTGTAATCCAGAAAACCATTGCTAACGTTTTGAGGGCATGAGTTTGAATCCAGATGAAATGATAATATTTGAATTCAGTTTAAATAAAAAGTCTGGACTTAAAAACTAAACCTAATGGCAGTCATTCGACTGTTACTGATTGTCACAAAAAAAAGTCTGGTTCTTTGCCTTTTCGAGAAGGAAATGTCTTGCACTTACCCAGTCAGGCCTAACTGTGACTTTAAATTGCCCTCTGAAATTATCCCAGCAAGCCATTTGATTCAAGGAGCAGCTAGCATGCTCACATCATGTAGATGAGTAGAAAAGAAATGTTTCATGTGTCTTAAGGGTGATATTGTCATCTATTTTGTATGCCAATGAAATATGGTTTAGAAGAATGTTTTGCAGCTATTTCTCAAAATTTTTGTTTTTCCTTCAGGTATCCAAGGTTGGGTGAGTTAGTGGAACATGTATTTCCACTAATAGCACAAGAAAGAAGCTCAGCTTTTATTTACCCTGAATACAGCCATTTTGCATTTTGGCGGGAACCACTTTGTGAACTTGATTCAGATGAGCTCAATGAACTTAAAATCACTAAAGAGTAATAAGTCATTGCAAGAACTATAAACTATCAGCAACGTTGAGGCACGTCAGTGCCTTCAATTCTAATGTGATCTGCAACTTCTGATTTTTCGCAACTTCTGATTTTTATTCCAATGAAGTGGAAAATCTGTAATTTATTTAATTAAGTAGCAATTATTATCTGAGTAAAATCAAGTAATGTTTCAATAGGTACCACTTGTGACAAGTCTTACATTACTCTTTCCCCATCAAGCTGCAATTATGCAGTTTTGAATTGTGCACTGAAAATTTGAAATGCAAATGAAGGTGTATTTCAGACTACAAATCCCTTGAAAAGCCATTGTGCTTATGGCACAGCACTTTCATCTCTGTGGGTCAATTCCCATATTTTCTTGTATTCCTGTGACGATGCAGATGACAATCTATTTTCTATTTTCTGCTCCTGATCAAAACTAGATATTTGTTGTAATCCCAACACACAATATTGTTTCTGGCATTACTGCAGTGGCTGCCCTAATAAAGTGGAGACTTATTGTGATGCTTGGATATCTGACAAAGCTGGTCTACATGTAGCATCAAGCAAGTTGCTTTATATAGTTGGAAAGGCTGACATAGCAATCAAGCACTGAGAAGCTGGGGAGGTATTTTGATTGTTTGGGTTGGACTGAGCCAAAGCCTGGAAAAGGGGTGAGGTAGCCTGTTTAATCAGAGGTCTTATCAGAGCGTGGTAACAGGACTAAAGATGATAGAGACCAGGCCATGGAAAAGAAGAGAAACATGGAGTGAGGTAGTTAGACACTTAAACACCAGGCACTTAGATGTAAGACAGGTGAAAATGAAAATGCGTACAAGCATTGTGATGCCTGACTGCTGACTAGAACTAATTCTATGGTGCAGAAGTTTAGAAGAAGGTAAAGAAGAAAATCTACAGCAGGGGGAGCCTGCTGATTAGTTGGTTCCTCTTTGCATGCTGTTCTAAAAGGAATAGAGTAGTTGTGGAGTTTTAAATGAAAAACATAATTGCACATGGTAAAATCCCTTCTTCACTCCTTTAAACACTGTGGAGGTAAAGCAAAATATGAAATATTTCATGTAAATTGCATGGAGTAGAGGGACTTTGAAACTCTTGCCCTTGTGCTGTACAATTTTAGATGTGGCATAAACAAAGATCTCTGTTCAATTTGATGTTCTTCCTTGATTCAACATTTATAAGATTCAAATTCAATCAGCTGTTTTTTTTTCTTTCGTTGGTTTAATGTTTGCTGTTATAAATAAACTACTGCATTGACCTGTCTGGAGTTGTTTCAGCAGGGAACAACTTGCATAATAAATTTGACCCAAGTGCATTTATTATAACATTTATACTGGATGTAACAGTGAAATTACGTGCAAGCAAATCAGTAGTACAATTTAGCAGAATAAGTTGTAAGAGCTGTTTAAGGAAGAAATTTTCAATATTTTAGCTGAACTTTTTTAATGATCTTACTAATCCATAGGTTGTATGGTATAAGTTTGATTATACTGCAATGCCAGTCCAAGAGCTTGTTTGACAGAAATGCTATTAAATTGTATAAGGCATGGTACTGAGCACAGAATTGCAAAACAAAAACTTGTGAACTTAAATTCTTCAACTAACTAACCTCAGTTGCAGCTTTGTACGAACTATGAGATGAAGTGACATGAAAGGCAATTTCATTTTTAAGACAAGAAAAAGTCCTGTTTCTCCTGCTCAAACAGTGTTGGCTTAGTTTGCAGCTAGTGAGTGTGCAGCCAGATAACTATTCTTCATCTCCTTATGAGGGCTAGGTTTATAATATTGAGACGTCTCCCTGGGGGAGGGGGTAGAGAGAAGAGGGGAATGCAGAAAAATCTTAGAGCTGTGCAATTGTATTATGGAACAGTTATTATATGGTAGATGTTTGAATTTTTCTGTTATTCCACTTTCTCTAGATTTGAAATACTATGGGTTGCATTTTAATCTAAATGTAGGAGTTATGCTGTTCCTATTCAGCAAGTACTGATTGGACGTTAATAGACCATTTGAAATGTATGTTCTTTCTGTGAAAGATCAGACATTTGTAAAACATTTTTAGCTCATTTATGTATTTTAACTGTGCTGCACGTATTCCCTGTATGAACTAAGTTTTGTAACTTATCTAAGTTATGTGATAATTTACTTAAATGATATATTACATAGCAGATATTCACCTGATGTAATACAACTGCTCTGGATCAGGGCAAAGCACAGTACAGCACAGAAAGCAAATGCTTGCAAGCAATAGTTTGCTTAATTTGCCTGGAAAATATTTGACGATTTAAACAGTAATTCAAAATAATTTATTAAACTAACAATTCTATATGAGCTTTTTAATGCAGTTATGAATGTTGAACAAAATAGACCCAACTTTAAATAATAAGCATCCTACATGCTCAATATTGGTATTTATGATCCAAATGAAGTTTGTTGTTGTATGGTATGTTAAAGTAAGAAGTATACAGTTCTGGAAAATCACTCCATAATCAACCAGTAATATGGTGAAGTAAATGTAACTGAACTTCCAACTTAGATTTGCTACATTGAAGTTATTATAATCTATATAATTATTAAAGTGAATACGTTTCCAAATTTGATTTGCTACATTGAAGTTACTATAATTCATATAATTATTAAAGTGAATATGTTTCAAATATTGCTGTTGAAAATTTCTTGATATACATAGCATAATTAATGAACTTAATGAGTGGTACTGACGTGATTTGTTGTTTTTTATAGTAAGATGTCAGTGTTTGCATCTCATTCTAACAATATGAGTTAACATTACAAATTTTAATTATGTTTGCTAAATATTCTGCACTCAGCATTTTACTATCAGAGTAAAGATCAAATTCATGTGAAGGTTCACATTAAAACTGGGCCAAATCCAGAGCAAAAATCTATTCAATGTCTCTTGAAATTTCTTAATGTCTTCCTTAGGAATAATGAATGCATCAAATTCCAATGAAATATAACAAAACTGAGCTTAAAAGGAATTCAGGATAACCAAAAATTCAATTAATTTTTTTTGTACATATCTTTCCTTCATTTGAGACATTCTTAGATGCAATTTGTCTGTTGTGATCTGTTGCAAAGCAAATCCATCTCATGCATAACTCTGACCATATATTTGATTGGTTTGCATCCAATAGTTTTAATTCTATTTGCGGATGAAATGACAGACTCATCTTTGTGCTTTTAGTTTAACTTTTCTGATTAGTGATCTCCCAGTTATTCCCTGATTTCTTCAATTGTAGATATCAACATTTTTTTTATTTTTATGGTGATTTTGATCACTTTGGGTTTAATTTATAGCTTTACCTCATAGCTGAGTGTTGCTTCCTTTGTAGATTGGCAACTCCCCAAGTATTTTTGACTCTGGGTAGTTGAAACCAGTCAGTGAATATCTGGCATGTAAAGCAACTGGATATTTGAACTGTGAGGCTGACAGTTCAGTGTTTTTCAGATGTTGTGGTGTAAGTCAATGGAAAGGAAATCTGCTGGCAACAAGATATATACAACAGGCCAGAACTTAACCTGTTCTGTTTGGACATGTGCCAGGTATGTTAATACTAGATTACTGTTTTGGCACAGCATGTAACAGAAAAACAGTGTGTCCATGAATGCCCTAGGCAAGAACAATATACACTTTTACAGTGGACCTTTCAGTACTAGTCAGCAGATGCGATTGTACATTTGATAGCCATCTTTTAATACAAGGAGCTGGATGTATTTTGTTGCCACCTTTTGAGAAAAGGAAATGGAATTGGTTTTTTGGTATTGGTTTTGCTTGCTAGACTCAGTACTGTCCCGCATTATTGTTCAAAGGAGCCGTTCTTTTCTAACTAGATAATGTTTCAAAATTCATTCCTGACCCCGCTCAAGTTTAGTTATAGGGTTAGTGTTGCATATTTTCTGTTACTACTACAACAAATTACTTTGCAGCAATGTAATATGTGGAACTGCCCCATTAGCATTGGAGTTATCATCTTTAGTTAAATGCAGAAACACAAAAGCTGCACCTGAAAGAATACCACTTATTTTCATAATCTAATAACAAAAGACTTCTAACTTTGTTTTTAATCCATTATTCTTCCATCATCTACATTTACATTTTCCCCTAATACCGTTATTCCAAATGTTAGAATTATGAGGTTTATAAAATTATGCTTTGGACTGTCATTAAACTTCAGTTAAAACAAAAGAATATAAATTCTGCCTGGCAACAAGCCTGACTTTAGTCAAGGGTTGAGAGTATAGTGCTGGAAAAGCACAGCAGCTCAGGCAGCATCCAAGGAGGAGGGGAGTCAACGTTTCGGGCAAAAGCCCTTCATCAACTCTCCTGCTCCTCAGATGTTGCCTGACCTGTTGTGCTTTTCCAGCACCACACCACCGACTCTAATCTCCAGCATCTGCAGTCCTCACTTTCACCTGACTTTGTCAAGGGACTGACTGAACAAGGTGCAAAGCTACGAACAATAGGCAAGGGCAGCTGTGCTTGTCGACTCAAAGCTTTCCTGCAGAATTGAGTAAAGAACAGCATTTGGGATGGTCAGCAGAGTTATTGCACGCTCTTCAGAAGGTACCAAAGGCAGTTGCGAGCGGCAGATGATTCAAGTTGAAGAGATGTCTTTTGTAGTCATCCTAGGAATCTGGGAGATCAGTGCTGGTTTTGTCATGGGGAAGAAGAAATATTAGATCAGGCTTTTCTGCAAACTGATGGAAACACCTGAAGACGATCACTCGAAGATACTACTCAGTGAAACAGGGAAACATGAACTCATTAGAATGTGGAAGTGACTGCATTCTTGCTGTAAGGACTGCAAATCTGTAGAGGGTGTGTATTGAGTGTAAAAAGGAACTTTCCTCTGAATTTTAAAGTTCAAGTTACCTAATAAAAGAAACTAGCATGTAGTCAATAATGCTTTTAGTAAATTGTTACAATAAAACTAACAATTAAAAATGTAAATCTTACCAAGTCATCTTTTTCAGCCATTAATTGGACATTTGAATTGCTTTGCAATGGTGAGCAATGTTAAAAATTTACACCCTTGAGAAGCACACAGCCTTTTAAGATTAAAATCAATCATATGAATCATGATGAAGCTGTGACCTTATGTATTGCACTGACATGTTATCATCTACAAAACTAGCAAGTGCACTCATGCATGCAGGAAATTTAAATGCTAAAATAATTTGATTCCATTAGAACATATACATGTATAATTTCAAACCATATGTTTATTGCAAACATTAAATTAAACAGTAGAAAATGTGTATTTAATTTACAGAAAATAGCACCATTACTTGCTTGTTCACAAAGTTTAGTTCCATATGTTCAAAGATGTACACTAATATACAAAACAAAAAGATTTCAAGTTCATACATTGAACAGTTCTTCAATATCAGCTACAAAATAAGAATTGCAATGTAATGCTAGTATTTATTACTAAAAATGATAAACAACTATACTTTTGTCATTTTAATGCATTTTGCAACAAAATGTTTTAAATTACTACAAATATAACAAGTTTTGATGCTTTATCTTGGACAAGTGATCAAAGATTCGTCTATTCAAAATTTGCGTTTGGAAGTATTTCTTGTACAAAGCTAATTTCAATTAAATACACTCATCCAAAACCACGCTTGACCTTTCACAACTATTCATTTAAATGACATCTTCTGTATTGATTTAAATTTTTAATCTCTGGCACAATGCTGTGATTGAATTTTATAGATCCACTAGAATGTTCAAATCTTGGACTTGGCAACTTGTAAAAGATAATGTAAAGACTATACATATTTATCAAATGTTCAGTATTATTTCATTGTTGAAGTCAACTAAACCAGAGGACAAAGGTTAGTAAACTAAGTTTGTAATTCTTGTGCACACAAATGTACAAATGCACATACACCCATACACACAATGTCATGGTCTCATTTCTGAATTTGATGAATGTACTGAACCTAGGTAATGCTTTTCATTTCTGTACATTTTCTGTCTGAATCATTGTATATTTAGGATGAAAAATACAATGATAAAGACAAGATTTCATGCATTGTTTTATGAGAAAATGAATGTCATAGGTTATGTAATATTGGCCAACATTTATGAAGGTCAGTTAACAGATTTTCAAAAGAAAAATTAATTTAAAGTTTACATTTACAAAATAACACTGGCATCTATATGGATGTTTTATGCTACCTGAGTCAATACTTTTGCTATTGTGCATAAAAAGCACTCTGGTTTTATTAGCTAATGTAATGGCTATCTGGCTAATGGTAGCTTACATCCTGATAAACAGACTAATAAGCAGTGATGGTGCTAGTGCAGTACAGATCATCTAATTAATGCTCAATATTTGAGCACGAAGTGTTGAGTGATTCCCCAACCCCTCCAGTGCTCATCTTACATCAGATTGCACTTGATGTTATTCATTATGGTGCATTTTATTATTTAATGAGGCACTTGCTTCGAGAGAAGAGAAAAAAATCACGAGGTTTAAATGGGTACTGTCTGGAGCATTTCTTTGAAGATGCTACATAAAACCCTTAACCTGTTAACCCTTTGAGCACAGACTTTAAGCTTTCAAAATACAAGTGGATTTTTGCTTTAACTATATAAAGTTGTATATTTCTGAAAATGTATTACAAAATAGAATTATATATACACAAGCAACAAACGTTTCTTAAATCTGTTCCTAAATTTTAAAAATTGTACTGTCAATATTTTTCAATATTTAATTCCCTGTTCTCAAAGGGTTAATACAAGCATAATCAAAGGCAATGATCTAAAGTCTTGTTTTCTGAAGATGTAACCATAGTTAATTGAAAAGGCAGCAAACCAAATTTATGTTTTGCTTAGTGGTGCTTGATTTAAAAATATGGACTATCCACAGACCATTTTGGCTCTAGTGTGGTTCAGCTGCTAAATGTTTAGATTTGAAATGAATATTTCCAGTTAGTTCACTGTTTGCTCTACAAGAAGCATTTTAGAATCAGATGTTGGCCAGTTCCTTCAGTTCTAGCTGCTCTCATAATTTACCTGGGCTTTGTCAACTGTCTATTTGTGAATCATTTAGCAGAACACCACTGAATGTACAGTGTAGCTCATCTGTTCCCGTGTAAGCTAATTTTCCTGACATAACGACAATACTCACTTCGTCACCAGCTTTCAGATTGAGAATTAGGCTGAACACAGCAAGACCACCTCCAGAATGATTCTCTATTTTATCCACGGCAATTTCTAATACTTCAGTCCTGTACCCTGCTGTGTCCACTTGAGCAACACTTACATTGGATACAGTCAGCACAGCCTCAATGCGTTCATTTCTCTGTGGAGTAAGTATAGCGCTAATGAAGTACTGCCCACTGTAGGGAACAGTAAATATACCTGCAACAAAAATAAGATATAAACTTCTCGTGTAATTTTGGAAGAAAGAAATCGATAATATAATAACATATTACAGCAACATACAGAATGCCTTAAATGCCTAAAGTGTTTCACATTAATTGGATACCATGCCACATATTACAGCAGGTGACCAAACATTGAGCAAAGAGGTGTGTTTAAGGAGCACTTTAAAAGAGGAAGTAATTTGGAGGTGCGGTGGTGGAGGCAGGGAAATTCCATAACTTGGTGCCAAGGCAGTTTAAGACACAGCTGGTAATACTGGGAAATTAGGAACGCACAACACATTTTTATTTCTAGTTCTAAAGTGGAAGAACTTAGCCTGTGGACAGAAAAATAAAATTAATATTTTGAGTAAAGTAAGACACTTTTTGGGAATGCAATTCTGAAGAAGAGTAATACTGGATTGGAGATGTTAACTTCTTTTTTCTCATCGTGCTTTTGGATCTGAGTTTCTCCAGCACTTTATTTATTTTTGATCGCCAGCATCTCCAATACTTTGCTTTTACATTCGAATCAGAGTTACAGGGCAAAGCCATGGAATGTCTTGAATACAAGCATGATAATTTTAAAGTTGTGGCAATGCTGGATCAATTCTCAATAAATAGGACAGCTCATTACTCAAAAATAGCGCAGTAATCATTCTCGATTTCTTGTTTTTCCTTTGTAAAAAGGCATTTGTTTGGAATCAGTTAAGGTCATTAGATGAGTTGTTGAAAACAAGTTGTTTGGGTGGTGAAGAACTTCTTGGTACTAAGCATGAAATTACTGATTTAGAAACCCAACTCTTACCCAAATATATATGCTAAACCTAAACATTTAGTCGTTATAGAGTTCATTTTTACAAGAACAACATTTTTTGTTTGGAGAAGTTGAAATCCACCCTTTCCCATTGCCTCACAATCACAATTACTATTTTGGAATCTGTTTCGACCAGCTGTTACCACAAAAACTGAGTTTGAAATTGTTTTTATCTCAAAAGTTTGTCAATAAATATTAGCCACTATGGAGTCAGTTAGTTAATTTCTGTCATCTAAAGTTATTACATTTATCAATCCATGAAAAACAAAACCATTTACAAATTACACGGTTCAGAAAAAAAACTGAGCAGCTTTTTGCATGTCACCATCACGGATCATTAACATCATACACTTCAGTACCAATGATTTCCTCAGCAATATATTCCACAAATAGTCACTGTATATTATATGGTCTATTGGATATTTCATTATTCTTATGATTTAACATCAATTTCCATTCTGATTCCATGTCAGGCCTCCACAACCCATTCAGATAGGTTTGCAAATGTCAGAGCACATTTGCAGTCTTGGCATAAATAAAACTTAGTGATTTTTATCAAAGACAAACAACATTTTATTGAATGCCTTCTCTGAACATTCAGTTATTCCACTTTTTTCTGATGCTATCCAAAAGCTTATTTAAAGAGACATTTGATGGTTGTATAAGGCTAGTTGAAACACTACGGAATCAGAATACAATATAACTTGCAGCAACACCATCATCAACAAGGCATGATTTGATCATGTCTGACATGAGAATATGGTTTTATGTAATTCTTTTGATTGGAAGTTCCAAATTTTCCTTAGTCATATTTTCAACTATTTACATTCATCCAATTTTATTTTGAATGCAGACAACTACTACTTTTGTGCTTTGCTGTTTTGAGATGGTTCACTCTTGAATATCATCATTAGTTTAAACACCACCTGTCAGACATACAGTCAGAGAATGGTGAATTTACTTTCCATGGCCTGTTTTCATCGCTATTTCTCTCAAACTCTGCCCATTGATTGGCAGAGTTAATGGGAGTCTTGTCCATGTTCCCAATACAAGCCATTCTGTGTTCATTTTTTTGTCCATGTTTGATTTATAAACTGCTGAAATGCTAAATTAGATTAGATTCCCTACAGTGTGAAAACAGGCCATTCGGCCTAACATGTCCACACCAACTCTCCAAAGAGCAACCCACCCAGTCCCATTCCCCTACATTTACCCCTGATTGATGCACCTAACACTACGGGCAATTTAGCATGGCCAATTCACCTAACTTGCACATCTTTGGACTGTGGGAGGAAACTGGAGCACCCGGAGGGAACCGGAGCAGCCGGAGGAAATCCACTCAGACAGTCGTCCGAGGCTGGAGACGAACCTGGGACCCTGGTGCTGTGAGGCAGCAGTGCTAACCACTGAGCCACCATGCCACCCTTTTGTTAAGGACTTTTAACTTCTCCCACGTAGAATTTCATCAAGTTCTGCTGGGAGGCACTGAAATCTTCTGTCACAGTACAAAATCATTTCTCATAATAAATCTGGTACCCCATTCAAGACAACTTTGAAATCTGTAATGTCTAATTTGCTTGTTTCAGAGCGAAGATTTGATGAAATCCTTGAGCAATTGACAGCCCATTCTGGAAATTTATATATTTGGCTTTATGCAACCATATGCTAGGCTTTTCTATGTTTGCACTTTTATTCTTGAGTATTTATCCATATAAATTATGTAAAAAAAAACTTCCTTAAATGCTTACTAGCTAGGGCAAATTACTAGTCTGCTGTATAATCTTATTGATTTTTATGTGCCATTCCTCCTTGAAACCATGTTGTTACATTTTTAGATTAGATTAGAATAGATTCCCTAAAGTATGGAAACCGGCCCTTCGGCCCAACAAGTCCACATCGACCCTCCGAAGAGTAGGATCACAGTGCACACTGATGAGGTGGTAGTCTCGACATTTTGTGTTGACAAGTGCAGACCTGAGGAACTAACCGCCTTCAGTGTGTGCTAAGCTGTGATTCCATCGGCGAGTTTGCACCAGGGTGAGTTTGACTTCAGCAGCAAGCAGCTGGTATGTACAATTTTGGGGTTTTTGGTAAATCCCTAGCAACTGTCCTATACGTATGATATGAAAAATGAATTTTATTTTGACCAATATTCCAATTGGAGGCAATTTTTACACAAGATCAACCATTATTTCTATAAAGGCAACAAGATATTTTGTCAATGCATACTTAATCAATCACTTGTTAGGCAATAGAAGTGACTGAAGCACAATTAAGTTGCATTGTATGATTTTGGCAAAGGAAATTAAGAGAATATTTTCAACTAAACGCTGTACTATAAATAGGAAGACTTGAAGGGAAATGAAGCAATATAGGAATGGTTTTCGGTTACAACAAGATGAAATTAAAATTATTTGAGCAGATAAGGGATGTAATAGTATGATGAACTGCAATTACCTGGAACTCTTGAAGATAGAGACCATCCAGGAAGAGGGGGTAAATTCACAGAGCTAATGCACAGCAGATGGTTCCCCATTCTCTGCTTCAGGCAATGATTTGAAATTAAATCAAACTCCCCTCTGCACACAGACTAAAGTGGTTCAGTATTATTCACCTGCATGGAGTGTCCCCAGTGATTTTAGAAGTTAATGGAGCCAATGTAATTTTAAAAAAAACTTGTAAAACTGCATATGTATAATTTACTGTTTGTATTCCATAATATGGGCAGTTTCAGAATTACTCTTCAAAAGAACCATGAACTTGGCTTCCATGAGCTTCCCAAAAGGATTAAAAAAAGGTACATGATATTGGCATTTCTCCATCTCCTGTACTGAGGACAGCTTATTGAGCTTTTGCCATTTAGTTGGGCAACAACCATGGCTCTTGCTATTTTCTCTGCATGATCAGTTAATCTAAGTACTATCATACATAAATTGTGGTTTTATTGCTGCAAATCTGCAAGTTGAATTAATACATTTACGCACTTCAAAATAAGTGGAGGTATCACTGACCTATTTGTAATTTGACCAAATATGTAATTGGACCAGGTTACCAGATCTCATTTAGTAGGCAAAAGTGATGAAGGGCTTTTGCCCGAAACGTCGATTTTCCTGCTCCTCGGATGCTACCTGACCTGCTGTGCTTTTCCAGCATCACTCTAATCTAAACCCCTAAACTCGTTTAGTGTTCAGTTATGAGTCAGAGAAGGAGGAGCATTTTTCTCATTGACTGCTGTTCAACTATACTAGGCTACAGACTGATATGACACACAAAGGGCTAAGTTTTCAAACTTTAAAAGTGTAAATGAAAGAATTGGATTAAAGAAAAATGAGTATTTCAGTTGTAATTTGCTAGACTGGAATAAGAGTATATTGCACTTCTTCCACCAGCGGATAGCAAGGAGGAAAAACAAGTTATCTGCAAATATAGCATATTATGCTCAGAAATGGGTCATGTATGTAATATCTCCAAACAGTAAGTTTCTAAACCCATCTGTGCTCACGTGGAGGGTTGGATGATGGGAGGTGTGCTGTCTTGGTCCCTATTTCTAATTGCCTGTTGAGAACCAACAAATGGCAAAAAAGTGGGAACATATGATAATGTTGCTGTGGATTGATGTATAGCATGCACAACCTCAGAAAAGACCAGTTTTATGAGTTTTACCAATTTGCAGGACAGAATTGATTTTGGTTCTGCAGCCTGCAAAGGATCTTAGGCCAAAGACCACGTGTCAATTAAAAAAAAAGCTGTAATTGTATCAAAAAATATCATACCTGTGCGAGGCTCATAGTGACCTCCATCATTGATGAGAATTTTGTTGAATCTTACAACACCGTTATCAGCAGGGAAAGGCTTTTCAGTAAGACCCACAGAAAATGTAATATGTTTTGCAAAGGATGGAAATCCTGCAAATAAAACTTATAATCAATGGACACAAAAAATGCATTGCAAAGAGAAAAACTTCGAATTGGCTGATTTTACTATTTTAATTGAAAGTCCACATAAAAATCTATGACGTAATTTGTGACTAAACATTGACAGCAGTGTTCAATAATGGAAAACATTCATGCATATTGAATCTATTTAGTGAAAGCAGTCTTGGGATAAATAAATCTTGCTGATTTTTATCAAGGAAAAATAAAACCTGGCCAGCTGCTTACTGCCAGTACAGGAAATGTTTGTGATGGAAAGAATCTGTTCAAAGCACTTTCTTTGTTGGGAATGTTAAACCAAATGTTTAAATGATTTTAACTTTGAAATTGTGCTTCTCTTAATCGTAGGTAAATCAATTCTATTAAGATGAAGTGACCTTGAGGGTTTCTGTATTGAGAATTAATGTGCAATACTATCTACATTTTGACTTGATATGTTCCAAAGTTCTAAAATCAAAATGGGTGTGGGATTCAAGCAAAATTAACTCAAAGAAAGGTATGAGAAGTGGCTGGCATAAAGAATTTAAACATTGTCCTTTGAAGTGGACTTGAACCTGGCATAGACAAATGGAATGTCTATCTTCTGACCATTCTCAATTTCAGATGGACACAAACATATAGCAGAAATCTGAAGTGAAACTTGGCACAATTAGCAAGGAAAATATTTTCTGGCTCTCTCATTATTCACGCTTAACTTAAATATGTGCACCAAATTCAAAAATTAGAACAAAGTTCAAAAAGGAAATTCCTCTGCATTCAATATAGTTCGTATAGAAATGTTGCTGTTGCTTTCTTATGCACAGACGCTCTTGTACAACTATGTTGATATGACTACAGCATGTGAGTAAAGTGTGGCTGTACTGCTTCTGCTTCTGCACTTGCCAACCCAAACATCTTCCTCCCATTCATTAATTGGGATAATATTTTGGTCTGATGATTGCAGAAGCAGAAACCCACGGCTAGGTGCCATTTTTTAACTAAGGAAACCGGACACTGTGGTAAACTATTGAATCTAAAATCTCACCAACTGAAGGGATGCTTTCATTTTGAGGATTTTAGTTGTCTTGTCTTCAGCAAACACACAAACCTCCTGCTTGAACAGATATTTATTTTTGATCTGAAAGCCACCCTCTTTACGGTGCCTCGAATGAGTGAACATCCCTTTTGTTTATTCTTGCCGGATGATATACTTTTAAAAATGGTGTAAAATATACACCGGACATTTAGGACTAAAGTAATCAATTATTTACACATAGCTAGCTGAAGCACAATGACTGTCATATTAATTTTAGAATTAATTATCATTGATAAAAAAAGGTTGTGCTATTTCATGGTTTTTGTGAATATATGAACAAGTTTCCTGCTTTATACTCTTCTATTTCACTGGTTTTAACTCAATTCAAAGTAATCAGAATGAAAACCTTTGAGTGTGACGCTTTGGTCTCGGTCATTGCTGCTGCCTGAAAGGTTTTACTGACCTGATGATACTGCCCATTTGTTTCAGATTCTTCTGATCCCAGCTAAACACAAACTGGGCAGTGCAGAGTCTTCAGTAACAATAGCATAGGATTTGTTTATGGCACTAGCAATCATATTCAGTTGGGGTGCGGGAGGTGGTTGGACGTGTGGTTGGAGTCATTCATTGTGAAGTTACTCAGCAGTTAAATAAAGTGTTAAATGCTTTAACCTTTTCTGGGTCAATACCTAGATACCTCCCATGGTTTCATCCAATTGACCATTTGGAATTCAGAGTCAGAAATATTTATGACAGGTCCCAGGCAGTAAGGAGTCTGCTCATCATAAAGTTAAACTTACCAGGCAATTCCCCACATAGATCTGTGTGCCACACATGTAGAGTCATATGGGCTGTTTCAGTATGCAGTATTCTTTAGCCATCATATTTATGCTGGGCATCTAGCACCTTGAAATCTCTCATTTGTCAGCACTTGGCCTGTAATGTTACATGTGCTGGCCTTTCAAGTATTCTGGACACAGTCCCAACCCCAACAGTCTGGAGACAAGATGATTTGAGCCCACAAAAAACAGCAGGACTAAGTTATTTGAATTATCAAGCATGAGCTGTCACTTAATAGCAGCACAATAATTGTTTGGAGCCTTCACTTCCCTACAACACTCTGACACCCATCCTCCCAGTAACCCTTCATTCGCTTGTCGATCAAAATTCCATTTAGCTCAGCTTTGAATTATATTCAAAACCCATTAAAGAAATTCCTCTATACATCTACCTTAAATTGCTCTCTATTTCTAGATTCCCTTATGAAGGACAGGAGAGTACACAAAGGTGTTTAATTAAAAATAGGTGTGACTTTAAAACTGTAAAGAGAGAATATCAAACAATTCTCTCATGCATGATGCTTTGAAGTGGAAATCACATCAGAACACTGTATGTAACCATATGCAAATAGATGGAAAGCCAGAGAATAGATATAAGGAAGGGCTTAACCAAAGCAAGGACCTGAAGAAAGTCAATCAAGATATTTCAGCGATCAACTGTTGTGAATGAGCAATGCACAAGTCTGATTGGTGAACCTTATGGAACAAAGTGTTAATTTAAATCTAAGTAATCATTTTGTAATTAGATCAACAAGCCAATTTGATCCTTAACTCAAATAAAGAAGGAATAGGTTTGTCCCTGGCTCTGCTCAAGTGTAGTAACATGAGAGTTCAAATATTGTGTAGAATTTTATAAAAACAAAATTATATTTAGCTATATATATGGCATACGCATGCAGATATGCTGTTGCTTTATGGAAGTGGCTTTCACCTCTCCCTTAGATTTTTTTTTCCTGTCATTAACAAATAATTCACAACAGAGATATTCAGAAAGAAAGGGCAAGAGCCCCCTATTTAGTTAGTGATCTGTTGTGACATTGTTAACTGTGTCCAGTTAACATACTTTCAAATTCAACGTAAGCATGAATATAAATGCTTTAAGTTCTACTAGCTATTGATTATTCCTGACTGGCACATTGAAAATATTCAGAGATAATAATTCAATACTGGCAATTGACTGAAATACATAGTTTTTTTGAAAATCAGTCAAGAATCTAAAGAAGCACATCTTAAATGCAACCGTACCTTACATTTATATAGTGGCTTTAACATAGCAAAATGTCCCAAGACGTTTTACAAAGCACTGTAAAAAAAATGGGTCACTCGGTGATGCAAGGAGATATCAGATGGTAAACAAAAACCTGGTTGCCATAGTAAATATTAAAGGAATGCCTTGATGGGAAAGACATATAGGAAATAGCTACAGCTTCGGACTCTGAGCAGTTGAGGTAGTAACTGCAAATAGTAAGAGTGATTGGAAATTGGGATCGTACCAATATTAGAAAAATACCAAAATTTTGGCCTGGGGAGAAAGGTGGGCAAGGTCATGCTATAGCAGAAGAAGGGAAGCAGCAAAGGCAGTTAAATGGGTAGTCTCAATCTTTGAAACAAAAAGTTCATGAACTCCTTCAAACTGTGTGTGGAAAGGAGTTTGGGAGAGGCAGCTAAGACAGCATTCTTAGTGAGGAGAAGCCAAGAGATATCTCTATATTCTAGGATGATCTTGGAATACGTAGAATTTGGAAGAATAAAGCTGACCCTGAAAGTGACTTACATGGTCAAGCTAGATCTGTTTGTGAATCGTATGTTTGCCATGACCATTCAAGTCTTTTTGATCTTAAAGATATTTAAAGTTTGAGGTGGGGGGAGGGAGTAAAAGGAAGATGGGGTGGTTAATGGAGAGGCCACCAGGATGAGAGAAAGTAAGGTTTTAACCAAGAGTAAGGGGATTAAAGGAACAGGCAAGAGATTAACACAACAGACCAGCAGCTGCAGGAATATTGTGGTAAATGGCATTGATGGTAGCCCAAGAATGAATAGTTTTGAAAGTCACATGGAAATTTTAAACTTCTAAAAATGTCAACAGAAATGGTTGGGGAATGTGGAATTTTATCTGTAAAATTGGGACCTTAATCTTTGGTAATATTGCGCACGACCTATGTTTAAATATCAAAATACTGACAAGAAAATAATTAGTAGTGGAGCAGGTAGTTTAAAAAACATTTTTGTAATTTTACCTGATAATCCAGGAGGGCCAATGGGTCCGTGTAGACCTGCAATTCAGAATGACACAATTAGGGTTTTGGAAATTTGCCGCTGTAGTATGCTATTTGATTCCATACATTTCTGTATTGGCACTTTCAATTTAACAAGGAGTTTTGCCTAAATATGAAAGTAATTTCTTTCGATAAAATATAAAACAGATATTAAGGATACCCTTGTTTTTTTTATTCTACATCAAAACATTATACCACTAACACTATCACCTCCGCTACACTGAAATGAGAATTGGATGCTGCTGTCATCATCATTGTATGCCTGTGATTGCTGCCCCCTGGCAGCAGCTTTTGCTGTTCTTTCACTCTCCTTCTGCTGATGAGGGCTCAAAGGTTGCGAATGGGGTGGTGAGACAGTTAACTGAAGTAGCAATAAGTGGGAGGTAATTGAGGTGATAAGTGAGGCAGGAAGGGGCTATGAGTAGAGCAAAAAATCAGTAGGCATCCTAAATGTTGATCATTGCTAGAGGCAATTACCTGCGGTGTTGCTGGCAGTGAAGTCGCAGGGCACTACACACCCTGCAGTTGTGTTGTCAAACCTCAATCAGCACATGCTTCTGTTTAATTATTAACCAGATCATGCAAAGTAGATCACTAATAGGTGACCTATCTAATCCAGGAATACCAGACAATCTTGGGGAAGCTGGTAATTAGAAGTGAGATAATTTTCTTCCTGTTAGTAAGAGAAAATACAAACATGATACAACAATCTAGAAGGTGGAATTAACTTTGCTTACTATCTGGGATTTAAATAAAACCAGACCTTTAACCTAATATGCATAACTTTTTTTTTAATCACTGAGCCCGTGGGCAGAATGTGTTTGTTCTGCAACAATGTACTGTTAATATTCCAGTGTTCTGTCTTTGCTAGTGCGTAGTGTTGCTTCATATGTTAGAGATTGTGTATGCTGTGGGAGTCTCTGGCATCTAATTAATCTATATGTGACCACAGATTTACTGATGATTCAATATAATTTGGATTTTTTTCCTATCTGAATTACTTTAAAAATCACTGCCAATGTATAGAATTGGATTAAATAATTGAACTAATGTGGAATATAATAGGATCTGAAAACCACCAGCTGATTCCCTCGTTACCCATTTTGAACAGGCTAAATCTAAAAATGAGTCTTCTAATTCTTTCCATTATTTTAATAATTTGTTCGTCTTTCAAAAATATTATATAATTAGCTCAAAGAACTCGCACAGAAAAGGGGAAGAAAGATCTCTTTTGCTCCACCATACTGTGAAATTTCACAGCTTTATCAAATTTGACTTGACAAGCTTTCTGTATAGAAAACAAAACCGTTTTAATGCATTGAACTGTGTGAAATACCTCTTTCTAGCTTTAAGTCTACACAGTAATCTAGTAGCAGTTTACTGCAGAATTGTGTTTTTAAAAGTAAATATTAATGGAAATTCTAGTTATATATTCCCCACTAACACTTAAAATCATCCAGATGAACAAATATTTCCATTTGTTACCACCATCTCTGCATTAATTTTCTCATAATAAGCGTGATATACTGTTATCAGCAAATTACAAGACAAATTAAATCCAGTATTTCTGATATGATCATAAATAGGTTTGACCTGTAAGAATTAAAAGTATCCCTAAAATTAGGTAATTACATTGGCAAGATCTGATCTTCATAATGGCTTTGTGGAAAAAAAACATTGTTAGTGTGCGTCACCTTTTGTAGAAGATGCATGATGAACTGCAAAATGTAATGAAGATACAGAACAAATTACTGTAGACTATAATTCAATTATAAAGTATGCAGATGTTAAATTGTAAAATCTAATGATTTGTGAACTAGTTCTCAAAGTGTATATGTCCACTATAACATGGCAGACATGTTTAAAAGAACATCATATTACAAATATGCTGTTGCCACATGAAAGCACCATGATCTTACTTGTGGTTTTGATCCTTTCAATCTTGGAATAAGCAGCATATAATGAAAGGACCTGTAAATTATACAATAGTTGTAGCATGAAGAAGCTATTCAGCCCCTCATGTTATTGCCAGCTCTCCAACTCAGCAGTCCCACTATCTCAACCTTTGCCCCATAGCTTTGCAAATCTTTTCTCTTTAAATGGTGCTAGAATTTCCTTCTGAAAGTAATGCTTTAAGTTGCTTCCACCGTACCCTCAAACCATGTATTAGAGATTCTAACCACTGATGAGTCAATGTTTTTCCTAGGTTCATGACCTTCAAATTGGTGTCCTCTGATTCTTAATCTTTCTGTTAATGGAAACAGTTTCTTGCCATTTACTCTGTGGAGACTCCTCACTTATATAATCTCTTTTTGGTCTTCTTTGGGAGTTCCAAATTACCAAATGAGTTATGCAATTGAATTCCCTCACACTTGGAAAGTTCTCCAACTTCTCTCTTGTCTTCACCAACATGCTATCACATTCTTCATAAAGTGTGTATTCAGAGTTTGACACATATGCTAGCTGAGGCAGATGGATGTTTTATTAAAGTTCACATAACTTCCCTGCTTTTGTATTTCACATCTCTTTATAAAGCCTGGGACCTCCTAGGCATTAATGACTTTCTCAACCTATCCTGCTACTGTCAATGATTTCTGCTTACTTTGCTCCTGCATCCCATCTATTTGCCTTTCCTCATTGTTCTTGCCAACATGCATGACTTCATATTTCTTTCCATTAAGGTTCAACCGTCACATGCTCACTTATTCCACTAAAGTATGTCCTCTTGAAGTCAATCATTATCCACCACTCAAAACATTTCCAAATTTCTCATCTACAAATTTTGAAATTGTACCCTCCACGCCCAAGGTTAGGTCATTAATACAGATCAACAAAAGCAGTACTGAGGGAACCCTAACATTATAGACTGTTTTCCAGCCTGAAAAACAACCATTCATCATTGACTTTGTCAAGTATCAGAGTCAAAAAAGTATGCTGCTGGAAAAGCACAGCCGGTGAGGCAGCATCCAAGGAGCAGGAGAGTCGACGTTTCAACCATAAGTTCTTCATCAGGACTTGACACTTAACCAACTTGATATCCCCACTGTGCTGACACTGCCCTTTTCATTCAATGAGTTCAAAATTTACTGACCAGTTTGTTATATGCAACTGTATTCAGCATCTTTTGGGAGGCCACATCAAGCCTTTGATACCTTATCAAACAATTCAATCAAATTAGTTAAACATGATTTGCCATGTGCTGGATTTTCTTAATTAATACACATTTTTTCAACTAACAGTGGATGTATGTCAAAATTACTGTTTGTGAGTTTTGAGAAGATTTGTAGCTCAGGTTAAGGTTCGGGATGTAGGTTTGCCCACTAAGTTGGAAGATTTGTTTTCAGACATTTCGTCACCATACTAGGTACCATCATCAGTGAACCTCCGGATGAAGCACTGGTGACATGGCCCGCTTTCTATTTTTGTGTTTAGGTTTCCTTCGGTTGGTGATGTCGTTCCTGTGGTGACATCATTTCCTGTTCTTTTTTCAAGGGGTGGTAAATGGGATCCAAGTCAGTGTATTTGTTGATAGAGTTCTGGTTGGAATGCCAGGCTTTGAGGAATTATCATGTGTGTCTTTGTTTGGCTTGTCCTAGGATCAAAGTGTTATCTCAGTCAAAATGGTGTCCTTCCTCATCTGTATGTAAGGATACTAGTGAGAGAGGGTCATGTCTTTTTGTGGCTAGTTAATGTTCACATATCCTGGTGGCTAGTTTTCTGGCTATTTGTCCAATGTAGTGTTTGTTCCAGTTCTTGCATGATATTTTGTAAATGACATTACTTTTGCTTGTTGTCTGTCTAGGGTCTTTCAAGTTCATTAGCTGTTGTTTTAATGCATTGGTGGGTTTGTGGGCTACCATGATGCCAAGAGGTCTGAGTAATCTCCTTTGACATAATTTCCAGTTGATTTTTCCCAATATCGACTGGAACCTCATACGTGCAGATGGTTTGGATGGAGCAGTTTTGTCAGGTGTGTTCAGGAGAGTTTCCTTACTCAGTATGTACACAGACTGACGAGGGGAGAGGCCATTTTGGATTTAGTGCTCAGGATCAGATCTCAGTGGGAGAACACTTTGGTGACAGTGATCACAGCTGCCTCACATTTGGAGAGGGAAAGGAGCAGTTACCAAGGGAAGATATTTAATTGGGGAAAAGGAAATTATGACGCTATCAGACAGGAGCAGGGGAAGTACAGACTGGGAGCAATTGGTCCACAGAAAGGACACAGCAGACATGTGGAGACTATTTAAGGAGCAGTTGTTGTGAGTGATGCACAAATTTGTTCCTCTAAGACAAGTAAGAAGGGGTAGGATTAAGGAACCTTGGATGACGAGAAATGAGGATCTTCTCATGAAAAAGAAGAAGGCAGCTTACGTAAGGTGGTGGTAGCAAGGAGCTAGCACAGCTTTTTAAGGATTACAGGCTTGCTAGAAAGGAGCTCAGAAATGGACTGAGGAGAGCTAGGAAGGGGCACGAAAAAGGCTTGGCAAGAAGGATTAGGGAGAACCCAAAGGCATTTTACTCATACATAAGGAATAAAAGAATGATCAGGGAAAAGGTAGGGCCGATCAGGGATAGCGTAGGGAACTTGTGCGTGGAGTCTGAACAGATAGGAGAAGCCCTAAATGAGTTTTTTGCTTCAGTTTTCACTAAGGTAAGGGACCTTGTTGTGAATGAGAACTTTGAGGAGCTGGGATACAGGCTTGATCAGATCAAGACTGATGACGTTGATGTGCTGGAAATTTTGGAAAACATTCAGATTGATAAGTCCCCAGGGCCAGACCAGATTTATCGTAGGTTGCTCCGGGAAGCAAGAAAGAAGGTTGCTCAGCCACTGGTGAAGATCTTTCATGGGAGTCGTACCGGAGGAGGAAAATGTTGTTCCTCTTTTCAAGAAGGGTAATAGGCAAATCCCTGACAATAACAGACCAGTCAGTCTTCCATCTGTTGTCAGCAAAGTTTTGGAAAGAATTCTGAGGGATAGGTTTTATGACTATTTGGCAAAGCATAGCGTTATTAAAGGCAGTCAGCATGGCTTTGTGAGGAGCAGGTCATGCCACACAAATCTTATTGAGTTCTTTGAGGAGGTGACAAGACAGGCCGACAAAGGTCGAGCAGTGAATGTGGTGTATATGGACTTCAGCAAGGCACTTAATAAGGTTCCCCATGGTGAGCTCATTGATAGAGTCAGGAAGTATGGGATCCAGGGAGATTTGGCCATCTGGATTCAGAATTGCGTGGTTGACAGAAGGCAGAGAGTGGTTGTGGATGGAAAGTATTCTGCATGGAGGTCAGTGTTGAGTGGGTCCCGCAGGGCTCTCTGTTTGGGCCTCTGCTCTTTGTAGTTTTTATAAATGACTTGGATGAGGAGGTTGAGGGGTGGGTTAGTAAATTTGCAGATGACACAAAGGTTGGAGGTGTCATCGATAGTATAGAGGGCTATTGCAGGCTGCAGCGTGACATAGACAGGATGCAGAACTGGGCTGGGAAATGGCAGATGGAGTTCAACCTGGACAAATGTGAAGTGATGCATTTTGGAAGGTCGAACTCGAATGCTGAATATAGGATTAAAGACGGAATTCCTGGCAGTGTGGAGGAACAGAGGGATCTGGGTGTGCAAGTACATAGATCCCTCAAAGTTGCCACCCAAGTGGATAGGGTTGTTAAGAAAGCATATGGTGTTTTGACTTTCGTTAACAGGGGGATTGAGTTTAGGAGCCCTGAGGTTTTGCTGCAGCTCTACAAATCCCTGGTGAGACCACACTTGGAATATTGTCTCCAGTTCTGGTTGCCCTACTATAGGAAAGATAGAGGCTTTGGAGAGGGTGCACAGCAGGTTTACCAGGATGCTGCCTGGACTGGAGGGCTTGCCTTATAAAGAAAGGTTGAATAAGCTTGGACTGTTCTCTCTGGGAAGAAGGAGGAAGAGAGGAGACCTGATCGAGGTATACAAGATGATGAGAGGAATAGATAGAGTCAATGGCCAGAGACTTTTCCCCAGGGCAGGATTGACTGGTACGAGGGGTCATAGTTTTAAGGTATTAGGAGAAAGGTATAGAGGAGACATCAGAGGTAGGTTCTTTACGCAGAGAGTTGTGAATGTGTTGGCAGCAATGGTGGTGGAAGCAGAGTCATTAGCGATATTTAAGAGATTGCTGGACATGCACATGGATAGCAGTGAGTTGAGGGGTGCGGATGTTAAGTTATTATATTTTATACTAGGATTAAACCTTGGCACAACATCATGGGCCAAAGTGCCTGTTTTGTGCTGTACTTTTCTATATTCTATGTTCTATAACAGCCCTGTTCACATCCTTCAATGTCAAGGTGACCAAGGAAACACTGACTACATTATTAGAAGAACCAAAGGCACATACACCAAACTCCACCAACTTCATCAGCAAGGACAACGTCATCAAGCTAGTGGACCAATGCCTTACCACCCACTTCACTTTCCACAACAAATCCTAGAGACAAACCAGTGGAACACCCATGGGATCTCCGATATCAGAGACTCGAACAAACAGCTCCGCCAACCATCCAACTCAAACTTTGGGTCCACCACGTGGATGACACCTTTGTCATCACTAAATGAAACAAATTGGAGGAAACCTTCAAGACCATCAATGATACCCTTATTGGCATAAAATTCACTAAAGAGGAGGAAAACAACAACAAACTGCCATTCCTAGATGTCGCAGTAGAGTGAAAAGCCAATGGAGAAGTTCAAGCCACCGTCTATAAGAAAACAACATATTCTTGCTAAATACTGCACTACAGAAGCAATCATTCCAACATCCACAAACGAAGCTGCATGAAAACATTATTTCAACAACGCAGCACACACTGCAGCACAGATGAACTACGCAGAGCAGAGGAAAACCACCTACACATTGTATTCATAAAGAACAGGTACCCAATGACCATATCCACTGATTTCTCAGCAACAAACCCTAACAAGCAGACAAAACACATCCAGAAACCTTAGCCACTCTCCCCTCCATCAAAGACATCTCAGAAACGACTGCCAGACTACTCAGACCTCTTGGCATCATGGTAGCTCACAAACCCACCAACAGACTAAAACAGCAGCTAATGAACTTGAAAGACCCTATACAGACAAAATGCAAAATTAATGTCATTTACAAAATACCTTGCAAGAACGGTAACAAACACTACATTGGATGAACTAGAAGAAAACTAGCCACCAGGAGACATGAACATTAACTAGCCACAAAAAGACATGATCCAATCTCACTAGTATCCTCACATACAGATGAGGAAGGACACTACTTCGCCTGCTACCAAAGGATGTTGTGAAACTTGAAAAGGTTCAGAAAAGATTTACAAGGATGTTGCCAAGGTTGGAGGATTTGAGTGCAGGCTGAATAGGCTAGGGCTGTTTTCCCTGGAGTATCGGAGGCTGAGGGGTGAACTTATAGAGGTTTATAAAATCTTGAGGGGCAGGAATAGATAAATAGACAAAGTATCTTCTCTGGGGTGGAGGAGTCCAATAATAGAGGGCATAGGTTTAGGGTGAGAGGGGAAAGATATAAAAGAGATCTAAGGGGCAACTTTTTCACGCAAAGGGTGGTATGTGTATGGAATGAGCTGACGGAGGAAGTGGTGGAGGCTGGTACAATTGCAACATTTAAAAGGCATCTGGATGGTTATATGAATAGGAAGGGTTTGGAGCAATATGGGCTGGGTGCTGGCAGGTGGGACGAAATTGGGTTGGGATATCTGGTCGGCATGGGCGAGTTGGACCGAAGGGTCTATTTCTGTGCTGTACATCTCTATGACTACATGACTGCAGCAACATATCCATTCTAGGACAAACCAAACAGAGGCATGCACGAGAATTCCTAGAAGCATGGCATTCCAACCGCAATTCTATCAACAAACACATTGACTTGGATCCCATTTACTACCCCTTGAGAACAAGAATGGGAAATGACGTCACCACATGAACTGATGTCATCACAGGAAATGGTGTTATCATAGGATATGACATCAACCAACCAAAGGAAACCTAAACACATAAACAGAAAGTGGCTATGCCACCAGTGCTTCATCGGAGGCTAACTGATTTACCCAGTATGGTGACAAAACATCTGAACATGAACCTTCCAGCTCAGTGAGCAAACCTACATCCAAAATTACTGTTTCCAAAAGCTTTCCCACCACTAGGATTAAAAAATTAGTCTGTTCCTAGGTTTAGCCTTGCATTTTTTTTTGAGCAAAGGTATCAGGCTCTGGCCCTCTGGCACAGCCCCTGTAAGGAGGATTAGAAGGTAATGTCTAATGCCACCTCAATTTCCATCCCTATTTCTCTCAGTAATGTCAGATGTATCCCAATTGTTCTGCTAACTTAGCAGTTTAAAGTTCAGCCTTTACTCCCCCCTAATTCCTCCTCTGTAGCCTTTTCTACATCTCAATCATGTTCTTTTTCATTATAAATTAGCTGAAGGATACCTGAACATCAGTGGTAGGTGGGTGATTTAGGCTTACTAAATTCCCATTGGGAACATTTGTTAGAGCTGTTGGAATTGCTGTGTCAGTAAGTAGGGTCCTTCTGATGGTGGGCTTCTTATTCCTCACTGGTGGAGGGCCTTCTAATAGATTTCTTTAACTGGACAGAGCTCCCAGAGGTGGCATATTGACTGGATGCCTCCTCAAACATTGCCGCCAGCGCTGGCACTTGTAGAATCCCAATCCAACCCACATTTTCTCCCAGTGGCGGGATGGAGTTGAGAATGAAAATTCAGTCCCACATAACTCATTTTTTCCCTTTCCTTTAGCCCACCATTCAAAATGAGATGTTTCATAAATTTTGAATAGCAAATTTAATGTAATTGTTTCTTAGATCAAATCATAGTGGTTTTGTGAAGGTCCTAAATTAGTGGATTGTTTTTGTGTGACCGACAACAGACTTCATAAGCAGAAGCAGTTAATAGAATGCAAATATGTGGGTTTTGTTCACTTGAATTGATTTATAGTTTTTTTTATTTATCAAAAATATTTCAGCAATTTAGTCTGTAGGTTTCTTTTTGGTTATCATTGTTTCTATAATTAGAATTACACGTTAATATTCAGACTGACCTCAGGAAGTCCCCAACATTAGGATTTAGCTTTTGTTCCAGGTATAGAAATGTAAGTGCATGAATAGGCATTGACTGCTCAGTATAATAGAAGCTCTGAGGTGATATACAAGATGTTAAAAATCTCAAGTGCTCCAACATTAGTGTAATAAAGCTTCTATTGTTAGGGAGGAGAGAAATTTGAGCACATGTTCATGAGCAGGGTTTGCTGAATCTAAATTCTAAACATTTGTTTTCAAAGTGATGAATCACCCTTTTGAATTCAAATCACATTGTATTGTCCTTGTCACGAAACCTGAGAGCTGCAGTTTCTGTACCTAAAATTTGAAACTGTAGGAGTCAGAGGCTGTGGATTCAAAGAATTCTGCAGGACAAGCGCACAATATGGGCTGAAAACAGGAATGGCTTTGAGTGCGTAATTGCATTTTTCCAGTCACTAACTTTTGGACAAGATTTAAGCTAAGGTCCTACCTCACATTAATGATCCTCTATTACTATTAAACAGTGTGTCCCAAAACTCCCCCCTTCAACCAAGGAAATGAAAAATACTGAACATCTTTCTGATTGTTTATTCAGCTTATTGTTTGAATACCTTACTATGTGGAAATGGACTGTTTTGTTTAACCACAAAGCATCAGTGACTACAGTTCAAAAGTAATTAACTGGCTGTAAATCAATTTGGGTATCCTGAGGACACTAGAAGGCGCTATAATAATCCAAGTTCTTTTCGTTGGATCATGATATACAGTTGAAATGGAGCAGGTTTCAAAACAAATAAACACAAAGTAGCTCTGTTCAGAAAAAAGCTTTGGAACCCGTCCCAGAGACTGTGCCATATATTTCTACTGATCAGTACAGTTGGACACACTGTAAATAGTGAAAAGTTCTTTTAATATTTACAAGCTAAACAGTGATACTATTCACTGCTTTTAATGGAGACTCAGCTCGTACAGTTCAAGAGCCAAATTTTTAAATCACACTAACAGACCTCAATCTTTTCATTGCAACTACATGAATTTGGTGAGATTGTGACACAGCAGATGTACTGAAAATACAGACCAATTTGCTTCCAGGAAAGACCTATTAATGGACTTAATTGTAATTTTTTAATAATAAAGTACGTGTATCAGAAAACAGTAAACAGCCTGTTTCAGGAGTCAGTTCAGTAGTGTCCTGCGTAATAATTTACTTTCAGATTACAAATATATTTTGTTATAATCAGATATATTAGATTACTTACAGTGTGGAAACAGGCCCTTCGGCCCAACAAGTCCACACCGACCCGCCGAAGCGCAACCCACCCCCACCCTACATTTACCCCTTACCTAACACTACGGGCAATTTAGCATGGCCAATTCACCTGACCCGCACATCTTTGGACTGTGGGAGGAAACCGGAGCACCCGGAGGAAACCCATGCAGACACGGGGAGAACGTGCAAACTCCACACAGTCAGTCGCCTGAGTCGGGAATTGAACCCGGGTCTCTAGCGCTGTGAGGCAGCAGTGCTAACCACCGTGCCGCCCACAAAGAAGACGCTGAAAATTTTTATAAGAAGCACATAGCAATTAAGCCAAGTCTGCTCATCTGCAAAATTGGCTGATTTTTTTTCCGGTCTTCCAAGAGCAAGAGGTCCTATTTGTTGGGCCACTATGATCACCTTTGTTGAAGCTTTGGGAACATTTCAGCTTCCTGACCTGTACAGTTCACACCTGGCTGTACTTTGAAAAATCTGAGCCACATGAACTAATACGGAAGAAAACAGGGGGGAAAAAAAATCTACATCTCCTCCTTTCCCTGATCATCAAATTGTTAAGTTCCCATATCAAGTGCTACCTCTTACTCAATAATGCATTTTCTGGCTATCTTTGTAAAAAAAAATAGTTTTTACTGAACTACAAGGAGTGTTTTAAAAATCACACAAAGATTAATTACTTATATTGTATGCTGTCATCTGAGAGGGAAGCTGAGGTATATTAAAAGTGGGCAAGCAGCCACACCTATTTAGATGGGATCTAAGGTCCTGTATTCATTTTAAATGAAAATGAAAGACTGACTCTTCAGTTTGGTAGTCAAAGGAAATTTCTAAATCTCAGCCTCACAGAAATATTGTGTTACACTACTGTTTCTTGGAGACTGAATGACAGTTCTGGAAATTAGTATAATTGGGTAAAATAAAAAGGAGAATCAAGTTTAGAAAGTAGTTTGATAAATGTGTGAAGCAGGAGGAGCCATAAACAGCAGCTTATTTTACACACTCAACAGCAGTGAATAATCTAGAGTTTTCATCAATAAGTGGTGCTGATATACTGAATATTCCTTCCCATTTAAAGTCCTACCATTTGAATGTGAATAAGCAGATTGAAAAATTTCAGCACATTACTGTAATGATGTCTTTGAACAGTGAATATTAGAGAAAAGCAATTTTTCTGCCAACAGTTGACAGATAGTGGCACAATGTCACAAGGACTGCTCAATATCACAAAGATCATCAAGGGGATGCACAGTGGCTCAGTGGTTAGCGCTGTGGCCTCACAGCGCCAGGGTCCCAGGTTAGATTCTAGCCTTGGGCGAATGTCTGTGTGGAGTTTGCACATTCTCCCAATGTCTGCGTGGGTTTCCCTCTGGGTTCTCCAGTTTCCTTCCACAGTCCAGAGATGTGCAGGTCAGGTGAACTGGCCATGCTAAATTGCCCATAGTGTTAGGTGCATTAGTCAGAGGGAAATAGGTTTGGGTGGGTTATTCTTCGGAGGGTCGGTATGGACTGGTTGGGCCAAAGAGCCTGTTTCCACACTGTAGGGAATCTAATCATAAGGGATCCCTCAAGATATAGCCCCTTATACTGAAGTGATCTAAAATAAAGTGCAGTCACCTAAAAAGAAAACTTGAATGTCAGATGTTTGAATGGATTTGCATTTGTTATAACTGTAAAATCTTTTCCTTTTGTTATCTGCTATGCATGTCATATACTTAACATCTTTAGATACCAACGTTAGGTCTTACGTCTTATCTTCACAACAGCCTGTGTAGAAGTATGTAAACAAACATCTTAAAGTCTAACTAAGGCGAATATTTGCGAATGTTAATTACTATCTGGCCCGTTTGTTTCTTTTATTTCAACATGAAGGAAAATCTTTTTAGCTTGAGTATTTACTGCTCTAGGAGTGTCTGAAGCTTCTCTAAGCCTAATTTAAACTGGTTCCTACCATGTAGCCTCAGGTTATCGTGTACAGGGTATAAAGTTTAAACCCAAATCCTTTTAATTTTCATACACTTTAAGTTGCTGATACAGCTGATTTTAGCCCAATGGCATCCTTGAAACTGCTGTTTGAAACAAGGTAGATGAGTTAACCACACAAATCATTGCAAGTAAGTATGATTTAGAAGCCACTACAGAGTCATGGTTGCAGGATGGTCTTGACTGGGAGCTCCAGGAGTATCAGACTATTTGGAAGGACAGACAGGAAGGTAAGGGAGGTGGTATAGCTCTGATATTTAGGAATGACACCAAGGCGGTAGTGAGAGATAATTATAGGTTCAATGGAGAATAAGGTTGAATCCATTTGGGTGAAAATTAGAAATTCTAAGAAGAAAAAGTCACTGACAGGCATGGTCTATAGACCACTAAATAATAACATCAATTGGGATGGGCAAGAAACAAAGAAATAACAAATGCCTGTAAAAATGTTACAGCAATTATCATGGGGATTTTAATCTGGATGTCAATTGGTCGAACCAGGTTGGTCAAGGCAGCCTTGAGGAGTTCATTGAATGTATCTGTGACAGTTTTCTTAAACAGTATGTAATGGAACTGACAAGGGACCAAGCTATCCCAGATCTAGTCCTGTGCAATAAGACAGAAATAATTAATGATCTTATTGGAAGGAGCGATCACAGAATAGTTGAATTTAGAATACAGATGAAAAGTGAGAAAATAGAACCTGATACCAGGGTCCTCTGCTTAAACAAAAGAGACTGCAATTGGGTGAGGGAGGAGTTGGCTTAAGTAGGCTGGAGGCAAAGACTTTATGGTGGGACAGTTAAGGAACAGTGGAGGACATTCAAAGCAATTTTTCAAAGAGGTCAGCAAACGTGTATACCAGTGAAAAGGAAGGAAATAAGGGAGGCTGTCAAATTGAAACATAGGGCATACCAAGTGGCAAAGACTAGTGGGAAACTAGAAGATTGGGAAAATTTTAAAGATCAATGAAAAGCCGCAAAACAAAAAGCTACAAAGAAAAGTAAGGTAGATTATGTGAGTAAACTAGCTCAGAATATAAAGACGAATAGCAAAGTTTTCTACAAATATATAAAACAAAAAAAAGAGTGGCTAAGGTAAATATTGATCCTTTAGAGGATGAGAAGGGAGATTTAGTAATGGGATATGAGGAAATAGCTGAAGCATTGAACAAGTATTTTGTGTCGATCTTCACAGTGAAGGACACAAATCACATGACAGTAATTGACAAGGAGACAAAGATCGGAGAAGACTTGGAAATGATCATTATCATGAAAGAAGCACAATAGGGCAAGCTAATGGAGCTAAACATAGACAGGTCTCCTGGCTCTGATGGAATGCATTCCAGAGTACTACAAGAGATGGCGGAAGAAATAGCAAATGCATTCATCGTAATTTTCCAAAATTCAATGGACTCTGCTGTCTTCCAATCTGCTAGAACTACCCCAAATATGATACCACTGTTTAAAAAAGGAGGTGGACTAAAGATGGGGAATTACAGGCCTGTTAGCTTAACTTCTGGAGTTGGGAAAATGCTTAAGTCCATTAAGAAAGAAATAGCAAGACATCTAGATAGAAATTGTCCCACTGGACAGAGACAGCACGGGTTCATGAAAGGCAGGTCATGTTTAACTAATTTACCGAAATTCAATGAAGACATTATGGCCACAGTGGATAATGGGCACCCTGTAAATGTGGTATATCTAGATTTCCAAAAGGCATTTGACAAGGTGCCACACAAAAGGCTGCTACATATGATAAAGGTGCATGGCGTTACGAGCAATGTATTAGCATGGATAGAGGACAGATTAACAGAAAGCAAAGGGTGGTGATAAATGAGTGCTTTTCTGCTTGGTGATCAGTGACTAGTGGTGTGCCTCAGGGATCAGTGTTGGAACTGCAATTGTTTACAATTTACAGAGATGATTTCGAGTTGGGGACTATGTGTAGTGTATCAAAGTTTGTGGATAACACTAAGATAAGTGGTAGAGCAAAGTGTGCAGAGGACTCAAAGTTTGCACAGGGATATAGATAGTTTAAGTGAGTGGGCAAGGGTCTGGCAGGTGGAGTACAATGGTAATAAATGTGAAGTTATCAATTTTGATAGGAATAAAATTAAAAATTGCAGCATGCTGCTGTGCAGAGGGACATGGGTGTCCTTGTGCATGAATCGCAGAAGGTTGGTCTACGGGTACAACAAGTAATTAGGAAGCCAAATGGAATTTTTTCCTTCATTGCTGAAGGGATTGAGTTTAAAAGCAGGGAGGTTATGTCACAGCTGTATAGGGTGCTAATGAGGCCACACCAGGAGTACTGCATCAAGTTTTGGTCACCTTACTTGAGAGAGAATGTACAAGCACTGGAGTGGGTGCAGAGGAGGTTCACTAGATTGATTCCAAAGTTGAGAGGGTTGGTTTATGAGAAGAGACTGAATAGATTGGGATTATATTCATTGGAATTTAAAAGAATGAGAAAGGATCTTATAGAAACATATAAAATTATGAAGGGCATAGATAAGATAGAAGCATGGAGATTGTTTCCTCTGACAGGTGAAGCTAGAACAAGAGGGCATAGCCTCAAGATTAGAGGGAGCAGTTTTAGGACTGAATTGAGGAGGAACTTCTTGACCCAAAGGGTTGTGAATCTGTGGAATTCCCTGCCCCGCGAAGTAGTTGAGCCTTCCTCACTGAATATTTTTAAAGTGAAGAGAGATTTTTTGATCATTAAAGGGATTAAGGGTTATGGGAAGAGGGTGGATGAGTGTAGCTGGGGACCATGAAAAGAACAGCCATGATCTTATTAAATGGCTCAAAAGGCCAGATGGCCTACTCCTCCTCCTCCTGGTTCTTATGTTTTTATTGACATTTTTTAGGGGAATCAGGGGTCTGTTCATAGAAATTGTATAACACTGAAAGTAATGCCATAGGGTCAATATAAAGCATTTCTGCTCCCCCAACTGTACATCTAAAATCATCATTTGGCTTCAAGTGTTGGAGCAATATTATCTTCTACAGGTCAATTCATAACAGATTTCAATAATCCTTTTCTTTTTCCCCTTTTTTCCAGCATGCTATACAGAAATACAGAGAGTAATATGTAGTTTATTTTAACTTATTACAGCATAATAAAGTTATGTGCCTATGCTCTTCAAGTATTATTTTCTATGAAAAAGCATTCAGGCAGTAAGAACTGAGCTGGTGTAGTGTAAATGAACCCAGCCTCTAAGCAGCTAGGCATCATTAATAATCTACAGAGTGCTCCATGTGTGGGCAACAAATAGGCATCGTTGGGATGTTTCAACTCTCCTTTGTTTTGTGTGTTAGTGAGTTGACTATTTGAATTTTGTGATTTTTGCAATTGCTTGAATTTTAACATTTGACGTAAATGATATGTGAGGTGGAGGTAGCAATTCTTTGTTCATGATCCTTTAATTTTGCATCATTGTGTCTATAACAGAAATGAGAAATGTTCTTTTTTCTGTGAAGTAAGTCACAATCCGCAATTACTAAGTGATTGAGATCTCCCACTGGTGATGCTTAAACAGTTCAAATAAATAAAATTAAATTTTACCTCAATGTGAAGCACAAAATGTAATCAGTGTTTAATTTTACAGTAACCCAGGATTACTGTACAATGAAATAATTAATTATAATCTAGCATTCAGTAATGGGATGTTGATGGCTTGTGCACTATCTAGATAATTTCAATACTTTTCTGAAAGTAACAAAGATAGTTTTGATAATTTCAAATGAGCTAGAATATTTGGATTTCTATTCTTGAGTACAGAAGCTTTATAAATACAAAAGATTTGTTTTCTTCATGAATATTGATGGTTTGACTGAACTCAAGTTACAGAGACCATTTCCATGAGTAAAGGCCAGAAGAAACTTTCAGAGATGTTTAAGATTATGAAAGGTTTTGATGAGGGAGTAAGATTACAGGAAAGACTATTTCCTTTGGTTAGTGAGTTAATGACCTGGAGTGAGTAATTTACAATGCTGACAGGGAATGAGAAGTCGGAACAATTTGTTTACACAGTTTTGAGGATGCACCCCAGGAAGTAGTTGACCATATGTATCCTTTAAGAGGAAAGTGCATTAATAACTGAATCAGAAAAAGATACAGGGAGAGCTGTAGAATTTGTTCAGAACTGATCAAGCAAAATGCTGACATAGACCACATTGGCTGAACATGCAATTCTGCTGGAAACTTTCACTTATCCAGCTTGTATATGTAGGCTGTGAATTTGGCAGTCTAAAGTTATCATGATCATTATGTTTGCTTGCATAACACCATGTACAATGATACACAGTGAATTCCTTTCCTTTCAGTGTTGCTTTGTTTTTAAAATCAAAATTTCAGTCTGTAGCTTTGAGCATGCATTTAAAAAAAAGGAACAAAAGTTGGTAAAATGGCCTAAAGTCTGCTCTGCCATCCAATAAAATCATTGGCTCAGTACCTGTTGCAACTCCACTTTGTGGCTGTATTCAGATATTCTTGGGAAACCTAAAGTTATACTCAAAAGACAAAATATCCCTGGTCCTCTGAGATACACAATTCCAAAGGTTAAGGATCATCTGAATAAAGAAATGTTCCAACTTAGTCCAAATTGGCTGACCTATCTCCTGAAACTATTAATTATCTTACACTAGACTATTTTATAGAGAAAGTAAATCTCTTCCACTAGTATCAAGTCCCAGTGTCAGCTAAGTTTAAAGGAAGTAATGATTTTGTTTCAGAAACAGATTGTTGTAAGTTGATGTAAAGGTAGTCATCCAATTACAAGACTCAGCTGATGATCAAACAAACTGAATTTCATCTTTGCAGTTCATGAAGCTGTCTAAACTCCTTTCTTTGGATTACTGTTCCATAATAGATATGTAGAGTAAATTATGTGTGTAATAGATAATTGTCTCTGCTTTTTGACTATTGTACAGACTTAATTCCTTAAGTTAGTATGAATATTGGGTTATGATTAGGAATTTGGAAGAAATCCTAAAAGTTTGACCTCGCTATTTTATATCCTATTTGTAAAATTGTAGTGGAGGTACACCATTGTTGATGCTTACCATCTAGTGCCCGATTTCCAATGTCTGTTATTCTTGTATGGCACTCATTGACTGAGTCTCTTAGAGCAGTGATGTCTTGATTGTGTACCACAAGGGTTCCATTCATACGGTCTAAATAATTCCACAGATCACCAGCGTGATTATCCAAACCATCCTTAATATAATCCAGACTGTTTAATACTGCAGTTAGTTTGTTGCACACGCTCTCCATCTCAGCCACTCGTCTATCAACCTGTGACACTTCCTTCTGGATATCTTGAGCGCTGTGTTTGCAGTTATGGAGATCTGACATTATCCTGTGGTTAATTCGTTCCAGGTCACCTTTGAGATCATGGACACGCTTGTCATTAAAAAGGAGCTGAGAACCTTGGCTGTTAACTATCTGTTGGATCAGATGGACTTCATCTGTCATTTTGCGCTCGTGTTCATCCCACGTTGAATTGGCAAATGCAAAGTCATCAGCATACTTGCTGACGGAGTCTTTGATCCCTTTTAAGGTCTTGTTCACAGAGTTGATGTTGATCTTCAGTAAAGTAATTTCTCCCCGAACGGCATTGGATTCTTCTTCTTCTTTAATTTTTTGATTTATTTCGAACATAGAGTAGTTAAGTTTGTTGAGTAGACCAGAGTTCTTATCCAGTTTTGTCACAATATCTTGGCAGTTTCTGTGGCAATCATCAATTTCTGTTCTGAGAGTTTCAATGTCAGTTATAATTGAGGTACAGCCAACAGTACACAGATTCTCCAAAGCTACCAGTCTTCCTTCCAAATCATCCAGGCCTTCATTAGTTTTCTTCTTAATCGTTGAAATCTCTGTTTCCAGCCTTGGGATTACTTCTCCCTCTAGGTTGGCAGGAATAGATACATTGCTCAACTCCTCAACAATAACTGTAACACGGCCTTCAATATCCTTTAGCTTATCATGCAGGAAAGTCTTCATCCCATCCAGCTCAGTTCCAAGATGTCCCTTCATATTGTTCTCTATGAATAGACAATTTTCTTCCAAGTTCCTCTCTGTAGCATTGATTTTGGCCTCAATGTTGTCCAGCCTACTATCATAAACATTTTGGACATGAATACTAGAGAATTGCGGCAACTCACTCTCAAACCGAGTTGTTAGTGATCTTTGATAGTCTGAGACTTTCAACAGGTCCTGTTCAAGGGCATCAATTTTATCTGACAAGTACTTAACTGTGTCACAGCAATTTTCAGTTACAGCCAATCCACCAATCTGAGTTTGTAAGTTATTAATCTCCTTTTTTAGGTCAGATTCTTTTCCATCTATCATTCCTTCAAGTCGATCACTTATGTTCTTCTGTTCCTCACACTGTTGTTGGATTAACTTGACTTTGTAATCACAGACAGTTTGCAAATCATTGAATCGGTTTTCAAATCCATCAAGTAAGTCGGCTCGAAACTTGGTGAGCTTGTCATCTATAAGGCTGTCGAAAAAATCCACAGTTGCCAAAGGTGTAGGTGGTCTACTAGCCTCCAGAAGTTGCCTGATTTGGCCATCATGGCCAATCACCATTCCATGAACTTCATCCAGCAAGTCACTCTTTGTTTTCAAGACATTCTTAACCTCTGTCACCTTAGCTTCCAAGTCTCCCATCACTGGTGGGTATGCTTTACTCAGATTTTCCAGGCCAGGTATGTATTCAATGTCTACCATTGGACCAGGATATTTTAAATTATTCAGCAATGATACTATCATTTTATTGGTGTCTTCCTGAATGGATAGCCTGAGACTGTCACTGATCCCACTCACCATAGATTGGAGTCTCTCAAATGATTGTGAAAAACGTCGCATTTCATCTTCCAAACGATCAATTCGTTCTCCGTAGACATCCGGAGCCTTCGGGCCTAGAAGGCACAAATATTCTCCGATTAATGAATTTTACGATTTCAATCTAAATTAAATAACTAATTAAATCAAATAATTTTACCACTATTTGATATTCATTCTTAGTGAAGCCATTAACATAAGGACCTGTTTATATGCCATGTTCTATACAGGTTAGGACTCTAAACGAAGCTGAACAAAATAGTTAAAGCATAATATTGCACATATCGTTCTGATTTCTCATCTCATTTCAGAAGTGATCTGGACAACAGTTCAGATGAATTGCTAACTTGGCATCTTGCTTTAAGGCCTCTTAACTCAAGAAGCTACCCTGGATTCCCCTGAAGTGAATCAATCACTGAATTATGTAAAGGGTTTTGGATTGCTGGGTGCTTAGCATTTATCTCAAAGTCAGAAACAAAAGTCCTTTCCACCCTGCTGCTGTCCATTAAGTAATCTAATCTAATCTTAAGTATTATTTCAGTGTGGAAACAGGCCCTTCGGCCCAACAAGTCCACACTGACCCGCCGAAGTACAACCCACCCCTACATTTACCCCTTACCTAACACGATGGGCAATTTAGCATGGCCAATTCACCTGACCCACACATCTTTGGACTGTGGGAGGAAACCGGAGCACCCAGAGGAAACCCATGCAGACACGGGGAGAACGTGCAAACTCCACACAGTCAGTCGCCTGAGGCGGGAATTAAACCCGGGTCTCTGGCGCTGTGAGGCAGCAGTGCTAACCACTGTACCACTGTGCCGTCCACAGTGCTGGCATAGTGGTTAGCACTGCTGCCTCACAGCGCCAGAGACCCGGGTTCAATTCCCGCGTCAGGCCACTGACTGTGTGGAGTTTGCACATTCTTCCCGTGTCTGCTTGGGTTTCCTTCGGGTGCTCCAGTTTCCTCCCACTGTCCAAAAACATGCAGGTTAGGTCAATTGGCCACGCTAAATTGCCCGTAGTGTTAGGGGCAGGGGTAAATGTAGGGGAATGGGTCTGGGTGGGTTGCACTTCAGTGAGTCAGCATGGACTTGTTGGGCCGAAGGGCCTGTTTCCACACTGGAAGCCTTTGAAGGGCCACTTATCAACTTAAGTTATTTTTAGAAAAGTGTTGTCTACTTTGAAAAGCATGGCATGTGTATTTGATGAATGGAGGTTTTATGAGGTTCTAAGTCAACTTCAATTCTCGGTCTTGATGAGCATGGAAGAAGTGTTCATAGTATGGCCAAAAAGTTGACAATCGTTCGACTATTGCTAATAATACACCTGACTGCACATGGAAGAAAGGAGAAAGCCTCCTGGTCAGGCATCCTGTAGAAGGCAACTGCAAGTCACATCCATACTGGGCAAGCATAATCATAGACCAACCCAATGGAAGTCCATAGTCACCAGCTACCATGTAGGTATGCTGCCTGAACAGAGTTACATTTTGTACTCCAGGATAGGGCAGAAAATGAGTTGAGACCCTTTCAGATAATGTGGAAATAAATCTGTTTTACATAACTGCTTTAGGAACAAACCAAGTGCTGGTACTAACATCTTAGCCTCGTGACAGAGAACATCCTCCATACTCTAAATTTCTAAGTAGGTACTGGAGCTTTTAGTTCTCATTATTCATTTGGACATGGAAATTAAACCATGGAGTCAGGTAACCTGACAATGCAATCAATATACAACGAGCAGTACAACATAGAAGCAGGCCCTTCGGCCTACCATGTCTGTGCTGACCATAATGCCTTCTAAATTAATCCCATCCACTTGCATATAGTCCATATCTCTCTATTTCCTGCCTGTTCATGTGATTGTATAAATATCTCTTCAACGTTGCTGCAGTATCTGCTTCCACCACATCCTTTGGCAGTGCATTCCAGGCACCTACCACTCTATGTAAATAGTGTGCCTCACACATCTCCTTTACACCTTGCCCTCTTTCACCTTAAACCTATCTCCTTTAGCATTTGACATTTCCCCCACCCTGAGAAAAAGATCCCAACTATCCACTCTATTCGTTTCTCGTAATTTTATATACTACCAATACACCTGATAGCACATTATCAGGTCACTCCACAGCCTCCCATACTCCAGTAATAACATTTTACGTTTGTCCAACTTCTCCAATGCAGCTGACGCATGCCAATCCAGGCCTAATCCTGTAAAAACCTATTCTGTACTCTCTCCAAAGCCTCCCCATTACTTCGGACAGTGTGGTAACCAGAACTGCACAATTATAAAAAATCATGTTACTACAGGGCAGATCGTACTACAAATGAATTTATACAAATTACCTTTAACGGTAATTCATATATTAAGATTTGAACTTTTTAGATCATTTGTGAGAATTGCTCAATATAGTATAATCATGAGTACCCACATCACCCTATCAAATTAAGAATATTTTCCTATTAAACAATGTGGCACTTAAAAGTTTATCCTGGAAAAAACTCAAGCTGGTGAAATTACTCAGGAGATGGTGTGAAATTTGAAAGTGCACTGGCAGTTTGTTTTAGATGCTACCTGTTTATTTTTCCAAATCAATGGCAATTAGATGTGGGAAATGGCCCATTCTATGACACTGCCCAAAGATCAGGTTTATCCTTCAAATCTTTATTATTACTTCCTAAATGCACTTAAGTTGCACATCAATGACCAAATACAATGAGATTGTTTCTTCTTCTACTACTATTTGTTTATGGGACGATACCAAAATGTACAAAACATTGGATTGTACATCTATTCTTTACAATATTAATGTTTCATCCAATGAAGGCAGAATTGCCTATGTTTATATAAAGCAACATTTCCACATCATAGCTTGAAATTTACTTAAAAGTTGCACAAAAACAACAGCTACGTCTTGCATAAACCGGAACAAATTAGCTAAACCCCATTGCTCATGAATGCTGTTCCCAATTATCAGGCTGTAAATGTACACTGAAGATTTTAAGAGCTGTAGGATTTAAAATCATCCTTATTTTACTTACACTTTTAAAATTCAATTTGGATGTTTCTCATAATAGAAACCTAACAGCTATGAGAAGTAGTTACATGAAAACTGAAACATAGTCATTTATATACTCTTGAAATGTTAATTAATGCTCATAATCTTTTTAAAGGGTGGTTTGATGAGTATGAGCTTTAATTTTCAATCATAAGGAAGGAGATAGAGAATGCAGTATTATACATTGGGTCTTCAACTCAAAACCCAATTAATGCTGATTTGTGTACTTTTAAGTCTTTTTAAAGACAAAATCCAATGTATTCTAAATGAGAATCATGGAGCATTTCACAAGTATGTTTTAACATAGCTACACCATTGTAAGAAATTCCAGACCAATATTTAAATGTTTCCCTTTCATTTGAACTGTCCTCATGCCATGGACACTAGATTTACAGAGCCTGAGGTTCTAATTCAGAATTTATCTCTCATAGTAACACAGAAGATAGGAGCAGGAGGTGGTCATTTAGCCCTTCAAGCCCGCTCCACCATTCATCACGATCATAGCTGACCGTCCAACTCAATAGCCTAATCCTGCTTTGTCCTCATAACCTTTGATTCCATTCACCCTCCAGTGCTATATCTAGCTGCCCCTTAAATACATTCAATGTATCAACTACTTCCTGTAGCAATGAATTCCACAGGCTCACACTCTTTGGGTGAAGAAGTGTCTCCTCATCTCCTTCCTAAATGTTCTACCTTAAATCCTCAGACTGTGAACCCTGGTTCTGGATCCACCCACTATCGGGAACATCCTCACTGTATCTAATCTGTCTCTGCCTTTTAGACTTTTACAATTCTCATAAGGTCCCCTTTCATTCATTTGAACTCCTGCGAAAACGATCCTAACCCAGTCAGTCAACCTCTCCTCACACGTCAGACCCAACACCCATCCTCATTGAGTAAACAGCACCAAAGGGAGCATTTTTCAAATGACTCGGATACATAAACAGAAAGAATGTAGCCAGAAATATCTTGGCTGGATTATCAGTGGTTGGGTTTGGCCATTCCTGAATTAAATCTCAGTCAGTTGCCTTGTTTTATGTTTATTCCAAATTAACAAAAATGTATCATTTTACAGTCAAAGAAGATAAGAATACTCAAGGTTTGGGAGAAGATTTGTAGCTCGGGTGCTCGTTGTTGTGGTTCTGTTCACAACACAAATTCCCAGCTCGGCGAACAGAACCACAACAGATAAGATCACTTTGCACCTTAAAATGTAACTAGCCTCAGGGCCCAAAGACCTGTAAAACAACATTACGTACCTCCACAAAATACAGACAAAAGTTCCTGAATGAAATTCAAACTCACCATAATAACCTTTTCTGGGTCCAGGGTGTGGTGGCACAAGTTCAGGCAGTCCTGTAGAACCTTCCTGGCAATTATCACCAGAATATCCTGGACAACATCTCCATTCTAATTCTGTAACAGTCTTGTATCCTATTTTGTATTTGGGTTTGTAGAATGTTCGATACCTGTGTGGAGAAAGGATTATTTTTGATCAATAAACAGTTATTTACAATCTGAAGATTTAAAATGTTAATCATTTAAATATAACAGTAATTTATAATTGTGTATAACTAATCTGAAAATGGTGTGAAAACATAAATTTGTCCTAGTTTTCCAATTTAGTCAGCCATTGTTTACTTTGAATTTTTACTCCAAAACAAATTGGCTCAGGAAAGGCTGTGGATATAAAAACTGTCGCAGTATTTTAATTTTAATCTAGAATCTGGTTAGTGGTAGTGTAGATTAAGACAACCACGACAAGCAGACCAAACACAGCCAGAAACACTAACCACCTTACCATACATCAAAGAAGTTTCAGAAATGACAGCCAGACTACTAATACCCCTCGGAATCCTAGTAGCACACAAACCCACCAACACTCTCAAACAAAAACTAACAAACTTAAAAGATCCAGTACAACCTATGGACAAAACCAGCGTCATCTACAAAATTCCATGCAAGGACTGCCACAAACAGTACGTAGGACAAACAGGAAGAAAGTTAGCCACCAGGATACACGAACACCAGCTAGCCACAAAAAGGCATGACCCTCTCTCCCTCATAGCCCTACACACGGATGAAAAAAAACACCATTTTGACTGGGACAACACATCTATCCGGGACAGGCTAAGCAAAGACATGCCAGAGAATTCCTAGAGGCCTGGCACTCCAACCACAACGCCACAAACAAACACATAGATCTAGATGCCATCTATCAACCCCTCAGAAAACAAACAGGAAATGACATCACCGCAAACCTCAGGAACCCCACTCAGGAGAAAGATATAAATAGAAAGCAGGAGACAACAGCTTTGCTTCACTTGGAGATCGCCACTGTTGATGTTACCTATCCAGCTAATGAAACGTTTGGATATCAAACCTACAGCTCAGCGAGCAAACCTACACCCCTAAAGATTAAGACAGTGAAGAGTTAGACTTTTTGATGTATTTTTCATGAGAGTTTGGAATGAAAGTTTGATCTCTGTGCTGAAAGATATTCCTGACTGCAAATTCACTGAATGAAAAATGCAATCTATCAGTCCACTATCCTGAATAACCCACAGAATTTATTATAAGAATGAATCACCTTTTCTGCTACTCTTCAAGCTGCTATCTTGATGCTTTTGCATTTTCTTTTTACCGTTTACAAAACTTGCCACCTTGATCCATATTGTAACAATATACTTCTGTTGCTGATATTGGAGGGAGTGACTGGCTGATCCCTTACACGTGCAAAATTATCTCAGATCCAAGTGTCCTTAATCAACTTTGAATGTAGTTCCGTGTTTTCAAGTATCCTTACTATAACTCAAATAAATGACAGTTGGCAAGTAGATCTCAGCATTTTATTGAGGTTCAAAGTCAGACTGGTTATTCAGCTGTCTCAAACAACTAAAAATAGCCCAATGAATGAAACAATATGTTTTTCATTAACTATAGTAGCAAGAGAACACACAAAGAGAACAAATGTGAGCCAGGTTATGTTGCATAAGAGGCTTACACCTGACTTTCTAATTCTCTTCTAATTAAATATCTTCAATTCATGTTTATTCAAATTAATGAGTTTTAACCTTCACAATCTAGTGTGTAGATGAATATTTACATTTTGTTATATTTACACTTGCACATCAAAGCATTGTTCATAATACTATTGAACTGTCATTTCTATTGGCAATCATTTCAAATCAATCATAATTGACAAAGGTACTGAGTTATTTTTTTCCAACAGTGAAGAATTTACCAACTAACTGTTGTACTGAGACCATTACAAGATATGTTAATATAGTACTCTGTATAATGACAGTTTCTGATATTGAAACTTTGAATTGAATAATAGCGGTTGGATTTACTGGCGCTTTAAAGCTATAGCAGTCTCACGTTCTGTATAGAAAAATAGTTTTCATGTTACTAAACATACCACCCATCCTCAAGCAGTTTTAGAATCTAAATTTCACATTTTGATTTCCAATCGCAGTAATATGGAAGATTGACAAGCACTACTTGTCAATGCTAATTCTTATTCCCACCATGTTGCAATGTACAACTACTTAATAAATTAATTTTGAAGTGCAATCTCACTCAATTCAGCTGGCACAGTCACTAAACTTATTTCACCATGCTGCTCGTCATCAAATAGCATCCTGAGACCATTTGAATCTGAACATACAGACTGAACTATCCTTTAATTCAGCATCTGCTTCACACTGCAGTGAATAAATAGTTTAACATCAAATGCAGCTGATAATTTAGAGAAGAAAAATCAAGTTTGGAAAGTGAATTGACCCATGGATCAATAGGTACTTTGGGGTAAAATCTTTGGGAAGATTTGTTCACTATAATATTGGGTGATATGGTGGTTCAGTAGTTAGCACTGCTGCCTCACAGAGCCAGGGATCTGGGTTTGATTCCAGCCTTTGGTGACTGTCTGTGTGGAGTCTGCACGTTCTCTGTGTCTGCATGGGTTTCCACCAGATGCTCCAGTTTCCTCCTGCAGTCCAAAGATATGCAGGCTAGGTGGATCAACCATGCTAAATTGCCCAGTAGCGTTCAGATTTGTGCAGACTAGGTGAATTAGCCATGGTAAAAGTGGGATCCGATAGGGATTAGGTCGGGGGTGGGGGAAGAAATACTCTTTAAAGGGTCAGTGTAGACTTAATAGACTGAATGGCCTCTATCTACACAATAGGGATTCTATTCTATAATTCTTACTTATGGAAAGAAGTCAATGATTACTTTGAATGCCCTGAGTTTGATGTTGAAGTTCAAAGCGAGATTACTTGGAAAGTTACCAACAATTCTAATGGTGTGATCACTATTCTGCTTAGATTGTTATTTCTTTGAAGACAAACTTTAATCCTAATGCAGTCTCATCGCTACGATAATCCAAAGTTCCAAGTCAACTAGTAGTTTTAATAAGAGTCAGACTTAGCCAATTAAACTCCTTTCCAATAAGCAGTCTATGCTTAACTGATATGGTGAAGAACTTTATTGTCGTAATACTGCATGGCTGGTTTTCAGTCAGAGAAGCCTGCTATTTGTGACATTCTAACTTTATACTTTATTTCTCAGCTAGCTTCTGTTTACAGGTAGTTTGCTAACCAACTATCAGTACCATGCCAAGGAAGAAATGACCAAATGTGACTAGCTGATGATCTGTTCAGAGATCTTCCCTTGTCTTTATCTAGAGATCAAAGACTTCTCACTAGTCAAGGCATGAAAATATTCCATCCCTTCTTTAAATCAGACTTAAAAATGATTAACTTCATGGAATATATAAATGTCGACAGCAAACAGTAATGCAAAGAGCACACTCAGCCCTTCTTTTAGCTACTAGTTGCAGTGTTTATTGGAACATGAGGTGAAAAGTGGCCATTAGAATAATTGTAGTAAGTGTGTATGACTGATTTTCATTTCTGCTACATAAAAAAACTGTAAATAATAAATTTGTAACCAATATCATAAGGAATAGTTACACAATATGGAAACTTCTCTGGTTGCTATCAATACAGGAAACCATAAACCACTATAATTTTGATTTAAGCTACTGCTAAGGTAGACACTATTGTTTACACACTCTGGGATATGAAATTACTCCTATTAAGATATATGTTACTACACTGCTGATAGCATCTGACATAACTAATTATTTGTTTTCTTTAAAGCTTAAATATTTTTTAAAAAGGCTTTGAACTAGAAAACACATTGTGTAAGTTTCTGCTACAGCAGATGTAACATCTGCAGTACAACTTGCACGAGTAGCCAACCTGCATTTCAACAGCAGCTGCCCTTCATTCTTTAGGGTGTGTGGTAGCGTCTGCTCAGTTTTTGGAAGCTGTGCTAGTAATAGAACCTGGCCAAAATAATGACTTAATATGCAACACTTCTCAAACACAGGTTTGCTTCTAATATTCTGCATCTTGTTCACTGGTTGCATTGATACCCAGCAAATCATCAACTGCTGTGCTCCTGGTGCTAGTCAATGTTTGTCCTATCGTTGCTTTCCAGTTGAAAGTGGTCTCATTCAAAAATTGGAATGACATCCTTATGACTTATGCCACTATAGTGGTATCCTTACTACTTCACAGACATGCCAACTGAGATAACAACACCTTCTTGTACTAGACAAGCAAATCATAGCATACTGCAATATGGAACCAGGTCAAGCAGTTGACATAATGAGGGTCAACTACTAAGGGGGGTTTGAATGAGTGGTATGTGCACAAGGGTTGTGGCTTCGATTTTCACCCAAATATCATCAGCTCAACTGCAATACCTTACCATCTCTCCTCCACCCCCAACTGTTCCTCCCTGCCCAGATAGATTTAGCATGGATTTTGTGCTTAATTGGCAATAATTATGTCAACACTTTGACTTAGCAATAAAGGTGCTCCCCATACCGACATAAATAGGAAGGGTTTAGAAGGATATGGGTCAAATGCTGGCAAATGGGACTCGCTTTACTTAGGATATCTAGTCAGCATGGACACGTTGGACGAAGAGTCTGTTTTGCATATCAACAACTTTATGTCTAGCCAGTTGTTTAAAGGTTATCAAAGTCATCCCACTCTTATCCCTGTTGCTCCCTACAACTTTGATTTATTTTCTCTTCTCAAGTATAATATCCAATTCCCTCATAAAATGTATACCATTTACAGCACCCTTTCAGGCTCTGCATTCCAGATGTAACATAAAAGCTGTATTTTTTTTCATAATTATCCCTCTAATTCTTGCCAATGAGCTTAAGTCTGTGTGCTCTGGTTACTGGTCTATCTACCAGTTGAAACAGTTTCTCTTGATTTCATGAAAATCCCTCACAATTTTTGATTTAAAAAAAAATGTCCTTTTAATCTCCTATGCTATCAGGCGAACAAGTCAGCTTTTCCAATCTCTCCTCGACGTATCCAACAAAGCTACACAATGAGAAAACTTCATCTTCCTCCATCAAAAGATTGTTTTGACTGTAATGCAGTGGATTAAATGTGCCAAGCAGCGCTATTTACTCTTTCAAGTTGAGTCTTAAGTGGGAGTCTTTGTTCAATGCGACCTCTATCACGAAATGAATGTAATGACATTTAAATGGGTAATTGTGGCGGTAAATCATATCGATGTCATTAAAGCCGTCAAAAGGTATTTTCCGGTGAAAAATACCTGGCATTTTTTTGAGAGTGGATTTTGGACAGGAGGACACACCATGGTCATTTACTGACCACCAGATGGCAGAACTGCGCCGTCGCTCAGAAAGTTTCCCTGACTCATACAGCAGTCACCCTAAGCAGTGCAGTTTCTCAGAGCCTTATTTCATTTTGGGTTTTTTCCTTCTTGTCAATTTGCAGCAACAGTCTCAAATTGTTATATCAAGGTAGGTAAAGAACCCAGCTTTTTTAAAAAAAAACACAGTCGAACGTATTAATTTTCACAGGATGGGAAAACACAGTAAATATTAAGCCAGGAACATTCAACCATCAAGTTTTAATCAGCTCAAAGCATTCGGCGCAATCCTCCATTGAATGCTACACAAAAGCAGTCATTTAAAGCTGGTGTTCTTTTGTGCACGTGAAGCGACCCTAGGTTTATTTTGAAACCATGAAAAATCAGTTGTGGTTTTGAATTTAAAGGCGACTCGCAACTGGAAAAGTTAACCCCCCTCCAACTGAAGATGATTTGTCCCAGATTAAAACGTGCTTTTTTCCCCCCCTAATGGATGGAGAGTCCCGTCCGAAAAAAAACTCCATAAATCAGGACAGTGCATTCTACTGCGACAAGGTCTTTAAAAAAAAATGCCTACAGCGTTCGCAGGCACCGCTAGACTGGAAACAAATATACAGAGACTATGAGCTGTAATTGCAAATTATTAGCCCATTTCCTCTCGGACGCCTCCTGTGTTATTGATGTGGTGTTGGCGCAGGGTTTAGAGATTTGAAGACTTACATGACCATTCCTGGACACTTCAGTTGGCCCCAAGTACACTGGCGGTACTCCGCTTTCACATAGGTATCTGTCCCATCCTGCAGTGTGCAAGTGACATTTTTCTTCACAATGTAAGCACAATAGTTCCTGCAGGGAAAAAGAAAGCACTTATTTTTGTTCTGTCTCAGCAACTTACAGCAGCAACTTCACGCCTCCTCCCCATCTCGCAGAATTGAAACTTTGAACAAAGACACGGATTGATACCCCAGCGAGGTTTTTCTTGTGAAAAATAAAGCACGTGCAATTTTCAATCGAGCATAAAATGTGTTCTTCCTACATCGATCAGGAGATAGAACTTGGAAAGCTTTACGATGTGAGGTGGGAAACAAATCAGAAGTGCGTACTGTTTCCCGTCGCGTTTAGCATGCAAATAAAGAAAAGCAACAGTATGCACAAAAAAATACATCAAATATGTAGAAGCTTCGCATTGCAGACGCTTCGAGGAATTGTTGACTTCTTGAGCAAAAAAAAACGATTTTAAAAAAAGGGACTCACTTGTGCCGGCCGGTGACTCGTCCCGCTCCTTTCAGACTGGGGCTGGACCCAGAGGTGAAAAGGTTATATCGGTAAGGGGCGTAGAAGCTGCCTTTGGCGTCAGTCAGGACCAGGAGGATGGTGGTCAGCAGGAGGCAAGGGAGGATAACAGGACCGGAGCCCGGCGTGTTCTCCAGCATGCTGAGAGCTTTCACTGAGGCGAGCTGGAACCTGCTACTGCTTCTCTCACAGCCACACACACACGGGGCTGGGGAATGGTGCGTGTCTCTGTGTGTGTGTGAGGGGGAGCGTGGAGGTGATGAAGAAGATGTGAGATTGCGGAATTCACGACCAACGTTGGTCCGGCTTGAGAGTTTACAAGTGTCAGTGGAGTCAGCGCTGAGGAGGGGAGTGCAGAGGGTGGGCTGGGGATGGATGGAGGGAGGCTGCGTGTGTGTGTGGCTGGCTGGGTGGGTGTGTGCAGGGAGAGAGTCCTGGCTTTCAGAGACGAGAGGTCAGCAGCTCAGAGCTGAGGCGAGCGATGAGCCACACGCTTCCAGCTCGATATTGTCAGCGCTGGCCGCCTCTACCTCCAAGAAGGAGCGGACCCGTGCAGAAGTGGGCGTTTCGTTAATATTTAGTGCAATCGCAACCCCCCCTCCCCTCCCAGCGCTGCCAATGAGGGAGCAGTCACTCTGCCCCCTCCTCCAAGGTACACCGAGCCCCTCAGCTTTGACTAACCCTCACTCCCGCGACGGGGCAGGAGCAAACTTTCTGATCTCTTCGGAATGACAGATTTATTTCAGGCATAGATTCCCCCCCCTCCCCTCCCCGTTTTAAAGGCGAGCATGTTCTCCCCGCCCCTTGTACACTGCTGTTGCAAGCTCATAGCGCCCTCCTCTCCACCTTCCTGTTTAATTGCAGATTATTAAAGGGAGTGAAACCGCAGGCGAACAAGTTTGCAGGAATATTATCCAATTCGAAGGGGGGGGGGTATAAAGATTTTGATTAAAAAAAGCAATGACGTCTGAGTAGGCATGTTTTTATTTGCTGCTGGAAATTGGGTTACTTGGCGGCAGATATTTCTCGGCGACAGTGAGAAAGAAAATGGAAGATGATTTTGTTTTTTTTTAAACACCACCTGACACAATTGGATTGTCTAATAATGTGCCAGACATGAGGAGAGAGTGAAACGACATGAATGACTTCAGTGTGGGTCAGGTTAGACTGAGGCTGTGCCATAGTGAACAACTCTCTGGTCCCAGTCTAGTTAAGTCAAGCGGACAGGGTTAGTTAGACTTTTCTTTTTTTTTCTTTTAACTGCGGATGCTGGAAATGAGAAACAAAAAGAGAAATTGTTGAAAAAGCTCTGCAGGTCTGGCAGCAATTGTGGAGAGGAGTCAGAGTTACTGTTTCAGGTGTGGTGACAATTCCCCAGTTAGACAGGGTCACTCACTGTAGGCGCAGTTTGACCCCCGAGGGGGTTGAAAGACGAAATAATTACCTGGGCTAAAATTTGGAAGGAATTTCTGTGAACCAGTTGGCGCACCAGAAATGGTCACATTATGAGATCTCTCCTTACTGTAACCAGAAAGCCCGGATAATCACTGCCCTGATGGTTGGTTACAATTCATTAGGAAGTACGTAGGAATCAGACAGGGAGAGGGTTTCCAGGCATTAATAATACCACATCACCACTCGAAGGTGTTGCGTTCTCTGATACTGGGGGGAACAGAAATCTGAGCACCTGACCCCGAGCAATAATTCGACCGGGAGCTGTTTGGGACACAGTTTCGGGGTTGTGTGGTCATCACTGACAAATATTTGAGTATGGCGCTCGGTGATGAATCAATCGGAGCCAAACTTTGTAAATTACAGAGGCGGACCTCTGAGTATTAGACCCGGAAATGTGCTATTGAATGAGAAATCAAACACACGCTGTACAGTGTTCAGAAGAAGGGTCACTGGACCCGAAACGCTAACTTTGCTTTCTCTGTACAGATGCTGCCGGACCTGCTGAGTTTCGCCAATCATTTCTCTTTTTTCCTCTGTCACACACCCTGACCAGACTGATGGAAATCCTTTGTCAGGTCGGCTCATCTCTACCGATTTTAAAGAACCCTTAACGCACTGCAATCTCATCGCAGACAAACAGGCCATTTTTTTTGTTTTCTTCAGTAACAATCATCACCCACTTTCTAGAATGTACCATCACAAAGACGTTCTGCAGAGAGCTGCACTTTGTTCCTGGTTGAGGTTGATCCCCAGGGGTTTGGGGAATGCAGGGTTCTGCTGTATGGGCCATTCTGATACAACACTGAGACAAGCAGTGATTTAATTTGATTCTCATGTGAATTCAAGTACGCAATTACAGTACAGTGAAGGATATAATGTCACCACACAAGGCGCCGTTGTAGATATAAATGCCCAGGCACAGAATCTTAAGAACAAGGTAAAAAGAAGGAACAAAGTTAGAAGTTAAACATTGTAGTAATTATAATGTAAAACATACAATATAAGGCTAAAATTTACACATTGGAGATCTTCTTAGTTTTAAGTATCACCAGGACATTGGTGAGGCAACTGTTGGAATATTGTGTGCAGTTCTGGTCTCCTTCCTATCGGAAAGATGTTGTGAAACTTGAAAGGGTTCAGAAAAGATTTACAAGGATGTTGCCAGGGATGGAGGATTTGAACTATAGGGAGATGTTGAACAGGCTGGGGTTGTTTTCCCTGGAGCGCGGAGTCTAAGGGGTGACCTTATAGAGGTTTACAAAATTATGAGGGGCATGGATAGGGTAAATAGGCAAAGTCTTTTCCATAGGGTTGGGAAGTCCAGAACTAGAGGGCATAGGTTTAGGGTGAGAGGGTAAAGATATAAAAGAGACCTAAGTGGCAACTTTTTCATCCAGGGGGTGGCACGTGAATGGAATGAGCTGCCAGAGGAAGTGGTGAAGGCTGGTACAGTTGCAACATTTAAGAGGCATTTGGATGGGTATATGAACAGGAAGGGTTTGGAGGGATATGGGCTGGGTGCTGGCAGGTGGGACTAGATTGGGTTGAGATATCTGGTCGGCATGGATGGGTTGGACCGAAGGGTCTCTTTGTGTGCTGTACATCTCTATGACTTTATGACTCTACTGCTGGAAGACATTCAGCTCTGTGATGGGTGGTCCTGCACTATCCATGACCAAATGTTGCAGACTGGCACATTGCAAAGTCAGGATCATGTGCTAAGAGATGCAGCCACCAGAGAAGTTCAACAGCAAGGTCCCAGGACACTCATGGGCAAAACTCATGCAACACCACTCAAGCTTTACATTTGGTATGAAATGTATAGAATTAATATATCTTCAACTGTAAGTGTGATGAGGCCTCTCAGATCACCACATGCTACATTCAAAGAAATTGAACCAAATTTTAACCAATGCAATGTCAAATCTGAAATTTTGTCAATTCTTTTACAAATTTTATTAATACCGTTTTTTGGGCAAAAACGATTTCTGTATTAAAGATTCAATTTTCAAAGAGATGTTGATTTATTCTTCAGATGAAATTAAATCTTTGTGGGAATGATGGCAAGGACAGCATTTTTAGTCGATCCTTGAATATTCTGCATGAAGGTGGTGGTGATTTGTCTTCTCACCACTGAAGTCCTGCATGACGTTGATAGTTCCAGGAAATCAACCAGATTATGGAAGGAATGTTGATACATATCTCAAGCAGGAAGGTGCGGGCATTTGAGAGAATCCTGAAGATGATGGTGTTCCCATGACCTTTGAGCTCATAGAGATTAGATTCCCTACAGCGTGGAAACAGGCCCTTCAGCCCCACAAGACCACACCAAATCTCCAAAGAGTAACCCACCTGGACCCATTTCCCTCTGACTAATGGGCAGTTTAGCATGGCCAATTCACTTGACCTGCACACCTTTGGACTGTGGGAGGAAACCTACGCAGACACAGAGAGAATGTGCAAACTCCACAGTCACTTTTTAGATTAGAATCAATCTAAATATCATGGCATAGACAGAGAACACAGGAGGGCTAACACCTTCAACATATTGTATAGCTATCACCCATTGTTAACGGCTAACCTGAGAATGCAACTTTTAAAAAAGGTTTTGTGATTTACACATGAAAGAAGTAAAACTATCATGGTATTCAAACAGATGAAAGACTTAACAATCAATTTTTCAATGTATAATTTCAGTTACATCACACTGTAAATTTTTGCGATAAATTCTGTGTGTTAGGATTGAGCCCCCTACTGTCACCTGATGAAGGAGCAATATTCCAAAAGCTATTGTGCTTCCAATTAAACCTGTTTGACTATAACCTGGTATTGTGTGATTTTTAACTTTGTCCATACAGAGAGTCTACCCAAGGCTGGAATTGAACCTGGGTCTGTGAGGCAGCAGTGCTGACCACTGTGCTATCATGCCACCCAGGTTTGGGCAGTGCTGTCAAAGAAATAAAACCATGATACCATTTAGATGAGGGAATGTTTGGGCAAAAGATACATTCAATGAAATCTTTTATTAAACACTGGTGTAACTCAACGTTTGAAATTTGCATTCTTTTGGTGATCATGTGACTAAGCATTAACGATATTGTTTTCTTGGAAATTTGTAATAAAATGAAAGTTAATTAAACAAACCTTGAGCTTCTAAGGAAGGAAGAAGTTTCAGGGTTATTTAGTAGATAGCATTCTATTCAGAAGGCCAGTCATGTAAACAAGGCACTTTAGGTTTCACTACTCACACTTGTGAAACTGATTGCAATGTGCCAGCTTTGTCTCTGTAATTATCAACGGCAACACTTCTTTTTGATTATCAACACTTTGTGATCAAATCTCAATCTATCCATGTGCATGCCATATGCAAACTTTTAATGAGGGGGTTGTCAGCATGGTGTGACACCTGAAATTTCCCAAGGTGGAAAGGACAGATGAGCATCGACTAGACTATCCCAAAATTGAAAAAGGGCTTTAGGGCAGTGGACATGTTCTGAAATGAAAAATAATCAATAACTCATGGGAGTCATGTTTCATGGTTGGTGTTTAAGGCTGTGGTTATACTCTAGCTACTGAGCTTACAGCTGGCAGCTGTGAATTTATATTGTCTGGCTGTGAATCTAACTCCTCTGGCCAAGAGGGAGCTCAGTGTTTGTGGTTCTACATATACATGCAGAGCTCTGCTGCTAGTTGACACATTAAAAAAAAGTTGGAAATGTGAGAATATGAGATAATTTTCCTGACGGGGTGTTGCACTGCCCAATTTGTAGCCAGCTTAAGGTTAGCTCTTTAACTTTTCTGACTTCTGCATTACAATGAAACTGCACTCTGACAGTGTTAAACATTATTGCTGAGTTTGTCTTCTCTAAAAATCAATGTCCAGAATTGAGTTGTATTCAGAAGGTCAACGTGCATTCCTCTGAGAAAGTGCCAAATGCAGTTACTACAGATGTGCAATAAAGGTTCATCAAATGCTTTACAACTGCTAGACTTTACATAGCCAAAAACAGATGTCCAATTTGTGACTTAAATTAATGTACATCAAACTGACAGCAGCATAACTCCTGCAATCACTGAGAATGCAAGAGCCAAAGAATACACTTACACAGGAATTTGCTGTTTCTGATGTACCTTGAGACTGAACTGCTGTATGAAGGTTGATGTGTGATTAAAATTTTGCGGTCACATAATTTTATTTGCACATCCACAGATACAAGGATGAGAAGCTCTGGAAATTAATTGTGATGAAGCAATACATGCAATCCAAACAATTATTCCCACTAGTGATTATTAGCCCCTGGGTGGGCCAAGTTAAAATCAACCGTCATTTTCTCAAATTTCTTCCGATAAACAAAGCTTCTCATTCTTGTTATCATTTCTGTGATTGTATTCTATCCTCTTCTCCATAAACTCAGTCCACATCCCTCTGCCCTAAAAGAATTGGCTCCGGTCCATAAGTAAAACAAGGTTGTGTTTTTTTTCCTTCCTTGTTAGTTTTCTTACTTTGCTAAGTATTGACAAATACTGATTCACAGGTGACTTCTGGTACCTGTCCATAGTGTGAGCACAGATATTGTGTGTTTTCAGGCCATTCATAAAGTTATTCAATTTGTTTTTTGCCATACAGTGTTCCAGTGGGACATTACTGGATAGTAATCATGTTTGCAAATCCTATTGATTTTTGCCTCTTTAAGTTGGGCTGCTGTGATCAGTTATAACGCCCAGGTGAGATCAAATAACTCTTTGGACATACTTTGTCAATATAGCTTACTTACTCATTGACTAAGCCATCAGGAAGCATTTGTTTAACTGCTTTGAAACTTTACACTTTTGACTTCTTCCCCTACTTTATAATTGCAATTATTTTGGGAATTTAAACAATATTGTTTACCAGAGAACTGAACAAGCTTGCTAGTTACAAAGTGTTGCTTGTTTCCTACATACTGTTTCATCAAGCCAGGTCTTCATGCAACCTCACAGTTCCGTCTTTGATCACCATGCATACCAGACTCCAGTCGGGTGCACAAGCTGCAAAAGGCTTCCACTTACACCTAACAGTCATATATGCAGAAAAAAAACCATCAGCTTAGGTTCAAGTGCATTGACAGCATCGGAATTAAATACATTTGGCTAATACACTCATCTTTGTTAAGGCTTTAAACATGACCTTACTTTAATAAGGTCTGGAGGTTGCTGCTGATAGTTTAGAACAACTCATTAGCACATCAAAGATGGGTATCCAAGGTAGTTGAATTGTTGCAGAGTTAATCCTACGAAAGCTGTATTAGATCACTACATTGTACATATTGGAGTAGAATTGTCAGTACAATGGACATTGTCGGTATTTAAGTGATAGGTTTAAGCAATAGATGCATTTATTTCTTCAATTCTGTTTTGGTTCCTTTTAGTATTCAATGTCTAATGCAGTTGATCCTTCACTTTCTATATCCAGCGAGTGCTATCACTTGCTCTGACTTCTCAATGCATTTGTCGGGCACTTAAACCCTTTTTGTTTTGTAATAGTTGCTAGCTTCTCATGGAAGTTCACAAAGCTTTCCAATACTTTTTCTGAAGCTTATACAGGAACAGGAATGTACCATTCAGTCCCTGGAGCCTGTTCCACCATTCAGCTTGATTATGACTGAACTGTCCCTCAATGTCACTTTTACATCATATCCCTTTGGTGATAAAAGATTATCAGTCTTGTGGATTATGCTGGAGGAAATGTCTTATCAACTTGCTTTATTATTGTTCTAACCAATTTGATTAAATCGCCCCTCAACTTAAACCTGCCCCATCAGCTAACCCCTTCAAGGCAAATACGTTCTTTTGAGGTTTGGTGTCAAAAGCTGAACATAGTTTCTAGATGGGCTCTGATCAAGAACCATGTCCACACGTCTAAATTCAATCCCTTTGACATCAAGGTCAATATCTCACTCATTTCTTTCTTATGATGTTTTGACAGTTGTGTGCTAATTTCACTTATCAGTTTTCTCAGACACTTAAATACTTTTGCTTCGCTCCATTCTTATTGGAAGCAGTTCAAAGAGATCTGAAAGAATCCATGGGGTGGCATGGTGGCTCAATAGTTAGCACTGTTGCCTCACAGTTTCAGGGACCCAGGTACAATTCCAGCTTTGGGTAACTGTGTGGAGTTTGCATGTTCTCCCCATGTTTGTATGAGTTTCTTCTGGGTGGTCTGGTTTCTTTCCATGGTTCAAAGCTGTGCAGGTTAGGTGGATTGGCCATTCTAAACTGCCTGTAGTATCCATAGATGTGCAGACTAGGTGAGTTAGCCATGAGAAATGTGGGGTTAAAGAGGTAGGGTGGGTATCTGTGTGGGATGCTCTTTGCAATGTCAGTGCAGATTTGATGGGCTAAATGGCCATCATAGATATTCTATGATGGCTTTGCAGTCAGGTTTTGTAGAGAAGATCATATCAGTTGTCAACTTGCGGATCGCACCAACCAACTCCACCGCCCAGTGGCTGAACACATTAAATCCCCCTCCCACTCCACCAAGGAAGTGCAGGTCCTGGGCCTCCTCTATTGTCAAACCCTAACCACCTGATGCCTAGAGGAACAACGTCTCATCTTCTGTCATCTCACCCTGCAATCACATGTGATCAATATGGATTTCACCAGTTTCCTCATTCTCCCTCTCTCCACTTCATCCCAGTCCCAATCCTTCAACTAGGCGACACCCTCTTGACCCGTCCATCTTCCTTCCCACCAATCTACTCCACCCTTCTCTCCAAACTATCACCTTTCTCCCCCACCTACATCTACCTATCACATTCTCAGCTACCTTCCCACCCAGCCCTAACACCTCCCATTTATCTTTCAGCCCACGAGCCCACAAACCTCATTCCTGATGAAGGGCTTATGCCTGTATGTCGACTCTCTTGCTTCTCAGATGCTGCTTGACTTTCTGTGCTTTTCCAGCATCACACTCTTGACAAGAATTCTATGATGCTTGATTCAGTGAAATTAACTTGATTGTTTCTTGGATGAAGCGATTGGTTTGACAAGAATGATTAGAGAATGGCTTAACGTATCAGGGCTTTATTTTCCAAGTCAATTTGGGATGGGTAATACATGCTGGACAGCCAGCGATGCCCATGTCTCACAAGAGAATTAAAAAACAGTAATGGTGGTGAGAAGATGTTTCCAATTATGGATGAATATTGAACTAGAAGACATTGTTACTGAATAAAGGGACAGTCTTTTAAAACGGAGATGTGAAGGAATTTCTTCTCTCAGATGTTTGTGAGTGTCTGTAATTCTCTGTCCCAGAGAGATGTGCTAGATCATTGAAAGTATGTAAAGAGGAAGTAGATGTATTTTTGCAATATCAAGGAGCTGAGGGCTATGAGGGGCTGGAACAAATTAGGAGTTGAGGTCTGGGGCAGATCAGCTATGATCTCAGAGAATGGCAGGGAAAGCTTGGCGGGCTGAATGGCCTCCTCCAGCTCCCATTTCTTATGTTTTGCTCACGTTCACTGTTCATGACTTTTTATTCATGCTTGAAGCTCAGTGGAGCTACTTATAACTTAATCTGTCCTTTGTGAAGCTGATTGGATGAGGTGTAACTCTGAATTTATAATCTGTCAGTTTTACTATCCCATGAAGTCAAAGGAGAGGATATTAAGTGAAGGATAAAAGCAGTATTTCACTTGACTCTTTGTGTATCCGTCCTTGGTGAGTTGGGTCAAAATCGTCAACAATGAAATTGATTTTCATCTTTGGTATACAACGTGCAAGCATTTTCATTGGATGTCAATTTACTTGATTCTGGCAGGTTCCCTGGCCATCTAAATCAAGATTCATTTGATAATGACAGTGAGCAAGTCTCAGGTGAGAAGTTGGAATTGAACTTAATTTTGTCACTTTAGTCTTAGTTGGTCACCATTCTTATTTATAAAAGGAAGATCAAAATTAGTCCAGCTTCTCCAAAGGCATTACATTGATCTCCCTACTTTGGTTCTTCACAGCAAGGAAGTTTAAGCCCCAATTTCCTATCATCCCTGCCTTTGTCAGTCTTCTGTGTTCTTTCTCTCATCAATTTATCAATTTCAAAACATTTGGCATCCTTAGTGATAATTTCGATGATAATTTCCCTTCCCATGTTTTGGTTCTGTTGTCCTTAGTCTCCCTTGTATTCTCCCACACTCCGTCTCTTGCTTCCTTGACAACAAGCACTGACTTAGCCCTTCCCTTTGGAATGGTCTCCCTAACTCTCTGCTTCTAAATCTAAAATTTTATTTACCACAAACAAACAACCCTGTTCTCACCAATGTTTACTTATTGTTGCTGATGGTAGGATAGTGTAAATTATTGTTTGTGATGGGAACTCAGCATAAGATGTGTTTAATCCTCATTCATATTTTAACCTTAAAATAGAAGCTAAATATAATAAATATATACTCAGATGCCTGCAGCCAAATCCAGACAGGCTTTTGCTTTCAAGAAGAAAACTGTAAGTGTACTCAAGACACCCTCCTGTCGATTCCTTGTTGGATGTTTCTGGATGATAAATTTAAGATGCACACAAGTGACAACAGTAATGACAGAGTAATGACAGAGGCACAGTAGGATTGGGCTATGATGCTTACTCGCCCCAGATCCTTGCAAGGATCTGAACTGCTGCAAAAACTGTATGCTCAGTACTGAACCTGTTGATGACTACCTTTGGTTAGTTGCTGTCCTTGAATATTGAAATGATCTGTGGCTGCTCTCCCATATTTTACCCTATGTACATTTAAAGTTTTTCCAAACTCTGCTGCTTGTATCGTGACTTGGCAGCAAGTTCCATTTCCCTAACATCCACATACTTTCTAACCTGCATTGGCTCCTAGTCTCACAATTTGTTGCTGTTTTGTCATAGAAAAGCGATGAGAGAGTTTGTGCTGGTGAAGCTTGTCAGAGATTTGCTTGAATCTTCTTTGCTGACTAATTGATGTGGTTCCTGTCACAGTTCAGAATGACCCTGACGCCAACTGTTCAATGCTTTGGTGATCTTGATTCACATTTGATTCCATCCAACGTGGTGAAACCTGTCTGTAATGCACATTCCAGCAGATGGCACAATTCACTGATGAGGCCATTTTCCTCAGACCTTCTCCAATAGGTATCACTCCTTATGTAGACATAACTGTATTGGAAAGGATGGGTGCAATGCTCCTCCCCTGGTGCAACTGAACCTGCAGTTTAACCCCTTCTTTCATTGTCCTCTTTCCCTATTTAAGAAAAAAGGAAGGAATTAAATAACCACTTAGACAATATTAGTCATAGCAACCAAATATCTGGCTGTCAGAAATATTGTCAAACAAAATAAAAGCAAAACCTCAACCAGAAATGTATGAACCATAAAGGATTCAATGCGTTACAGTAGAAAGCCGTTTGGTAAGTCTTCACTTAAACTTGGTGAAGCAAGTTTTGCCTTTCATGTTACTGCATTTCTTTAAGTGGGAGGGAAGAACAGTATAAAATGAGTACTGCTAAATGTCAATAAAGTATGAATGCAAGAAAGATTATGGGAAGGGTCAGTTTGAAAAAAGAGTCAAGATTAGCTTTAAGTGGAATGGAGTATAAAAGTAGAGTATTGCTACAGTTGCACAAGACCTTAATGTGACTCCATCTTGAGTATTGTATAGAGTTTTGGTCTCCTTACTTAAGGAGGGATATGATTGCACTGGAAGCGGTTCAGAGAAGGTTCACTTGGCTGATTCCTGGAATGAAGAGGTTGCCTTAAGATGAAAGGTTAAACAGTATAGAAGCAGTGATCATATTTGAGACATATAAGCTTCTGAGGGAGCTTCACACAGTGGATACTGGAAAGCTGTTTTCATTTGTAGAGGAGTTCAGAATTATGGGGCACTCAAGATCAAAATGAGGAGCAGTTTACATTCAGAGTTTCTCACTTTTGGAATTCTCTGCCACTGAGAGCAGCAGAGGCCAGGTCATTCCTTATAGTAGTCAAGGAAAACTTTTAGTTGTCAAAGGAGACAAGGATTGTGGAGTTAAGGCCACAATCAGATTATTGAATGGTAGCGCAGACTCCTGGGAATAAATGGTCTACTTTTACACTTACTTCTTATGATCTAATGATTAAATGGGATGCTTATCAAAGACACGTACTTTCTTAAATCCTGACAGGGAATGTAAAAATGTGCTGAAATTACATTGACTACATGTGAGTCTTGCATTGACTTGAATTTTAAGGTGAGTAGCATACCTTTAGTCTAGGCATATTGCCTCTGGGTTAATAATGTAAGCAATGCATTGCTGCTAATCCTTGATGCCAATACGTTTGTATTAATGTGCAGAGAAAGGATTGTTTTCACATTTTGTCAGGAACATAACTTACCTCTATTATCACAACTTAACTGGGAAGAGTGTGCCTGATAATCATACCCCAGTGTTTCACAAGCCATGACAAAGTGTACAAATTCCCCATGAAACCAGCAAAAATGATCAATTTGCCTGACTGACAGCTACCCAGGGCAAAAACAATTCACACCAGGTTTCACTAATAACAGAAATATAATTGTATTTATTATAACACATTTACTTTGCACAAAAAATAAAGACTTTCTGATCTATACCATTATGTAACTTAAACTATACCCTGCAAACCCACCAAACACACACATATCCAATCACAATTAAGACAGACAAAATACAAATAGGTTTAACGCAGATACAGTGGATGAGAAAAGAATATAGACGGGAAACAAAATTCCAAAGAGCAAAGGTCCAGACCAAAACATGGAAAATAATTTTCCTCATAGTCCTTTAATATTGAAAAATAATGACTTTGTTTTCTCAGGTAGACCTGGACTTTTCATATTTTAGAATTCTTTCTTGCAATCGTTCTTGTTTTATCTATCACTGTCCACATAGAGCAAGAGAGAATGAGAGATGCTTTTCTTCTGCAACCTTTTCTGCTGCTGATCTGCCCCTTAAACTATTTCAGCACTTTGCAGTTCAACCAATCAGAAGATTGTCGTCAGGGAGAATATTTTTAGTTGCAAGTTTCTCAGCGCTGCTCAGTGTCAAAATTGTCCCTCTTACTGCTTTAAAAAGTAGTAACATATGGCACAGCTCAACAGTATGCAGCACTTGATTTTCAAGTTTGAAACCTTTCCTGGCACTCACAGTCATAATAATTCCAATTCCATTTTAGTCCTAAAAAAGTAGAAGTCTTTAAAAGGTCTTTTAAATTGTTAGTTTAAAGTATAATTATCATCCTATGTAGAGTTTTTGAGTTTTGGCTAGTTGGATTTTCTATTTTCTTGTTCTTTTTGTGTCATATGTTATTTGTGTGAGGGATTGTCATAGTGCACAGATTAACAACATTTTTGTAACCACTTGTGTCTTTTGATAGTTGCAATGCAAATACCTCAAACATCAAAGCATTCAAGATATAAATTATATTTGGCGAGGTCTTTCTACTTGTTGTTAAAGGTAATTATGACCCATGCATAGGACCTCAATTTCCTCCAGAGGTAGGAACAGAGGGCATGTCTGAATTCTTTTCAACTGGAATGTGGATTGAACCGCACAGTGGGATATAATAATAATTACAGGTTACCTACAGTAATCAGTATTCTCAATAATAATGAAAATATAATTGTGAATATATGTTTACAGTCAAGAATCTCTATTTTGAGTATACTATGTGACAAAATGGTGCAGGTATTCACATCCTTTAGGATCTCCATGCAAGTATGCAATAATGTCAATGAACATGTGACTTCAGAATTCAACCTTAGAGTTTGGAAAATCTACAATTTGGACAATTGAAGTCCAAAACCATATTTATTTTCAGTGTTGGACTAATAACAGAGAGATACTACTGAACTAAAGAGTGAGTATCAGCTGGTGCCTGGTGAAGAATAAGAAGGATAAAATGCCAATTTTATGCTCACTCAGATTTTCTCATAAATGTAAGATTAATATTTTGTTGCTGTAATATTTTGAGGTGTATTTATATTATTATAATACAAGGGTCTCGCCAAAGTGGTGCTTTGGTTGTGAGTAGAATTTCTGAATCACAATGTGATATCCTACAAGATAGATACAAAATATTGATGGGGCCAATTAAGTATAGATGGAGTCAACACTTTTGTGACAGTTGGGAACAAAACACAAATGAAAATTTAAAAAAACCCCTTTAGTTCAAATAGAAACTGCCAACAATTGATGCAAACTTTAAGTTACTATCAATTCACCATTTTAAGCATCAGGAATTCATCTGTCATCACTAAGGTTAAGCGATTATGGCATGGCACTCATTTTAATTAGTTCACCTACCTTTCAAATGAAAAATAACAGAGAAGCATTATTAATAATAGCATTTAAATAAACCAAAAGTCTGTCATTTTGTCATAATTCTGGAAGCAGTACAAGAATTCTTTGAAAAAATCTTGTGGACTTAAGTTTTAAATTAAACAGTAAATCTATCGTAGGTTCATTACATCAGTAATGATACAATAACCGAAACTCATGTGAAACGCAGATTAAATCGTATTCGTCATGATTCCAGAAAATTAACCTCCTGGGATTTCTTGATTAGTGATATATTATGAACATTTCGGTGAGATATTATTTTTACAAAGCATGATACAGAACTTTAAAAAAAAGTCCAGCAGGCACAGTATTGAATTGTATTATTCTATGCGATTAATACTGCAAAACTGTAAAGCATTTTTGTAATAGTAGGTGCTTCTGAGTAATTTTTAATCAATGTGTTTGGAATTTGTTATGACACACCTCCCTGGCAGTTATGATTTGAACTCAAACCTTCTAGCCCAGAGACAGTGACATTACCACCGCACCACAAAACCTTATTGAATCATTTTTGTTTTGGATATCTTATGACACACCTCCAGGATTTTTCTGACATGAATGCAGACTTTATGACCAAGTGATTGGGATGCAACCACTATGCCGTAAGAACTGATCCTAATCAGAAATGTTGACATAGCTCCATGGCAGATGGAACTTGAACCCAGATCTTCTGACCCTGTGTTAGGGCCACTACCTCTGCACTAACAACAGTCTTAGTTAAAGAGTTATTCCCTGATCGGGAATTAACCTCAGACTGAGGCAGTGAAAGTGCCAAATCCTGAGAACTTAACCAGCAAAGAGGCTGCTTAGCAGATAGTTACATATTAACAATAATAGCAGTGCCTCATTTGTTTTAAAATATATACAATCATTGTATATATTTTATAACAGATGATGCACTGTTATTTTTGTTATATACTAGTAAACTGAGTTAGAAAAATGTTAGACTAAAGATGGAAAGTTGTGTAAGAATCAAGCTGACACATCTGCTGGATTTTAAACTGGCTGTTTTACTGGAAATTCCTAGCTTTCAGACAGGTCAATTCTGTATTCTTTCTCCATTTGCCTTTTAACAAACGAGGGAAGAAAACTAGTTTTACAACAAGATCACGCTTTTCAGATTAGAACACCAAGAATAAAAAAGAGGAAAGTCAATACTTCAATCATTTTTAGTTTCACAATTTCAGCTTTAATGTAACAACTTCATTCCCACCTTCAATAGAACTTGTCTCACTTGAGACAGGCCATTTCAACAGTCCTCTCGATTATCACCAATTAGTTATAATTGGTAACTGAGGTTAATTTTGGAGGAGATGGTGTTTAGATTTCCACAGATTGATTTCTTAACAGGAACTGCTTGGGATGGGAGGTTTTTGAAAAATACATTTTCTGTGGATTTTCAGAAACTGATTAACGATGTAAGCTTTCAACCTTACCTTGTTGACAGGAAAATTGCCATATCATTATGCTGGTAAGATTTGTTTGTTTTCAGCTTGAACACACAGTAATACACATTGACATTAATGTTGCACATGTACACAAGCATTGGGAATAGTTCTATTACTGTACTGACATTAAAACATTGACTAGCTTTTAAAAGAACAAGCATTTTTGGATGTCCTGAGGTCGGGAAAGTCTCCACATAATCGAGGGCCGAAGAGCCTGTACTGCGCTGTAATGTTCTATGTTCTATCATAAATGAAAAATTATGGAGTGATTATTATGGTGATCTTCAGCACAAGAAAAGACCCTTCTGCTCATTAAGTTTGTGCAGTCAACAACAAACACCTAAGTATTCTAATCCCATTTTCGAGCCCTTGGCCCACAGCCTTGTATGTCGTAACATCAAAAGTATACATCTAAATCGTTAATAAATGTTATGAGGGTTTCCACTCCCATTATCGTCCAAGAGTTCCACATTCTTACCAGCCCCTGGATGAAAAAAGTTTTCTTCACATTGCATCTAAACCTCCTGCCTTTGTCTTAAATCTATGTCTCCTGGTCACCAAGGGGAAAAGAACCATATTTATGACACTCATAATTTTATGCCGATCAATCTGACAGCCCCAGACTATCCAATCTCTTGTCATACCTCAAACTCTTCAGCCAAACACATCTTTGTAAATCTCCTCTGCAACCTTGTTAATGGCATCACATCCTTCCTGTAGTGGCGATTCCAGAACTTACTTTCTTCTGAACAAGGGTTTCTGGGCCCAAAATCGTAATCCTGCTTTCTCTCCGCAGATGCTGTCAGACCTGTTGAGTTTTTCCAGCAATTCTTGTTTTTGTTTCTGATTTCCTGCATGCTCAGTTCTTTTTTTTGATCAGGATTCATGGGTCTTTTTCAAGTTGGAAAGACATAACTAGTGTAATTCCAGGGCCTTGATTATTTACTACCTTTATTAATGACTTGGAGGATGGAGCAGAGTAATGGAACCAAATTTGTTGATGATACAAAAATAAGTAGGAGTGCATGTTGTGAAAGGGACATAAGCAGTTTGCTAAGGGATATGAATAGGTTCAGTACATGGGCAAAAACTTGGCAGCTGTTGTTTAATGTATGAAAGTCTAAGGTCATGAACTAAAATCAAAAGGTGGACTAATATGTAAATGGAAACAGACTACAAAAAGTGCAACACAGAGAAAGTTGGTTGTTTTTGTACACACAGAGGTAGCAAGTAATTTTACTGTTTAATGCTGGAAGGCTTGAGTTTAAAAATAGGACAGTCTTGTTACAACTGTGCAGGAGAATTGTACCTTTTCCCCATATTTAAGTTTGGATATATTGTATTGGAGGCAGTTCAAAAGAGATGCACTAGATTGATTCCTAGAATGAAGGGATTGACCTACTCAGAAAGACTAACCAGTCCAGGCCTTCATTAATTATAGATTAGAAAAATGAGGGGTGATGTTATTGAAAAATTTAAGATTCTGAATAATTCTGACAGGTTAGATGTTGAGAAGATGTTTCCACATGTGGAGTAATCTTCAACAAGGAGACATATCACAGAATAATTTAAAACTGAGATGCGAAGCAATTTTTTTCTCTCAGAGAGTCATCTTTTGTGTTGAAGTCTGAGTACTGAGTACCCCAGAGTACTGTTGAGGTTAGATCACTGAAAGCATTTAAAAAAGAGGTAGGAGGGGGTCCAAGATGGCGGCGATCTAGGGAGATAGCATTGCAGAGCTCTGCACCACAGCGGGGCAAACCTTCAACCCACCCAATCTGGACCACTGTAATATCCTGGAACTCCAGAAAGATTGTGGAGTCCCAAGAAACTTTGAAAAGTTAACTTACCTATGTTCCCTGCGGACCAGAGATGCCGAAAAAGGAGGAGAAGCATCCGAGACTGGGCCCACGGCCCAGCCAGCAGGACCCTCCGACTTGATTATTTTCCACGCCCTGGTGAATGAGCTCATGGAATCTTGCTAGATGTTGGGAAATAAATAGAAGAGAAGCTGGCTCCAATCTCTATCATGCTGCAGAAACATGAGTAGCAGTTGGGAGACCTGGAAAAGAGGACGGATGAGGTTGAGCACAGGGTCACCATGGTGGAAGCTGATGCCAGTTCATCCAAGTATAGGACCCAAGCCCCGGTGACGCAAATCCATAATTTGTGTGACCCAAGTGGATGATCTTGAGAACAGGGGCAGGAGAAAAAATATTCGGATCATCGGTCTGCATGAGGGTAAGGAAGGTGAGGGGCCTGTGGAATTTATTGAGGACTGGCTGCTGAAACTCCTTAACTTGGAGGCTGGCATGAGAGGCTTGAAGGTCGAGAGGGCACACCAGTCATGGTATGGAGATCAGGCTTGGGTCAACTTCCTCCTCCTCTCCTGGTGCAGTTCCATCATTATAGGGATAAGGAGAGAATTATGGAAGCTTCCAGAATCCAGGGGAAAGATCCAAAGGCCCTAATTTATGAGGGCTCTAAGATCATGTTCTTCCAGGATTTCTCAGTGGCAGTGATCCAGAAGAGAAAATCTTTTGATGGTGTCAAGAGAAGACTGAGGGACCTTGGGATTCAGTATTCTCTGAGGTATCCTGCAGTGCTACAATTTGGCTTAGATGGATCCATACACCTCTTTGACACGTTGGAGAAGGCAAGAGACTTTGTGGACAAATTAACCTAATCTGAACTAATTAGTATGTATATATAGTAGTGCTGTTTGGCTGTGTCTTTGTCATTTTGTAAAAGAAACAGGGTAAGTCCGGTTGAAGCTTTCTTTTCCCATTTTTTCCTCTTGATAATAATTTGGTTTAAACTATGTTTGGCAGCAGTTGAGATGTGTATTTTCACTTTCTAAGTTAAGATATACTAAAGGATGGATGCGGTATTCACCCTTTCTTTTTTAAAAAATATTTTTTATTCATATTGCTGTTATATGGTGTATTTACTTTCTTTTCTGCTTGTGTTCACGATGCGGCTCTAGCTGGGAGAAGGGAAGATGGGTTGGGTGCTTAGATGCCTACTTATGGCAGTTTGGGATGGGCAGTCACCCCTTCCGGGTAGGGAGTGAGTTCCCCTAGTTTGCCTAAAGCTGGCGCTTTATATGTTGGTTTGTTGTTTTGGTTTTTGATGTTTTTAATTTTTAATAGTTTTGTAGGTTTGTTAAATGTAGTGGTTTTACTAATTGTAGTTTTTATGTTCGATGGATCATGTGACATTAAGGCTCAGTGATTTGTGGTTTGAGTTCATTCTCTCTGGAATTTAAATGTTTCTGCAGAAAGTTATGGCTGATGACTTGATTAAATGGTGTACCTGGAATATTAAGGGAAGTCACTCACCAATTAAGGGGAAGAAGGTACATTTGAGTCTTAGAACGGAAAAGGTGGATATTGCTTTGTTGCAGGAGACACACTTGGACGACAGGGAACATTTGAAATTACAGTTTATTTTTCATCATTTAATACCAGAAGTAGGGGAGTGGCTATATTGATTAGGAAGAATCTCCCATTTAGTTTACTAGATTGTGTTAAAGACATACACAGGAGGTTTGTAATTCTTAAAGCTTTGATAACTGGGGAAGAATATGGTGTTCTAAATGTTTATTGTCCTCCAGCTCATCCCCTCAAATTTTGGTAGATACGTTTTCTAAACTGATCAGGCTTGAGTCCCGGCATATCATTCATTATAGGGGGAGATTTTAACTGTCTCATGGATCTCACAGTAGACAGGTTACCCAAAGGTCCCTCGATACGCTCTGTAGAAATGAAACAATTAGTGGACCTTTATGTGGAGTTAGGATTGGTGGACGTATGGAGGTGTCTCCACCCTAAAGGCAGGGATTTTACATTTTTCTCTAATCTGCACAGATGTCACACCAGGATTGATTTTTCTCTGACCCCTGTGGCAACCCTGGTCTTGGTGGCATCTTGTACGATTGGTAATATTACCAACTCTGGTCACACTCCAGTGTACCTGTTGGTTAAGATTAAGGATGTTACAGTGGGTTAGAGGCACTGGCGAGTGGATCCCTTTATCCTCAATGATAATAAGTTTGTGGTGTATTTCTCCAGGGAATTTCGGGCATTACTAGACATTTACTCAGGCTCGGTTAGTAGTCCATCCGTCTTTGGGCCTCTGCCAGGGGATTAGTTATTTCCTACTCTGCCAGTATTAAGTGGCAGAAGGGTAAGCAGCAACATCTCCTTGAAGCACGTTTGAAGGCAGCCAAGAAGGCTTACTTTGACAGGCTCTCATTGATCAAGCTACAGAGAATTACAGCACTGTGGTCTGCATTGAATTCCATGCTCATGCAGACGGCAAAGAAGGAGCTTGCTTTTGCAAAGCAAAGGTTATATGAGCATGGTGACAGGCCAGGCAAATACTTACCATATCTTGCTAGGAAAAGGAGTGCCCCACAAGCTATTGTGGTGATCAGGGAAGTGTCTGGGAACCTGGCATGTGACTCTAAAAGGATTAATGTGGCATTTCAGAGACTTTACTCTAAGTTATATCAATCTGAGAGTTGTGAGGAGGGGTGGGCGAAAATGGAAACTTTTTTTAAGGATCTGAAGCTCCCGGGCATGACACCGAACAAGAATCCTTTCTCAATGCCCCCTTATCAGAGCAAGAAGTGCAGAAAGCTGTAAAGCAGCTTCAGAGTGGAAAGGCGCCCAGTCCTGACGGACTTCCCAGCAAATTCTATAAGGAATTCTATAAGGAATCAATATGTTTAATGATTCATACTGTCATGATTGTCTCCCACCATCTCTGAGAGAGGCCAGTATTTCACTTATTCTTAAAAAAAGGAAGGTCCCAGAGAACTGTGCTTCGTACAGGCCCATTTCACTCTTAAGTGTGGCTTTAAAATCCTGTCTAAGACTCTCACATTAAGCCTGGAGACTGTGTTACCTTCTTTTGTTAAAGAGGATCTGACGGGCTTCATATAGGGCCGCATATCCTCCAATAACATTAGGAGGCTGCTTAATGTAATTCAAGCATGTCAACAACAGTCAAAACAGGGATTGGTGATTTCTCTAGATGCAGAGAAGGCATTTGACCGAGTTGATTAGCCATACCTTTTCTATACTCTGGAGCAGTTTGGTTTGGGTGAAGTCTTTATAAGATGGGTAAAGGTTCTCTACAGTGGCCCTCTCATGGCGGTCATCACCAATGGGGTATGTCAAGCAATTTTAACATTTTTAGGGGCAGCCGGCAGGGCTGTCCCCTATTGCCACTGCTTTTTACGTTGGTGATTGAACCACTGGCGGAGGCTATTCGTGAGGATCATCATATATCAGCTCCAGAAGTGGGGTCAAATTTACATAAGATTTTGTTGTATGCGGACAATGTCCTAATTTTTTTGTCAAATCCAGCAGTGTCAGTGCCTCGCTGATACAATGCGTCTGCGAGTTTGGTGCCTTTTTGGGGTATAAGATTAATTTTGTGAAATTAGAGGCTATGCTTATGGGTGGTCTTACGAAGGAGCTAGGTCTTGAGGGTGAATATCGATTCCCAATTAAGTGGTCACAAGGGAGTTTTATGTATTTGGGCATATTCATTCCTCCAGTTCTGGATCGGCTGTTCAAAGCCAATTTTGTTCAATTATTTGACAAAATCAAACAAAACTGTCAAAGATGGGAGACAATTCACGTCTAATGGTTGGATCAGATAGCGCTTATTAAGATGAATATTCTCCTCTGTTTGCTCTACCCTATATGGATGCTCCCTTTGATTTTCAATAAGGAAACATTCAAGTGACTGAATGGCTGGTTCAGCTCCTTTATTTGGCATCGTAAGTGGCCCCTCATTAAATTAGCCAAACTGCAACTGCCTCACAGACTGGGGGGAGTGGACTTTCCAGACATTTTAATCCTACGTGAGTAATTGGACTTGTGGGGATCCTCTTTCAATATGGCTAGATATTGAAGCCTCCCAGGCAAGGTGCCCCCTTACCAGTTTGCTGTTTTTGGACAAAATGAGGACAGTTAGGGAATATTGCCCTAACCCAATAGTTATTAATACTGTTAAAGCATGGAGGACAATTCAGCAGAGGGAAGGCAATATTGGCAAAACATCTTCTTTTACACTTTTAGTGGGTATGCTGGGTTTTCAACCAGGGATGATAGATTCAGGATTTAAATGTTGGGCAGCTAGGGGTGTGTCTTCCATAGGCACTTTATTTGAGGGAGATGTAATGATGTTCTTCAATCAGTTTGTACGGAAATATGAGCTATCTAATAGGGATCTCTTTCACTCTTTTCAAGTTAAGGATTTTATTCAAAAAAAGGCTATGCTTTTGACTGATCCCTACAAATCTGACATGGGGGGTCGGGGCGGGGGGGGCTGCTCAGTGCTAAGATTACACTTTCTGTCAGTACTATACATCATCAATTGAGAAGTGTCACCTCAGATGAATTCGATTGAGTCTTCAGGGTGTGAGAGAGAGAGTTAGGTGTTGAAGTCTCCTTAGAGACATGGGAAAATATTTGGGAAAATGCAAGAAAGATATCAATTTCCCCTTGTCTCTGGTTTTACAATAGGCTTCTAGCATATTGGAGTGCTGTGGCAGGTGCAATGGAGAGGATTTTGGTGTAAGGATGGAGAAGGACCCTATCTCTCTTCTTCTGAGCCTGCCCTGTGTGTTCCCTGCAGACGTGCATAAGGAAAAGCTTTTCAATATCCTCACTTTCTGCGCAAGAAAGAATATTTTGCTAGGTTGGATATCTGAAAACCCTCCAGATCTGTCGGGTTGGCGGAAGACTGTTATGGAGCATATTCCCCTGGATTTTCTCACAAGTATGATACAGCATAAAACTGAGAATTTTTATAAGACATGACAGCCCTTCTTGGAATACTTGGACACAGATTTATCTGCCACACTAACAAGGGCTTTTATATAGCCTTAATGATTGTGTTTTATGAGTCCAATATCCGGGAAGGAGGAACTGTGAATGTATGAATGTCTTGTTTGGCTGATTTGAGTTATTACTATTTATTAGTTTGTTGTTGGTTATTATTTATTTAGTTAAATAGGTAGTTTGGTTTTTTAAAAATTCTATATTTTTCTGTATATGTTTATATATTTGTACATGAGGATGGGTTGGTTTTCTTTAAACTTGTGTTTTTTTTGTACTGTTTTGAATTGTATTGTTTTGTATTTGTTGTAATATTAAAAAGTTTATTTTGTCAATAAAAATACATAAAAAAGGTAGATTTTGAAATCCTAAGGAGAGGTGATGAGCAGTTGTCACAAAGAAGATCAAAACCTGGGGCAAATAAGCCATGATCTTAGCGATCCACATTGCTCAGGCCCTTGTAAGGCTCTGCCCCACTTACTGCTTAAGTCATGTTTACAGATTAAGAATTTTTTTGTTGGTCTCTAGCAATTCAAGTAAAGCTACAGGGGTTACTGTGAAAGTGACATGTTTTCTAATACAATGGAGACTTTTGTAATGGGGAATTCTGAAAGTCTAGGTGTAATACTTGTTCTGCACTTGACATTTAAATATTTATGGAGATGTCTATGGAATAGATGATCTTGCTGTCTTGGTAGAGGAGGTCAATGGTGAATACTCGAAGGAAATAAGGAAAAGATTAGAGATATGAAGTCAAAATTCTTGGGACTATCACTTTGAATTTTTCTAATATTAAGCTTTCAGTTTGATTTTATGAAGAATAGTAAATATTGACAAAATTTTGACTTTTCATCATCTGTTCTCAACAACTGGTCATGATACTTGGGAACGTCTGGGGACAATTCTAATGGAGAAATAATGGAATTGCCAGAGTCCATAAAAAAAACAAGTAATCGTTCAGACTGCCAATTTGGACCTAATCTCCACTGCAATTGGATCTGAGTTGGCTTGCTTGAAAGTGAGAGAATGTTTAGACAGGAGAGCAGCATTGCTTTCACAGTGTAGAAGTAAGCTGCTGACAGGGCAAGGTTCAGTACAAGGGAATTAAATTACTGTTGCCCATCATCATCCGCGCGTGCCAAAACATTATGAATTCACTTCCCTTCCCAGCACGCTCCATTACTGGCAATATAAATTCATTAGCTCAAACGTCACTAGATCAGTATCCAAAGGTAAAATTGAGTGGCTGCCTGAATGGATGTTGTCAAACAATCATCATAGTGGTTGTGATCTCTGGTAGGACTGTCAATTGGGACCAATGAAAATGCAGCAAATTTGCAATGCTAACATTGGAAGCTTTAAAAATAAGAAAATAAATAGTTCCTGAGAAATCGACTGAGGTGAAATGAGACTTTGTTTTTTTAAACAGATGGTCCTGACTCATGCTGTAACGCACACATATTACTTCATTCAACTTGGCAAGTTAAAGGCATAAAGATTGGCAAATATTCACACTGTGCAATGCTCATTTGAATGAATTCTGCCTAAATCTATTATTAAATAGGCAATTCTTACAATATACTCATAATGACTGATTCTAGAAAGCCTTGAAATTACATTTTGAATATGCCCTGCCCATATTAGTGAAAGTGACGACTGCACATGCTGGAGATCAGAATCGAGAGTGTGGTGCTGGAAAAGCACAGGAGGTCAGGTGCCATCTGAAGAGCTGAAAAGCCAACGTTTCGGGCAATATTCCTGATGAAGGACTTTGCCTGAAAAATTAACTCTCCTGCTCCTCGGATGCTGCCTGATGTGCTGTGCTTTTCCGGCACCATACTCCCACCCCATAATATGCCCACCTCTCCCATACTAGTTTATTTAGAAACATAGGAAATAGGAGCATGGATAGGCCATTTGACCCATCAAGCCTCCTCAGTCATCCAACATGAACATGGCTGAATACCCATACTCCTATGCTCTCTCCAAGCCTTTGAGGCCTGTAATGACTGGAAACCTATTTCTTTCTTAAATCTATTCAGTGACTTGGCCTCCACAGCCTTCTATGTGTGGAAAACTTCACAGATTTATCACTGTCTGAGTGAAGAAATGACCTAAATCATATCCTGAGATTGTGGGCTCTTGTTCTGGAGTTTCCAATCAGGCAAAACATCATTCTTGCATCCCGTCTATCCATTCCTGTTGGAATTGTAAATGTTTTAATGAGCTCTCACTCATTCTTCTCATCTGCAGTTAATACAGGCCCAGATGACCAATCTTTCTTTATGCAACAAACCTGCAAATCTAAGAATCAGTCTGTTGAACAGTCACTGCACTCCCTCAATGTCAAATAAATCTCTTCTTTGTTAACACATCAAAACTGCAAACAATACACCAGGTGTGGTCTCACTAAGATCCTATACCAAGCTGAGACATCCTTGCTCCTGTACTCAAACCCTGTTATGATAATTTGTCTTCTGAGTTGCTTGTTGCATGTGCATGCTTGCCTTCAATGACTGATGTATAAACATATCAGGTCCCTTTGTACATTTCTCCATCCATCACTATTTTCTATTTTTCTCTCAGATTCACACTTACCTACTGCACTAATATGCATTTGCTCACTTACACAACTTGTCTAGATCATCTTGAAGTATCTTTATTTCCTCTTTGCCATTCACAATTCCACTTAGTTTGTAGAAGCAACAAAAGTTTGAATTACTATGTAGAGCTCTAACCAAAACCACAACCTCTGAACATGATCACGATTCAGTTTTTCTCTTCCTATTCCTCTCATATCCAATGCTTTCAGGATGTTTAACTACATTCCTAAAAATCCATCATAGCCAAAGCTAATATTAGCTTCTTTCCCAAACCAGTCCATTTTGGATATCTTCCAAGGAATTGTGTTTTTACTTCCTTCTCATCTTTGTCTGACATCAAGGAGATAATCTTGTCCACTTAGTCCCTACTGGAATATCAGGACCATTTTAAGGTTGGAAACACAGTTTTAATTTACAGATTTTGCCAAGATTCTTTCCCAGAGCAAAGACATTATCATTTCACTTCCAGTTCCAATAGTGCAGACAAGTCAGAATGAACAGTCTGGCCTATTAATGGAAGAATTTTTGAATTAATGCGATGCAATGTCTGGACATGTGGTAAATGGTACAACTGAGACATTCAAGAGTCTTAGAATGATAATTTAGATACAAATTACATGCAAGAGTATGTGGAAAAAGCAGACACCAGGTAATGATACTCATTTCATGAGTCAGTGCAGGCACGATGGGCTGTATGCCTTTCTTCAGTGTCACAACGCTTCTGTGATTCTGGGAGAAGAACCACAACATTAGTTAGAATGGCTCTCTGGTAAGTGGAGCTGCAGCAACCACAGGAAGGGAGAGGAGATCCAGGAAGGCTGCTTCTGATTCTCTGTTCATTTCTTGATGTGGAGTTGTGAGTTCTGAGGAACTGCTATGAGATGGGATTTCCCAAGAGTGGGAGGAAGAGAACAATCCCTCTGAACAGGCAGCTGTAGATGGATCTGGTCAATGAGCATAACAGCAGATCTGTCTGCCCTAGAGATAGCGCACCAAGACAATCCAGAACATTAGAGAGGCATGACCATCCAACACATTCAGATGACAAACACCACACTCTGACTTTCTCACCATTTTTCTGCATGATGCTCCTCAAGATCAAATGATTTACAGTTCTTCCTGGCATTTATTCAACATTACAACTGATCAGCCAGCATCCATGTTTGGTCTAATCATATTGACCTCCTGCATCCCTGCCTCACAATCACCATCCACGAACGTTGGTCTTTCCCCCCTTTGCACACAAGACTTTATGAGCTCTCACTCACAGCTCTCTGCTCAGTCTCTTTACAGAAGAGAGCACACAACTTGATGAGAGGCAGAGACTGGAGTGAAGAGTTTGATAGCCTCCAGTGACAGCCATATTCTTGGCCATTGGCAAAGTGGATCCACTTTATGCATTGGGAAGGAGATCTTGTTCCAGGAGGGTGCAGATATCAACAGTGACATGCCCCACTGTTGTAACAGTTTGAGCCTCCTAAGGTACTAACACTCAAATGTATCCAGAGAGTTACTCCTCTGCTTATAGATTCTGTATTGGTGGGGTGGGGATTGCTGTGTGGCTTATCTCCTTCAAGGAAATCTACCATCTGTACAGAGTCTGGCCTACATCTGATTCCAGACCCACAGTAGTTGTGGTTGACTCTCAACTGCCCTTTGAAATGGCCTAGCAAGCCACTCAGTTGTATCAATTGCTATGAAGTCTTAATGAAGAAATGAAACCAAATGAACCACAGGGCATCAACTTAGGCACCAGAAACAACAATGGCAAAAAAAACCCAGCCCTGTCAACCTTGCAAAGCCCTCTTCACTAACATTTGGAAGCTAGTCCAAAAGTCTGACAGCTGTCTGACAGATTAGTCAAGCAACAACCTGACAATGTCGTACTCATGGAATCATACCTTACAGACAAGAGCCCAGATATCAGCATCCCTGGATATGTCCTGTCTTATTGGTAGGACAGACCCAGCAGAGGTGGTGGCACAGTGGCTATACAGTCAGAAGAGAGTTGCCCTGTGAATCCACAACATCAACTCTGGACCCCATGAAGTCTTATGGCTGCAGGTTAAATGTGGGCAAGGAAACCTCCTGCTGATTACCATGTACTGTCCTTCCTCAGCTGATGAATCAGTACACTTCCATGTTGAACAACACTTGGAGGAAGCACTGAGGGTGAAAAGAGTGCAAAATGTACTCTGGATGGGCGATTTCAATATCCACCAACAAGAGTGACTCTGCAGCAGCACTACTGATTGAGCTGGTCGTGTCCACAAAGACATAACTGGGTCTGCAGCAGGTGGTGAGGGAACTAACGAGAGAAAAACATACTTATCCTCATCCTTATTAATTTGCTGCTGCAGATACATCTATCCATGACAGTATCTGTAACAGTGACCACTGCACACTCCTTGTGGAGACAAAATCCTGTCTTCACATTGAGAATACCCTCTCCTCGCCTTGCTAAATGGGACAACTTTGAACAGATCTGGCAACTGAAGACTGGGCATCCATGTGGTCTGTGGGTCATCGACAGTAGCAGAATTGTACCCCAGCACAATCTGTAAACTGATGGTCCAGCATATTCCCCACTCAACCATTACTATCAGGCCAGGGGATCAACCCTGGTTCAATAGAGAGTTCATGAGGGCATGCCAGGAGTAGCACCATGCATACCTAAAAATGAAGTGTCAATCTGGTGAAGCTATCAAACAGGACTACCTATATGCTAAACAATATAAACAGCAAGTGATAAGAGTTAAGCGATCGAGCAACCAAGCGATCTGAGTTCTGCAGACCTGCCACAACCAGTCATGAATGGTGGTGGGCAATTAAACAACTCACTGGAGGAGGAGGCTCCACAAATATCCCCATCCTCAATGATGGAAGAGCCCAGTACATCAGTGCAAAAGATAAGGCTGAAGCATTCTCAGCAATCTTCTGCCAGAAATGCCAAATGGATGATCCATCTTGGCCTCTTCCAGTGGTCCCAGCATCACAGAATCCAGTTTATAGCCAATTCAATTCACTCCACGTGATATCAGGAAATGGTAGGAGACATTGGATACTGCAAAGGCTACGGGCCCTAACAACAGTCCGACAATAGTACTGAAGATGTGTGCTCCAGAATTTGCTGCTCCCCTAGCCAAGCTCTTCCAGTGCAGTTACAACACTGGCACCTACCCAGCAATGTGGAAAATTGCCCAGGTATGTCCTGTACATAAAAAGCACGACCAATTCAACCCAAACATTTGCCACACTGGCAGTCTACTCTATCATCATCAGTAAAGTGATGGAAGGTGCCATCATCCTGACTTGAAAATGTGTAAGTGTAGCTGGGCCAACTTTCTGGGAATCCTTCCCCAAGGGAATTGTGGGTCTACCTGCAGAAAATGGTTAACTGCTACCTTCTCACGGGGCAACTAGGGACAGGCAAGTGATACCCACATCCCATGAGTGAATGAAAATTAAACTGATCTTGCCTTCTGTTTCCTGTGCTCTGTGGATGGATATACAATTAAAGAAACGGGAGATGATAAGGGAATCCTTTCCTGAAGATACTTTTCCAAATTTACCAGTTTTCATACACCAAAGCCCACTTTCACCTGGTGGGAAGATTCTGCCTCAAAGCTTCTATGATTGCTATTTCCTCTGGCTAAGTATTGAGCCACATTAGTTCACCCTGTCTTAAGTACTATCCCCTCACAACTTACTCACTCTTTGTCAGTTTTTTAAAGCAGATCCAGGCTGTTTGTAATGTTGGAATCAGATTTAAATCCAACCTGAACTTCTGACTCCATATTATTTCTATCACAAAGATAGGCTATTTCCAGCTCTATAACAGTGTCTTTTTTGGCTTCCATCACAACCCATCTACCATTGGAATGCTTCTCAATGCCTTTGCCATTTATTGGCTTCACCATTATAACATTCTTCAAAATTGTCTTTCACTCTTCACTTCATACCATCCAAACACTTGTCATCAATTTTGGTGCTAAAATACTATTGAACTCTCAATGTACCCCTCTCTGGACCGTTGTGCATAATCATCCCTTTTTCCTACCCACCAGCAGCTTGTAAGTTCACACTCTTAAAATTCCCTAACCTTCACACTCTTGAAATTGACACACCTTTCACCTCCATTTTCCTCTTCAAGAACATGCTTTAAACACACAGCTTTAACCAAAAATTTCCACATGCCTCTTAATATGGCAGCTTTATTTTTACTCACCACTCTGTGAAACATTTGGGGAATTTTTCCATGTCAAGGTACTACATAAATGTGAGGTATTGTTGTTGAATGTTTAATGTCCACATGAGAACTCTCTACTTTACTGATTAAAATATTCGCTAAGCTACTTGACAAGGAGTATTGCTAAATTACATTAATATTTTCTAATTTGAGAAACTAGGTGTACAGATTACAGTTTGGTAAGTCTTTAAAATAATTATACAACATGCACTTTCAAAAGACCCTGCATAAATGCAGAAGTGCAGAAATGCTAAACAATCTTTTTTGTGTCTTTGATGGAGAAATTACAGTTTGATTTACATCTATTTGAATGTTATATTTGGAATATTTATTTTAAAATACTGACAGCAGATTGTCAAAAACATGGAAATATTATAACTTAGTGCTGAACTTTATTAAAATTTCCATCTCATCAGTGACACTTAATTATAAAGCATCAATTAAATAATGTACCAACTTATGAAGTATTTAATTGGGACATGCTGTGGTCATGAAAGGCACTTTAGAAATGTATGTTTTTCTTTTCTTTAACCTCTAAGTACATCCCATAATTAACTGAAAACAGAAAATGCATTTTCACCTCCATTTTCAGTACATTGTTAACTGAATAATATTTTAAAAAATTCCTGGATATAAGCAACTATGGGTCTATATCCTTGGAGGAATTGCCAGATAAATACATCATAAATGTTGATGATTTTCACTTGTTTAATGGATTCAAGTGCAATAAGGTGGATGTGACTCAGTGAACTCCAGGTGTCTTGGAGAAAGAGGCAAGTAAATTGCTTGACTGTTGCTTTGACTTATCATAATCTCACTTTCTTAACATTGGCAACTATTGCTCCTTTTACACATTGGGGAAACTCCAACTTCATGCTTCTTGCAGCAACACCATTTAAACTTATGGTCAGAAAATCCTGCAAAGTGCATATGTCCAATATCCAATATTTGTTGCTTCAGGGCAAACTCTTCAACAGAAGGTAAATTAATGTCATACATCCAAACTCAGGGTTAACATTTTCACTGTGATTTAAGTCTATGGATTATTACACAGGAGCTTAGAATTTGGATCCATTCACTTTATAAATGGGTCTCCTGTAGTTGGATATAAAGTATAATATTCAAGCTGACAGCATATCAAGACAAATAAATATTTCTACTTGTAAAATAACTATCTGAAAACCATAAGCTTTCAGAACACTTTTATATCAAAATCAAATTACTGCAGTTTGAAAAAATCCAGAAATTGCTAGAAGTATAATGGTAAGTTTACGTCACCTGTTGAATTGTTGGTTTTTTTTTATTTTTCCACTTAATACTGGGAAGGCCTGTAATGTCAGCTTTTAACTTTATTTCTTTATTTTCCTGCTTATACTAAGAACAACAGTAATGCAATACTTCTAACTCTCTTTCTTGATGTTACTGCTGGTACCCAGGTACTTTTGTACCTAAGATGGTGCCATGTGTGGTGACGTTGTACACTTTTCACTGTACTCCTGCACTTCTATACGTGACAGTAAAGCTTAAACCAAAACAAATGAAATCTAATTGTTAATGGTTGAAGCTTCCAGGTAATTGTGACAACAAGCACGTACCAGGTTTTGCAAATTGCTACAAGTTGCTTGAAGAATTATGTCCCTTCATCATTAGCCACAAATGAACAGGAACTCACCTCTGATTACCTCACCATGTCATAAGAATTTCTAAGTTTGTGCTGTAAGTGTGAATGATTCTGGATACAGCCTTTCATGCTGTAAGGTCCCTATTGATGATATGTGGCACTTGACCTTAAAATTAAAATTAAAATATTTGAAATGGTACAGCACCTTCCTACGGGTAGCAAATTGTCTCTGACGGCTTTTTAACAGAAGATTTTAATCATTAATTTTGTCTTTAACTTCCCTTTCTGTCTTTCTCGGAATCCAATTGTTTGTTAATTCAGTCTCAGCTCTAATTTGAATATAATTTGTCCTATTTCCTTTGGTTTCTTTCACTCAGTTTCTTTCTCTCTTCTTAACTTTAATTAGTTAAGAAGATAAGCCATTAGTCCCAACACTCAAGGAGGTCTCAGATGCTCCACTATCGACTTGTGTTTCCTCCTATTTAAATCACAAAGATAAAATGACCAAAAGGATGGTTAGAAACAAGCTTTAGACAAGCTGCACTGCTGCAATAATTTCTGTATAAGTGTAATACCTTTATGTTTATTCATAGTTCAGGTGATATTTGCTTATCTTACCTGTCATTATTTCTTCTTGGCCCTGTAGTTCTTGCCTTCTTGTTTGGAACTGCAGTCTAGTCAGGACCAGACTGGCGACAGTTGCACAAACATTACACAACATCACAAACTTCTTTGAAGTAAATGAGTGCAGAGTTGATACTTCTACTTAAAATGATAACAAGCTTCAAATTGTTGGTAGCAGTAAAGTCTGTCTGTTTCATAACTACCAAACGTAGCCTGCAATGCCAAGAGAACAAAGCGCCTTTTACATGAAAAACCAAAGCTAAAAATCGCATTGGTTCCAATTCTTTTGTATGATATCTCTTTACTTTGTGAGTTGCCCATACATCAACTTTGTAAGCTAGTGGAAGCTGGCTGAATAGTGACTGAGGAGTTCTGTTGCCGTATGGTCCAGTCTGGATAAGAAGTGATTGGAAAAAGTGCCTCCGGGTGTGATTCCTGCAGCAATAGAAATATTGTACTATTGACTGCAGGTACTAGATAAAAAGGACAAATGACTTCCAGATGGATGCTGGCTGTAGAATGTGCTCAAGTAGACCAAAAACAAATTAGAAATCTCCACGCTCTGGTTCAGCTCATGCTCTTTATTTATCAACTACCAGTGCCAATAATTTATCATAGATATACATTGGTACTTTATGACATAAAAAGATGTTAACTCACACATAATATCAATGAAGTAAGACATTCAGTGAAATCCAAGGCATGTCAATCTGTTAAATTGGGCAGCACACACCCCTGAAAATTCTCAAAACTAGAGTTCTGAAGAAGGGTCACTGGATTCAAAATGTTCACTCTGCTTTCTCTCTGTTAGGTGCTAACAGATCTTTGAGTTTTTCCAGCAATTTCTGTTTCTATTTCTGATTTCCAGCACTCACAGTTCTTTGCTTTCGTTTGTTTCCCTGAAAATTCTGCCAGATTTCTACAACTAGGGTGGCATGGTGGCACAATGGTTAGCACTGCTGTCTCATAGCGCCTGAGACCCACCTCAGGCGACTGACTGTGTGGAGTTTGCACGTTCTCCCCGTGTCTGCGTGGGTTTCCTCCGGGTGCTCCGGTTTCCTTCCACAGTCCAAAGATGTGCGGGTCAGGTGAATTGGCCACGCTAAATTGCCTGTAGTGTTAGGTAAGGGGTAAATGTAGGGGTATGGGTGGGTTGAGCTTCGGCGGGTCGGTGTGGACTTGTTGGGCCGAAGGGCCTGTTTCCACACTGTAAGTAATCTAATCTAATCTAATCTAATCTAAGGTATAAAGCAAACTGATGAGATTAAAGGCAGACAAGTCCCCGGGGCCTGATGGCCTGCTCGCTAGGGTATTAAAGGAGGTGGCAGCAGAGGTAGTGGATGTATTAGTTAGATATTCCAAAATTCCCTCAATTCTAGAAAGATATGAGTTGATTGAAAATATGCCAATATGACACCCTTATTCAAAAAAGGAGATAGACAAAAAGTGGGAAACTGTAGACTACTTAATTTGACCTCTGAAGTGGAGATGTTGCTGGAATCAAAGGAGGAGACAACTGGACACTTGTAAAAACAAAGCTCAATTCACCAGTGTCAGCACAGTTTCATGAAGTATAAGTTGTGCTTGAAACTCGCTGGAGTGTTTTGAGGATGTAACCAACAAAGTGGAGAATGGGGATCCAGTGGATGTGGTATATCTAGACTTCCAGAAGGCATTTGACAACGTGTCACATACAAGACACCCAGAAGGTGCGATCACAGCGGCTTAAGGGTAGAGTATTGGCTTGGAGAGAGAGTTGGCTGACTGACTCGAGGATGATATTAAAATAGGTGGGAACGCAGGCTGTGATGAGGAGTTAACAAGTTCACAGATGGATACTTAAAGTTTAGGAGAATGGGCCAGAATCTGGAAGATGGAGTTTAATCTGGATACATGTATGGTCCAGTTTAGCCAGAAAAATGGAAGTTCAAATTATTATTTAAATGGGAAGCAGATTCAAAGTGCATCAGTGCAGAGGGGTCTGGGCATATTTTTGCATGAATTGCGGAAAGTGGGTATGCAGGTATGGCATAAAATAAGACAACCAAATGGAATCCTCACATTCATTGCAAAAGGGCTGGATTATACAAGTAAAGAAGCATTGTCACAATTATATAAGGCGTTGGCGAGACCACACCCAGAGTATTGTGTCCTGTTTTGATCTCTTTACTTAAGGAAGGATGTGGGGATACTGGAGGCAGATCAGAGGAGGTTCACTAGATTGATTTCAGGAATTAAAAGGCTGTCATATGAGGAGCGGTTGAATAGCTTGGGCTTGTACTCACTGGAGTTCAGAATAATGAGGAGGGATATGATTGTGATGTATAAAATGCTAAAAGGGATTGATAAGGTGGAGGTTGAATGGGTGTTCCCCCTTATGGGGCAGTCTGGAACAAGAGGCCATAGACATTGAATGAGAGGAGATGGCTCAAAACTGAAATGAGGAGCAACTGCTTCCCTCAGAGGGTTATGAACCTGTGGAACTCACTGCCCCAGAGGTCAATGGAGGCAGAATCAATCAACAGATTCAAGAAAGAAATAAACATGTTTCTGATGTAAAGTTGGTTAAAGGGCTATGGACAGCAGGTAGGAGACTGGAGTTGAGATCAGGATAAGAACAGCCGGGATCATGTTAAATGGCTAAATGGACTGGAAGGGCTGAAATATCCAATCCCGCTACTTGTTCCTATGTTTCCCAACAAACTATTAGATACCACCTCCTCTGAATTAAAGAAAGAGCAAACTTTGCAATCATGTCCAACCAGTCAGAATTATATGCCATTGTCTCTAATAGAAATATAATGTCTTAAAGAATTGTCATGGAGGAACTCCTTGGTATGTAATGCCAGGCGATATATTTTCCTTTGATTAAAAACAACTGGAAAGTAGTGAAGGTGTTGGATGGAATTCTATGATCATCTTAGTCAAGCCGAGGAAATGTGAGCCAAAGATCTGGAAAATGGACAGAACATAATTGAACTTGGCAAGACAAAGGGGGAAACAACCTTTGCAAATTCCAGAAGTTACTGTTCACTTGTGTGTTTCTGGGTAAGTTGGAACCATGTACCTCTGGTGTTTCCTGACTACTATCAAATTCACTAGTTGTTTCTTTTCCAACTAATTTATGACTTCTATTCTGTATTTGACTTCCCATTAGCAATCTTGATGTGTGCTGATGAAAATATCAGAGGAGGTCTCTTGGCAAATGATATGAAGCCTAAAGCAAGGTAGTTAGCATCAAAAAGGACTTATGAAAGCCAAAAATATAGTTGCTATGCACTTTATATTTATTTTTATGCTTTATAACATACCAGGCAGCCATGAATACCCAATTTATCCATCTCCACTTTATGTGGCTGGCTTCACTAGATATGCCAGAAGATCTGAAGCCATTTGTAGTGTCATTACTACTCCTCTCCTAACATCAACTTAGCAAAGCCTGAAGATTGATCCCAGAAACTTCAGGTGAGCATAGCCCAGTTTTATGGAGAGCAATACAATCACTAATTCAATTTGTTACTGTTTGTATAAACTCACAGAACTGTATAGTAATTTTAAACAAATCCTACAAGATAAAAGGATAAAGATAACTGAGACAAGCAGTAAAATAAGACAAAAAGCAAACCATATGGTCCAAACTGCATATGATATGACATTATTCAGGTGAAGTTAATTTTTTGAGTTGTTTAATACCAGTAATGCAGAGCCATGTACTGCATCAAAGTAAATGAAAGATATACCCATAAAGATAAAAATCCATATAATTTATGGCAAGCTCCAAAGGCAATATGCAGAACATACCATAAAAATGGGGCCTACACCAATTTTGATGCAATCTGGTGCAAAATTATTTATGAGCATTATTTGACCCAAACTCTATATTCCAAGGGAGATGGCCTCCACCACGCACAGACAGAAATTCTGGATTGTCTCCATACTCTCTAGATTTGTAAATTACCTATAAATAAAACTAATAATTATAAGTTAAAAGGAGAGAAAGTACGTTTCAATATGCTAATACATAAACAACATAGCCATCTTGTTGATGAAGTCTTTCCTAACCCTTTGCTTCCTTCTTCTGTCATTGAAGTACCTTAGGACATTATTTATGCTAATAGCGCCTTATAAATGCAAGTTATTGTATTGTAATATAAGCAAAATACATGATATTAAAAAATGAACCCTTTCTACTCGAGGCCAGTTGATGTCACATGGGATTACACAGAGGGAGCCAAGAACAAATATAAAATTAATACAGATATAACAAATACCTGTGAAACTGGGGTTAGAGAGGGGTGATAAATTGATTTTGCATTTATATGGATTCTTTAACATTGGAAAGAAAACACTAAAGGTGCTTCACAAAAAAAGTTTAAGATCAAGGAAACTATCCACATTTTTTTTAAAACTCAAGAAAACCTGCTTGATTACAGAGTTAAAAATCACAGAACACCAGGTTATTATCCAATAGGTTTATTTGGAAGCACTAGCTTTCGAAGCACTGCTTCTTCTTTGGGTGGTTGAAGCAACACTCTGAAAGCTAGTGTTTCCAAATCAACCTGTCGGACTATAACCTGGTGTTGTGTGATTTTTAACTTTGTCCGCCCAGTCTAACACCGGCACCTCCAATCATCTTTGATTACAGGCAGCGTAAACCCTCACTGAATTGGCAAATATATCCTGTTCAAACAAAGTGTTGCAGTCAAATGAGGAGTGGGAAAAGAGGGGATCCATTTGAACCTTCTTCACCTCATCATAACTACATCACATTCAAGAACATGGACTTAGGATTTGCACTTTGTTGCTATGTTTGTTTCATTTTCAGCTTCCCATTGCAAATGACAAGTAAGCATATTCATAAGACCACAAGACATAGGAGCAGAAATTAAGCCATTCAGCCCATCGAGTCTGTTCCGCCATTCAATCATGACTGCTAAGTTTCTCAACCCCGTTCTCCCACTTTCTCCCCGTAACCCTATGTCAGTCTTAAATATGTTCAATGACCTGGCCTCCACAGCCTTCTGTGGCAATGAATTCCATAGATTCACCACTCTCTGGCTGAAGACATTTCTCTTTATCTCTGTTCTAAAAGGTCTTCCCTTTACTCTAAGGCTGTGCCCTTAGATCCTAGTCTCTCCTACCAATGGAAACATCTTCCCAACACCACAGTGGCTCAGTGGGTAGCAATGCTGCCTCAAAGCACCAGGGACCTGGATTCAATTCCAGCATCGGACATCTGTCTGTGTAGAGTTTGCACATTTCCTCTAGGTGCTCCAGTTTCCTCCTACAGTCCAAAGATGTGCAGTTAGGTGAATTGGCGATGCTAAATTGCTCAGACTAAGTGTAGACTAGGTGTCTTAGACAGGAAAAATGTGGAGTAATAGGTTAGGTGAATGGGTTTGGGTGGGATACTCTTGGGTGGGAGGGTCGGTGGAGACTTGTTGGGCCAAATGACTTATTTTCACACTATAAGGATTCTATGATCTATTCTGTCCAGGTCATTCAGTATTGTGTATGTTTCAATGAGATCCCCCCCTCATCCTTCTAAACTCCATCAAGTGTAGACCCAGAGTCCTCAAATATTCATCATATCTTAAGGTTTTGATTCCTGGGACCATTCTCACGAACCTCCATTGTACACGCTCCAGGATCACTATATCCTTCCTGAGATATACTGCACGCAATACTCCAAATGTAGTCTGTCAAGAGCCTTATAGAGCCTCAGAAGTACATCCCTGCTTTTATATTCAAGTCCTCTCAAAATAAATGCCATCATGCCATTTGTCTTCCTAACTACTGACTCAATCTGCAAGTTTACCTGGAGAGAATCCTGGATTAGAACTCACAAGTCTCTTTGCACTTCAGACTTCTGAATTTTGTCCCCATTTAGAAAATATTCCATGTCTCTACTCTTCCTACCAAAGTGCATGACCTCACACTTTCCCACATTGTACTTCAAAAAACTTACTGATATTGGAAACAAACACAGAACTAAGTGCGAGCACAGGAGTAAATTTAGTATCAGAAAGAGTAAGCTTAGTTTAGAATCACACCACACGATGTAATTTGCCCACTGGACCATGAGGAAGGATCACCCGCAAAGTGTGATTCTGAGGTCTGGAATATCTTAATTTTAAATCTGGAAGAATAATGGTTTACATTGTCTAGAAAGTTTCCCCGTGATTGCTGCTCAAGCATTAAATGGTAATTTGACAGCAACATTTTGGAATGAAATAAGTCTTACAAACAGTTAAGAAAGTTAATTGAATGCAAATAGAGTGAAACTATTTCACAAGTTTTTCTCCTGGTTCATGATGAAAAAAATCTGATTCTGGGTTTGCAATCCATCTTTAATGTTGTAAAACATAGGAAATCATATCATTAAAAACTAGAAGATCCTTTATTTTCTAAAATATTCTCACGTTAAATGGTTTTCTGAAAGCTGAATCATTTGATCATTTTCTGCTATAAATTACTTACAGTTATACAATTTTAAACATGTTTTAAGTCTTCATTCCACCATTTTATAAATGTTTGGTTGGAGGCTGCAAATTACTAGTTCTGCATTTTCTTTTCTAAAATTTTCTGTCAGATTTTATCCCTTTCACACATTTTTCTTCATATATGTGACTGATGCTGGACTTTGATTCCTCATGCAGGAATTTTCTAGGAGCTTACTTAGGAGTGCACTCTACACAATGAACAAGGACTGTAAATGCCAGCAAGCTAAAAAGCCAAAGATCTGCAGACACTGCAAATCAGAAACAATCACAGAAACTGCTGGGAAAGCTCAGTATGTCTGGCAACATTTGCGGAGAGAAAGCAGAGTTAACATTTCAGACCCTTTAATGTTTACGTTGCTTTCTCTCCAGAGATGCTGCCAGACATGCTGAATTTTCCCAGTAACTTCTGTGTTTGTTTCCAATGTCAGCAAGTTGTTTGGCCAGAGGTAGTGAATCACACACTAGTCTTCCTCAGCAGATTTAAATTTAAATTCTGCTAAGTCTGCTGAATAGAGACCAGGTTCAGGGATCGCTCTCTTTCCTCTTTATAGGCTCCAATGCTGAGCAGTTCCCTTTCTCATTACTGTCCCACAACTAAGTGCTAACTTAGAGGTAAATTTAATATCAGAAAGAGTAAGCTTACTAAAGGGTAAGTTTAGTACCACACCACATAGCGTAATTTACCCACTGGATCATTAGGAAGGAGCACCTGCAAAGTGTGATTCTGAGGTCTGGAATACCCGAATTTTAAGCCTTGAAAAATAATGTTTTGCATTGTCGAGAAAGCTTCCCATGATTGCCGCTCATTGGTGAGGACCATTTAATGGTAATTTGACAGCATCATTTTAGGAATGAAACAAGTCTTACAAGCATTTAAGAAAGTCAATAGAATATAATTAGAGTGAAGCTATTTCACAAGTTTTCCTCCTGGTTCATGATGAAAACATCTGAGTAACATTATAGCACTAGAGTGAAGTCAATATATTACATTTTAATGATAACTGCAATAAAACATATATATAAATTGCCATAGCATCAACATTTTCGTGAAACTTGTGCTGAATGCTGTTAAGATCGGTGATATTTTAGATGTAAAATTTTTGTTTTCAGTCAATGGTGTCAATGGTGACTAAAGTTTTACTATGCAATTACCTTTCGACATACCAATCATTACATTAGGGCATTAAAATGGCATGTTTTCTTTCAAATAACAATGATGAGGTCAATAGGTGATTTCTTTTTAATTATCTTCACTCAAATATGTGAATTACTATTTTCCCCAGAAATATGAATCTCTAACATTACTCTTGAGTATTGCAGTCTTTAACTGAATCCAGCAATTTTTATGAAACCTCGTGTTCCTGACTTATGCAATTTAGGTTAATATGGTTAATTTGCATGTGTGCAGCTTTTCTGACAACCTCAACCCTTTGCGTTTGATAAGCCCTCATGGGACTTCCCTGCATGTTTCTGTATGAAATGAATTGCTGGAATTATGTCATTTGGCAGTCAGACAATTCACTGTGTATATCAAACAAGGTGCAATTGTATACTGTACAAATATAGAATCAATTAAAGTATCTGAGAAGCTAAAGCCCCGTCCAGACAAGCATATTACAGGTACCATTAAATCACCCATAATTTTGTTGGTTAAGCAAAGCTGTGTTATGTAAGGAGTGTTAAAGTTTAATGCAGCTGTTTCTGTTCACTTTGGTACATTATGAAAATTGTGAAAAAGTAGACCATTATGAACAGCAGTGCGTGTATATATTAAACTTCACTGTAGTAGTCATTCTAGTAGTCATGAAACAAAACTCAATAACAAAAATCTCATTCATGGTGAAAGTCTATTGTATTTTTGTCTAGAAGCTCATTAAAGGGATTAAATCTCTGACGAATTTAAAGAATATTGCTCTTTTTTTAAAAAAAATGTATGATTTAAAACTATAAATGTCAGTTACACTAGCAGTGAAATAAAAGAGAGCAATTGAAATTCAAAACAAATGTCCTAAGTATTTAAACTTGGGATGATAATCATACAGGATTTATATTGGTTTATTAGTGAACCAATCTAATCCAATAATGGAGACCTTTTGTACCAACCTGCACACTTAAAACTGCGGAGGTATGTTACAGTGTGCAAAGTCCTGAGTTGATATAAACAATTTTTCACTTGAATGGCTATAAAAGTTGTGAAAATGTCAGCTCCAAGCCAGTAAAGAAACACTCAAAATGAAGTTTTTTCTTTATTACACTAGTAGGCTGTTTGTTATTTTGTGAATATAGTTTTGTTGATTAAAATAGCCTTGTTCTGAAACAAGTTCATGTTAAAATAAATGCATGCTTAATTCTGGCATTATAAGTTGCCATAAGGTGTACATGCTCCTATTTTGTCTTCCCTGTTGACTTTTGAAGAATAATAGGCAGCATGAAGTATATTGATGTTCGTGATGGATTATTTCAGGAAGTCTGCAATGCTAAAGCTTTAGGAATTAGGAATAAGAAAGAACTATAAATGTCATAAAACATAAAACAAATTTAAAATGGAAGTGAAGTGCACAGAAGTTTTTCATGTTAGTTGTTGGTATTTGCCTGTTCCCTGGGGTAGTGCTGCTTTGTGTTGATACGATCATTGTGCCACTAATGTACCAGACGTTTCCAAGGCTTAATTTCATAAGTAATGGAAATGAGGTTGTTATCTTGTCAGCAGTTTATAGACTGTATTGTGGAATAAGGAACACAAGAAGGTGGAGCAGGAGTGGGCTTTATGATCCTTTGAGCCTGCTCCCCATCATTCAAAATCCATCCATCTCAGTCTTTAACATACTCAGTGACTAAGTATCCGCAGCTCTTTGTGCCCAGACAATTCCAGCGTTTTGAGCGAAGAAAATTCTCCTTTCTTCAGTTCCAAATGGGCTATCACTTTTTCTGAAACTATGATCCCATCATCCCAGAATCTGTAGGTACTATCATGTTCTGCTTGTGGGAAAAGTGTTCTTTAAAATTAGATACATAACCCCCTCAATTTTTCAGAAGGTTGATAATGGAACAAGCTAAAATAATATCCTAGTAAATCTTTAAATGGTCTGATCAAATATCATTGATTTAAATCATCAACTTCATTCTTCTCTCCACAGATATTACTTGACCTGCTGTGTATTTTAAGCATTTTCCTGCTTTTATTTCAGATTTTCAATTTCTGGAGCATTTTGCTAACTTTTAAAAAACACACATCCTCACTACATTGAAGGAAATACAAAGGGTAGAGTTGATTCCACCAGCAGTGTCTCTCACACAATGGGCAGCTCATTGAAAAATGGCTTTGGCTTTGCTGAAGATTTATCATCCATGACATTAATGGGAGGAATAATGGAGGCAGTTCACCAGCAACTTTCCATTACATTACTGATTTTGTTCCAATCTATGCAAGATTTGCAGATTCTTGAAAAATTCTGATCAAACCTTTCCAGATTTGCAGTTCCTCGGAAAATTCTGATCAAACATCTCCATAGTTTTGGCTTCCAGAAGGCCTCTCCAATCCATGCTTCAAAACACCTATCCACACTTTTTCTTATAAGCTTTATACATTTCAAAAAGAAAAATCTGCCATAAATTTTCTGATGTATGTCTCTTTGAAAACTGATTCCTGTTTGGAATTAGATTAGATACAGTGTGGAAACAGGTCCTTCGGCCCAACAAGTCTGCAACCCACCCATACCCCTTACCTAACACTACGGGCGATTTAGCATGGTCAATTCACCTGACCTGCACATCTTTGGACTGTGGGAGGAAACCCACACAGACAGGGGGAGAATGTGCAAACTTCACACAGTCAGTCGCCTGAGGTGGGAATTGAACGCAGGTCTCTGGCGCTATGAGGCAGCAGTGCTAACCACTGTACCACCGTGCCACCCACAAACTGGTTAACTTTTATTTACCACCTGAACTGTGTCCTTGACTCAAACATCCTCATCTCTTTCTTCAATGACCTTTCCTCCATCATAAGGACAGAAGTGGGGATTTTCACTGACAAATACACAATATTCAGCACCATTTGTGACTCCAACACTGAAACAGTCCATGTCCAAATGCAGCAATACCTGAACAATATTCAGAGTTGGGTTAATAAGTGCTAAGCCAGACAATTATCATATCCCACAAGAGAGAACCTAACTACTGCCTTTGACATTCAATGACTTTACCCTCACTGACTTCCCACTATCTACATCCTGGTGGTTACCCTTGACCAGAAATTGAACTGGACTAACTACGTAAATACAGTGGCTACAAGAGCAGGTCAGAGGATAGGAGTCTTGCAATGAGTAACTCATCAACTGTCTCCCCAAAGTCAGTTCACCATTTAGAAAACAGAAGTCAGGAGTATGATTGGATTCTCCCCACTTGGCTGAATGACAGCAGCCCCAATAGCACTCAAGACATTTGACACCATGCAAGACTTGATGCAATAGCTCAATTGATGCCATATGCACAAACATTTACTGTCTCTCTACCTCTTCTGCTCAATAGTACCACTCTGCATCATCTCTGACCTGTAGTGCATAAATTCACCAAAGCTTCTTTGAAAGCACCTTCCAAACCCATGACCACTATCATCTGGAGGGAGATGGGTGGCAGATGCATGAGAACACCATCACCTACAATCTCCCCTCCAAGCCACTGACCATCCTGACTTAGGAATTTATTACCATTCCTTCCGTGTCGCTGGGTCAGAACTCTGGAACTCCCTTTCTAATGGTAAATGGCTCTAATTGCACCAAATGATCTGCAGTAGTTTAAGATTGTAGCTTACCACTATCTACTCAAGGGCAAGTAGGGCTGGGCGATAAATGCTGGCCCAACCATGACACCCACATTCCATGAATTAGTTAAAGATAAGAGCCTTGCAAGCCACTCAGTTGGATCAATTGCTGAAAGTCAAAAAGGAACAAAACTGAATGGACTACTTGGCATTAACTTAGGCACCTGAAATGATAATGGTATTCACAGCATTGTCAACTTTGCTAAGCCCTCCTTGCTAATACCTGGGGGTTTGTGTAAAAATTGAGAAAGCTGTTCCACAGACTAGTCAAGGAAAAACCTGAGATAGTCATACTCACCCAATCATGCCATACAGCCAATATCCCAGACACTATCATTGTCATTCTTGACTACATCCTGTCCCTCCAGGAGGGCTATCAGCAAAAGTGGCATTGCAGTGGAAAGTAGGTAAGTGCATCAGGAAGGAGTTACCCTGAGAGCCTTCCCAGCACTTTACTCTGGACCCAGTGAGGTCTCATGGCATCAGGTCAAATGTAGAGAAAGAAAACTCCTCCTGATTACCACCTACCAATTTCCCTCAGCTAATGAATTGGCATTCCTTTATATTGAATACCACTTCAAGGAAGCATTGAGAGTGCCAAGGGCTCAGAATGTAGTCAGAATAGGAAACATCAATGTCCATTATCAAGAGTGACAGTCTACTGAATGAACTGGCTACATCCTGAACAGCATATCTGCTTGGTGGATTTTAGTAAATAGTGAGGGAACCAACAAGAGGGAAAAAAAACCTACCAATCCTGATTCTCACCAATCTGCCTATTGCTGAAGCAATTGTGGAACTGTGTAGGCAAGTGTGACCACCTCACATGAAGACAAGTAAGTCTGGCAGCATGAAACTGAGCATCCACAAAGTACTGTGGAGTATCAGTGGCAGCAAAACTGTATTCAACCACAATCTGTAATCTCAGGGCCTGACATATCTCCCACCTTATTATTACCATTAAACTGAGGGATCAAACCTGGGTCAATGAAAATGGCAGAAGGATATGCCAAAAGTAGTACCATACATAAAAACAAGGAGTCAACCTTGTTAAGCTATAACTTGAATTCCAATACATGAAAAGATTATTGGAGAGCTAAACAATCCATAATCATCAGATTAGGTTTAAGCTTTACAGTCCTGACATATTTTATGATGGCAGACAATTAACTTACAAGAGAAAATGACTCCACAAATTTCCCTGTCCCCAATATCAGAGAATACCAGTCCAACAGTACAAAGAAAAGTAAGACTGAAGCATTTGCTGTCATCTTCAGGTATAAGAGTTGAGTGGATGCCTTCTTAGGCATCTCTTGAGGTCCTCAGCATCATAAAGGCCAATTTTCAGCCAAATCACTCTGTTTTGTATGATGTCATAAACAGTTGATATCAATTGCTAGCTCTTCTTCTTTCCTTCCAATTCTAGCTTTTGGCATTTTGACCATCAAACATCACTCTGCATGTCCTGATATTATACAAGTATCGAAGGGGTTATTACTTCTTTAATATTTTATGAAATGCACTGGTTACGTGCAGCCAGGAACATTCTACTTTCCAACATTGAGTTCAGAGTCATCCCAGGGTGCTGGGTTCAGGCGCAATTTCTCATCTTTGCCATTACTTTGTTGAGTGTAGTTCTACTTTGTGCAGGGTTGCAGAGTGCATTGTCCCATTTTTGGCAGTGAGGATGAATAGTTAAACAATAAAATGTTATTTTTTTCCAACTGCAAAGTATTGTTCAGGGAATAAGTATGACTTCAGAGACCAACACATCATATGGATTGCTTTTCCCAGTGTTAAACTGAGCCAATAAATTAATTAGGTGTTGTGATTGATGATCTCCTGTGAGAGTGGGACATCTCCCTTGCTTCCATAATGTTCCATTCATTTAAATCATTCCATCCTGATTTTCTTTCTACTGCATTGCTATTTTAAGAGAGGGTGATTTGTCACATAACCTAATGGTTGCCCAAACGATGTTTTCACTTTCTTCTGATCATGTTCTCTTGGTCGTCATTTGGAAATTTTGCTCCTGGGAAGTGCATTTACTTCCGAAGAAAGGCGGAATTTATAGACCACTTTCCACTTTCTCAGGACACCCAAAACACTTCACAGCCAATGAAGTATTTTAAAATTATACTTACCATCATCACTAAGACAAACACCATAGGCTGTGGCCAAACTCTGGGGAATGGGATAAGAGTAGATGGGTTCTCAATGACTGGTATGGGCACAATGTACTGAAGGGCCTCTTCCTGTGCTTTAGTACTTTATGACTCTGATCAATTAATTTTCACATAGTCCAAACAACAATCAAATAACTGATGAGTTAATTTATTTTTAATAATGTGTTGTATTCACATTATAGAATGACTAATGGCATAATGAGCCAGAATCTCATTAAGATCCGCACTAGGAACTGATGACCAAGGAAAGTGTATTCATAATGTAGCAAACAAGTTGAATATCAGTTTGCAAATTCTTCAAATTTACGTCAATGGCAAGGGGTAAATGTGTTCAGTAGTCTACCTGAAAGCTGCTTAGCTCAGTTGACTGCATAGCTAGTGTAGGATAGGTGAGGGTCTATAGTATAGGGTTCAATTCTTGTTCTGGTTAAGATGGACTCAACATCTGTCTATTTACCCAGAGCCTGGGAGGGTTATGGCATTGTAGGTTGAGCCTACGATTGTGAAGAAGGTTATGAAAATATCTGTTGACTTCTGGAATTTGTTTTTTATTGCTGTATTGAAAAAACTGAAAGTAAAGAAAACAGTGAAAGTCTGAGTTCTAAACCTAATTGCATTGAATATTTGTCAGCTACACAATGGGTGCATTATTGAAAATGAAAACGAAAACAAAAGAACTGTGGATGCTGGAAATCAGAAACAAAAACTGAAATTGCTGGAAAAACTCAGCAGGTCTGCCAGCAGATTTAATAAATGGGTTGTAAAGAAGACATGTTAGACTCAAAATGTTAATTCTGGTTCTTCTCCACAGATGCTGCCAGACCTGCTGAGTTTTTCCAACCATTTCTGTTTTTGTCTCTTATTTCAACCATTCTTTTGTTTTTTTGTTCAGTGTTCAACTCACCGTCACATCTCTTCCAGGTATGACCACCTTGAAGAAGTTCTGCTTTTCTCTCCGACAAGATTTCCATTCCAATCTTTTGTTCACTGTCATTAGTTTTGCTATTGTTCCTGGAGTTGACATCCTGAGGGTGACGAAGTATTTGCCAAATCTCCTTTCCACACGCACATCTCATTTCTCAGTGACTGCCTCCGTCAGGCTCAGACTCACCCCACGAAGTTTCATTCTTTGAGTTTTGAAATGTTCTGAAGAAGGATCATTGCACCTGAAATGTTAACTCTGATTCCTCGCCACAGATTCTGTCAGAACTTCTGGGCTTTTCCAGCACTTCCAGTTTTTATGGGCAAATTATTAATTATTATGAGTTTGCAGTGTCAACATTTATGTACACTTTATCTAGATAAGCAGAATTTAGAAGCTGATGTTTTGGAGAGGGTCCAGAGAGGGTTGACCAGGACGTTGCCTGTTCTGTAAGGTTTTATGAGGAGACGTTCGATGAAGTTGATTGATTTCATTGGAAAGACTGAGAGTGATAGGTGACCTGATAGAGGTCTACAAAACTATGAGAGGCGTAGATGTGGTGGATAGACAGAGGTCTTTTCTCAGGGTGTAATGATCAGCTACAAGAAAGCACAGGTTCAAAGTGAGAGGGGGAATATTTCGGGGAAAAGTGCATGGGGAATTTTTTCACACAGAGGGTGGTGGGTGCCTGGAATGCACTGCCAATGGAGGTGATGGAAGCTGACATGTTAACATTTAAGGCATACCTTGATGGAAGCATAAATGTGAGGTGAACGCACGGATCAATATCATGAATGGTCAGTAAGTAGTGAGTCTAAATAAGGATTAGGAATTGGCACAGGTTGGTGGGCCGAAGGATCTGTTCCTGTGCTGTATTTTATTGTATTGCATTGTTCTCCTAAAGTACACATGCATAATGTTCTTAGTTTCACAGTCAATGGTTCACTGCGCTAAAGTACAGTTGAAAGATACCTCTTCCTCCCACTAAAGGGATCCTTGAGAAGAAATAGACATTAGTAAGTTTTGATAAAATATGGATATCAATCCAGCATTTGGGCAGTTATAACCCAGTTGTCATAGGCTTAGTGTCACTGTTAAAAGGGGAGGTCCTTTTGTTAGGTGCATTGTCAATCCTTATATCAGAAATGGAGATACTTAATACTGTTGAAGGATACAGTTGAGAAATTAGTTTGTAATGCGTTGGGCTGCGGTTGGGCTTGCTGTACTCAGGATTCTTCACAGAATTCTTTAACTGTCAACTCTACTTAATTTTAAAAAAATCCTCTTCTGGAGCCAGGAGAAGCAAGACTGCTATCTCGAATCCATGGGAATTGAGCTCGGTCCACCCAACCGATATCTAATCTCATAAAACATGCATTCACATATTTGAATTAATAGCAGAAGTAGACCATTCAGCCCTTCCAACCTGACCCTTCATCAGGTAAAGTAAAGAAACATGTCCAGGCACAGAATTTAAAGACAGAGATCAATGGGCAGAGAGAACAAGAGATCATACAAATGGTGTGAGTGGAATATCGAATAATAAGTCCCTGCAGGTGATCAAAAGTGTCAGACGGTGTGAGTAAAGTGTCAACAGCTGACTAATAAGTGAAGGGCTGATCTATAAAAATAAAGGTATGGTGGTACTGGAGACAAACCAAATGGCAGGAATAACATGACAGGTATCATGGTAAAACAGGATAGTAAGGAACATTCTGCATTGCTGTGTATGTCCACGACCATCTTGGAGGAGGCTTACTCACAGCAACTTCTGCAAAACATGTCAGCTTATTAACATGGGTACTGCCATCCCATGTGGAAACACCACCGACCACATACACGGCAGATCCTCACGCGACTTGGCCCAATGTTAGCAGAAATGGGTATTGCAGATGCTGGAGCTTAGTGTCAAAATTAGAGTGATGCTAAAAAATCACAGCAGGTCAGGCAGCATCAGAGGAGCAGGAAAATTGTTGTTTCGGGCAAAAACCCTTCATTAGGAATGAGGCTGGGAGATAAATGGGAGGGAGCGAGGCTGTGGTGGTGGGGGGGGGAGGTAGCTGAGAGTGTAATAGGTAGATGGAGGTGGGGGTAAAGGTGATAGGTCAGAAAGGTAGAACGGATAGGTGGACAGGTCATGAGGACGGTGCTGAGCTGGAAAGTTGGAACTGAGGTAAGGTGGGGGAAGAGAAATGAGGAAACTGGTGAAGTCCACATTGATGCCCTGGGATTGAAGTGTTCCGAGGCGGAAAATGAGGCATTATTTCTCCAGGTGTCAGGTGGTGAGGAAATAGCAATGGAGGAAGCCCAGGACCTGCATGTCCTCGGCAGAGTGGGAGGGGGAGTTGAAATATTCAGCTGCGGGGTGGTGGGGTTGATTGGTGCGGGTGTCCCGGAGATGTTGCCTAAAGCACTCTGTGAGAAGGCGTACGGTTTCCCCAATGTAAAAGACACCACATCAGGAGCCACAGATACATTAAATAACATCTGTGGAAGGTCAGGTGAAACTTTAGTGAATGTGGAAGACTCCATTGGGGCCTTGGACGGAGGTGAGGGAGGAGGTGTGGGCAGAGGTTTTGCAATTCCTGCAGTGACAGGGCAAGGTGCCAGGAGGGGAGGCTGGGTTGGTGGGTGGTGTGGACCTGACCAGGTAGTCACGGAGGGAACGGTCTTTGCTGAAAGCGAATAGGGGTGGGGAGGGAAATATATCCCTGGTGGTGGGGTCCATTTGTAGGTGGTGGAAATCTTGGCGGATGATGTGGTTTATGCGGAGGTTGGTGGGGTGGAAGGTGAGGACCAGGGGGTTCTGGCCTTGAGGTGATAGGTTGGAGAGGAAGGTGGAGCGGATAAGTGGGAAGGAAGATTGACAGGTGGGACAGATCATGAGGACAGTGCTGAGCTAGAAGGTTGGAACTGGGTGAAGGTGGGGGGAAGATAAATGAGGAAACTGGTGAAATCCACATTGGTGCCCTGGGTTGAAGGGTCTCGAGGCGGAAGATGAGGTGTTCTTCCTCCAGGCGTTGGGTAGTGAGGGAGTGGTGATGGAGGAGGCCCAGGACCTGCACATCCTCAGTAGAGTGGGAGGGAGAGTTGAAATGTTCAGCTATGGGGTGGTGGGGTTGATTGGTGCCGGTGTCCTGGAGATGTTGCCTAAAGCACTCTGTGAGAAGGCGTACGGTTTCCCCAATGTAAAGGACACCACATCAGGAGCAACAGATACATTAAATAACATCTGTGGAAGGTCAGGTGAAACTTTAATGAATGTGGAAGACTCCAATGGGGCCTTGGACGGAGGTGAGGTAGGAAGTGTGGGATGGTGGGGTTGGTTGGTGCGGGTGTCCCAGAGATGTTCTCTGAAACATCTTTGCTCTGCATGTAGGCGTCCTGTCTCCCCAATGTAGTGGAGACTGCATCAGGAGCAACCAACACAATAAATTACATTTGTGGCTGTGCAGGTGAAACTTTGATGCATGTGGAAGGCTCCTTTGGGGCCTTGGATGGAGGTAAGGGGGGAAGGTGTGGGTGTAGGTTTTGCAATTTCTGTGGTGGCAGGGGAAGGTGCCAGGAGGGGAGGCTGGGTTGGTGGGTGGCGTGGACCTGACAAGGGAGTGGCAGAGGGACTGGTCTTTATGGAAAGCGGATAGGGGTGGGTTGGAAATATATCTCTGGTGGTGAGGTCTGTTTGTAGGTGGGAGAAATGGCAGAGGACGATGCGACGTATACGGAGGGTAGTAAGTGGAAGGTGACGAAGTCCTTGTTGCAGTTGAAGGGGTGGGGTTTGAGGATGGAGGTGCGAGAAGTGGATGAGGTGCACTGGAGGGCATCATCGGACCAAGTCAGAGGGGAAATTGTGGTCTTTGTAAAAGGAGGCCATCAGGTGTGTTCTGTGGTGGAACTGGTCCTCCTGGGAGCAGATGCGGTGGAAGTGGAGGAATTGGGAATATGGGATAGCATTTTTACAGGAAGCAAGGTGGGAGGAGTCTAGGTAGCTGTGGGAGTCAGTGGGCTTGTAGCAAATGTCCGTGTTGAGTTGGTCATCGTTGATGGAGATGGAGAGGTCCAAGAAGGGGAAGGAGGTGTCAGAGATGGTCCAGGTGAACTTAGGGTTGGGGTAGAATGTGTTGGTGAAGTTGATGAACTGTTCAACCTCCTTGTGGGAGCACAGGGTGGCGCCAATACAGTCATCAATGTAGCGGAGGAAGAGGTGTGGATTGGTGCCGGTGTAACTGCGGAAGATAGACTCTTCCATGTAACCGACAAAGAGGCAGGCATAGCTGGGTCCCATGCAGGTGCCCATGACTAACCTTTTCATCTGGAGGAAGTGGGAGGATTCGAAGGAGAAATTGTTAAGGGTGAGGACCAGTTCAGCCAAACGGATGAGAGTGTCGGTGGAAGGGTACTGGTGGGGATGTTGGGAGAGGAAGAAATGGAGGACTTGGAGGCCCTGGTCATGGCAGATGGAGGTGTATAGGGACTGGATGTCCATGGTGAAGATGAGGTGTTGGGGACTAGGGAAACAACAGTCTTGGAGGAAGTGGAGGGCGTGGGTGGTGTCCAGAACATATGTGGGGATTTCCTGGATTGGAGGGAAATAGAATAGTATCAAGGTATGAGGAGATGATGATGATATATTTTCCTCCCCACCCCTATCTGTTTTTCATAAAGACCATTCCCTCCGTGACTCCCTTGTTAGATCCACACCCTCCCCACTCCAACCCACCCTCCCCTCCAGGCAACTTGCCCTGCCACCGCAGAAATTGCAAAACCTCTGCCAACACCTCTCCCCTCACCTCTGGCCAAAGCCCCAAAGGAGCCTTCCACATTCATCAAAGTTTTACCTGAACTTCCACACATGTCATTTACTGTATCTGTTGCTCCCGATTCAGTCTCCTCTACATTGGGGAGGCAGGATGCCTACTTGAAAAGTGCTTCCGGGGCACCTGTACCAACCAACCCCACCATCCCTTAGCCGAACACTTCAACTCCCCCTCCCATTCTGCCAAGGACATGTAGATCCTGGGCCTCCTCCATCGCTACACACTCACCACCTGATGCCTGGAGGCAGAATGCCTTGGAACCCTCCACCCACACAGCATCAATGAAGACTTCACTAGTTTTCATCTTCACCTGTCCATCTTCCTTCCCACCTATCCACTCCACCTTCCTCTCTGACCTATCATCATTACCTCCACCTCCATCAACCTATTGCATTCTCAGCTTACTTCCCCCCAGCCCCACCGCCCTCCCAACTATCTCTCTACCACTTCAGTTCACAAGCCTCATTACTGATGAAGGGCTTATGCCCGAAACATCGGTTTTCCTGCTCCTCGGATGTTGCCTGACCTGCTGCACTTTTCCAGCACCCCACTCTCGACTCAAATCTCCAGAATTTGCAGTTGTCACTTTCTCCTGGTGACATTGACTTCTGCCACCTTGTCTACCCCAGTCCAACACCGGCACCTCCACCTCTCAGCCAGATAGGCAGCTTGCTAATTGTGTGAGCTATCTGGAAGTGGGAGTTACTAACATCAAATATGCTGTTGAGGCCTGATGATATTTAAAAAATTGATCCATGGTCTTCTCCATTTAGTTGAGCATTGGTTGTGTCTTGTGAGCTAAGGCCTGAATGCTAAACTAATTTCCAGACATAGATGTATCAGATTATGTCATGTACGTTATTTATTTATGCACTGAGTGACAACCGCAAGATAAAATTCATATTGAACTGTTCTGTCAAGAACTTAGAATATTCTAAATATTTGAGTCTAACAGCTGTTTCCCATTCTAAACAATGAACACTTCCTAATTATCTAATTAAATTGTCTCTGCAGTAACAGCTGAAATAATGGTGACAAACCATTAATTATTGTCATATCTGTGAAGAACAAATGATGTGATCGAGTGTTCAATCATCTTTGTATTATGTTCGACCATTATGTGTATTATTTTCCTCACATCTTGAATGAAGTTCATTCTGCCCATACAAAACACCATTAATCTTCATTCTATCTCTCTCTGGAATTTTGCAGAAAATTATTATTCTTTTCCCTGGCTTTGTAAACATTCAGAGATATTTTGTGTGATGCACAGTGTGGAAATTGGGAATTTGTTAACATAAAATGATGGATTACCTAATAGATAAGGATTTAATGTAATACCTGGAGATAAGTGGCACATAAGTGAGTCTTTCTTCATAACCAACTACCATATGTACAATACAACCAGAAATTGCTGGCAATACTCTGCAGGTCTGCCAGTGTCTGTGAGAAGAAAGCAAACTTTATGATTCAAGTCCTGCAAAGACGCCAGTAAATACATAAATGCTGATAAAACAGTTTCCTCTATATTGTTTGAGCTACATGATAGCAAATATTTCACTCGCTGTTTTCTACAAAGCTATGTAATGACAAGAACGTTCCAAATATACATATAAAGCTGGCTTGTATGCAATGATGGTTTATATGACAAATGATTACCACAAGCGTATAGAGAAGAATTTTGAAGTCAAGTACCATTAACATGTAGAGATATTTCAGAGATTTGTTTCTATAAAGCCACCACCAAATCACCCATGTAACTGATTAAACAGTTCATTAAATATTTTAGATTTTTCTCTCTTTTTCATATTCAGAAGTCCATAAAAGTGAACATTTTTCCCACCACCAAATTAACATGGTGCTTTTCACCCATTATCCATCACTATTCATCACCAATGGTTCAAAATAATCAGTTTACTCACAGAGCCCATTTAGGGCAGAATATTTAAGACTTTTTAAAAAAATCCATTAATTAGTCCTCTTCAAATACAAAGATAGGTTAGGGTTAGGAGTCAACCTGTTCAGAGATGTTATGACAGTTCTCTGGAGCAAGTGGGATTTGAACGTAGGCCTCCTTGCTCAGACATAGGGTCATTACCACTGCAGCGTAAAAGCCTAATGTTGAAAAGAATTTTTTTGATGTTCAGAGTTGCTTTCACAAACAGCTAAACATCTTTTCATCAATCATCACATTGTCCATTTTAAATATTTAAGATATTTTCTTAAAATTACACAGCTTGATTTTTTTGAAATCAACCTATTCAGAGGCATCATTACACATCTCTCGATCATGTGGCATTTGAACCCAGGCTATGTGGCTTAGAGCTATGGACACTACAACAGCACCACAAAAACCCTAGTATTTAAGAGTTTTTAAAAAAAATCTAAAGTAATTTCACGCTCAATTGAACATCTTTTTTCCCACCGCCAAATCACCTGTATCAAGTATTTAAGATTCTTTTAAACATGTCTAAGATTTAAATAATGTGGTTAATATGTTTCACCTGAAATCTATTTATTGGCCCAGAAAAGTAACAGTTGAAGAGAAAAGCCTCCCAGAACTTAGATGGAGCATTTAGATACTTTAAAATGGAAAGATAATTTCATTCTGGGCAGTTTGTTTACAATTAATCAAGATTTCAAGCAAAATATTTTGAACAAAGCTTGAGAGTAATGTATGTTTTGTTTAGTAATATACGTTCTGCATAGTCCTTTAGAATTGTTTATCTAGAATGCTGTGGTTGATGGGAAACTGATGGTATTACCCCCAGATACCATGTTGCAAAGTAATAAACTGGATTTCCCACAGACACAGCATTCTCAGACAACAGGAAAGAATAGCAATTCTGCTGTTTCCATTTATAACTCTGCCTGACCCATCCTCCTTCTTTATTTATCCCATTACCATCCATTTCTGAACTGCACAATCACCTACTGTGTATTTTAACAGCCTTGCGTTCTACCTTTTTGATCCGTTCACCACTCACTCCACTTTCCCTGTCTCTGTAACTGCTTTTAAAAAAACTGCTGCATGTGTTCCCCATCTGGTTCACTTTAATATTTGATCCAGGTGATTTGGTGATGGCAAACTCCACCTGTTCTACTCTGAAATGCAATTTCCACAGTGGGGAGGCATCTCTCTTGAGTACCACCAGCATTTACTGGTTGAGGATCTGACAGTCCTTTGTGATTTATATCATTTCAAAACATGCATTGATAGTACTCAGCAACATGGAAGTGAAGCCGTGGTAATGCCCCCACCTCTGAGCCAGGAGGCCTGGGGTCAAGTCTTATTTGCTCCAAAGATGTACTGTAAAATGCTGAAACAGGCTAAATAGACAATATGTATAAATAACTCTAAACTGCCTACTTAGCAATCTCACTTGACTTCTCAGCCAATTCACATAGCTTCACTGACTTACAGAAGAATATGTGAACATACAAACTAGGGGCAGGAGTAGGCCATCTGGCCCTTCGAGCCTACTCCACTACTCAATAAGAACATGGCTGATCTTTTTGTGGCCTCAGCTTCACTTACCCGCCCTCTCACCATATCCCTTAATTCCTTTATTGTTCAAAATAATCGATCTTAGCCTTAAAAATATTTACTGAAGGAGCGTCAACTACTTCTCTCTGCAGGGAATTCTATAGATTCACAACCCTCTGGGTGAAGAATTTCCTTTTCAATTTGCTCCTCCCCCCCTCTAATCTTGAGGCCATGCCCTCTTGTCCTAGTTTCACCTGCTATTGGAAACATCTTCTCGATGTCAATTTTCACTATTCCCTTCATAATTTTATATGTTTCTAGAAGATTTCCACCCCATTCTTCAAAATTCCAATGGATATAATCCCAGTCTACTCAGTCTCTCATCACAAGCCAAGCCCCTCAACTCCAGAATCAACCTCGTGATCCTCCTCTGCTCCCTCTTCAGTGCCAGTATATCCTTTCTTAAATAAGGAGACCAAAACTGCACACAGTACTCCAAGTGTGGCCTTGCCAACATCCTATATAGCTGCAACATGACCTCCCTGCTTTTAAGCTCAATCCCATTAGCAATGAAGGACAAAATTCCACTTGCATTCCTAATTACCTGTTGTACCTGTAGACCAACCTTCTTTGATTCATTCACAGGGACACCCAGGTCCCTCTGCATAGCAGCATTTCACTATTCAAGTAATAATCCTTTTTACTGTTATTTCTACCAAAATGGATGACTTCAGATTTATTAATATTGTATTCCATCTACCTGACCTGTGTCTACTCACTTAAAGTATCCATACTCTTCTGCAAACTCTCACAGTCCTCTGAACACTATGCTCTGCCACTCATCTTTGTGTCATCTGCAAACTTACGATCCCAACACTGATCCCTGAGGCACACCACTAGTAACTGATTGCCAGTCAGAATAGCACTCATTTATCCCCACTCTTTGCTTCTTGTTAGTCAACCAATCCTCTATCCATGCTAATACTTTACCTGTAGTGCCTTGCATCTTTATCTTATGCAGTAGTCTTTTGTGCGGCACCTTGTCGAAGGTCTTTTGGAAATCCAGATACACCACATCTACTAGGTTCCCGTTGTCCACTGTGTTTGTAACATCTTCATAGACTTCCAAAAGATTAGTTAAGCATGACCTTTCCTTCATGAACCCATGCAGCGTTTGTCCAATAAGACAATTTCTATCTTGATGCTTTGCTATTCCTTTCTTGATAATAGACTCAAGCATCTTCTCTGCTACAGAAGTTAAGTTAACCTGTTTATAATTCCCAATCTTTTGTCTATAATTCCCACCCTTTTTAAACAATAGCATCACATTTGCTGTTTTCCAATCTGCTGGAACTGCCCCAGAGTCCAGCGAATTTTGAAAAATACCACAAGTGCATTTGTTATTTCTCCCGCCATCTGTTTTAGCACCCTGGATACATTCCATCAGGATCAAGAGACTTGTTTATCCTCCACTCCATTATCTTGCCCAACATTACCTATTCCGTGATAATGACTGTTTCCAGGTTCTCACCTACTGTTGTCTCTTTATCAATTACTGGCATGTTATTCGTGTCCTCCATTGTGAAGACCGACACAAAATATCTGTTCAATGCCTCAGCTATTTCATCTTATCCCATGACTAAATGCCCCTTATCATCCTCTACAAGGACCAATGTTTACTTTAGCCACTCTTTTTCATTTTATATATTTATCAAAACTTTTGCCATCCATCTTTATATTCTGACTAGTTTTCTCTCATGTTCTATCTTAGTTTTCTTTATAGCTCTTTTTGTGGTTTTCTGTTGATTGTTAAAGCTTTCCCAGTCTTCTAGTTTCCTACTAATCTTGGCCACTTTGTATGCCTATTTTTTCAATCTGATAGTCTCCCTTATTTCCTTTGTCATCCATGTCAAATTACCCCTTTTCTTACTGTCCTTTCTTTTCACTGGAATATACTTTTAATGAGCACTTTGGAAAATTGCTTTGAAAGTCCTCCATTGCTCATCAACTGTCCCACCATAAAGTCTTTGCTTCCAGTCTACTTTAGCCAAGTCCTCCCTCATCCTCTTGTTGTCTCCCATGTTTAAGCACAGTACCCTGGTATTGGATTTTATCTTCACACTCTCCATCTGTATTCCACTCTCCATCTGTATTCTAAATTCAACCATACCGTGATCGCTCCTTCCAAGAGGATCCCTGATTATGTGGTCATTGATTATTCTGGTCTCATTACACAGAACTGGGTCTAGGATAGCTTGCTCCCTCATCAGTTCGATTACATACTGTTCAAGAAAACTATCACGGATACACTCAATGAACTCCTCCTCAAGGCTACCCTGACTGAGCTGATTCAACCAATCGACATGTAGATTAAACTTGCCCATGATAATTGCTATACCATTTTTACAGGCGATTGCTTATTGTCTGCCCCAACGTGATGTTACTATTTAGTGGCCTATAGACTACATCTATCAGGGACTTTTTCTTCTCAGAATGTCTTTGAATCCAACCAAATGGATTCAACCTTATTCTCTGTAGAACCTATATCATCTCTCAGCACTACCCTGATGTCATTCTGGAGATCAGAGCGACACCACCTCCCTAATCCTCCTGTCTGTCTTTCTGAATAGTTGGATCTCCCTGGGTATTTAACTCACTTTGTGACCATCCTGTAACCATGTCTCCATAATGTTTATTAAATCATATTCATTTGTGATGGTTTGTGCCATCACCTCAACAAACTTGTTATGAATGTTACGAGCATTCCGGTAAAGTGCCCTTATGTTAGTTTTCATACTCGCATGATTTCCAAATTCTCGAATAATATCTCCTGAATTGTTCTTCCTTTTTATTTCTTTCATAATCTGCCTTGTAGTTAAACCTTCCTGCCCATGTACTAACCTGCTGTTTACCTTTTTATTTACCACCATACTTCCTGTCATTTTCCCTTTCCTTAACTCCAGACTCACTAATTTAAAGCCCTATTTCTCCTTTTCACTAAACTTCCTATTGGTTATTTCATTCTTCCATCAGTTTCGACCATAGGAAGTTAATATCTCAGTACCATGACAGTTCAACAGAACTGACAATCCTCATAAAAGAACTTTGACAGGACAATTTGTTTTTCTCTCCACTGATGCTAGAGTTCCTGGGTGTTTCCAGCATGCTCTGATATTATGTCTTCACATACTGAACTAGATTTGCATTTCACTCTGAAGCAAAGCAAGTTATTCCAATGAAATACTAGTGAAAGAGATTTTTCTGTTGATAATTCCACCTGGTAGGAGGTAATTTTCATGACAAAAATTAGAGTGTTCAGGCGACAAGAGGTTTGAATAAATGCCATTAAAGTTAAATAAATAGCAATTCAAATAGTATTTTGACAGGTTTGTACGGAGCAATAAGCAGTGGAACAAAAACAGAAATTGCTGGAAAAGTTCTGCAGGTCTGGCAGCATCTGTGGAGAGAAATCAGAGTTAAAGTTTCGGGTCGAGTCACCCTTCCTCAGGACTGTGGATAAACTATATGGATGTTTGCTTAAGTTATTACATGCATGAGGAAATAACAATCTTAACAATTCCAATTGGGAAGTCACAAATGATGAAGAATAAAAGGATGCAAGTACCAACCAGAGAGTAGTATCTGCAAATAGGTTATTCATTTGTTTGGTCAGGATACAGTTGCTCAGTTGGTGTGAAATTCAAGATATATCATTACATTGCCTCATGGGTATCTCTCTGCATATTGTAAGAGCTCCCAAATTCAGATTGTTATGCTTCGCAATGCACACAGCCTGCATTGTCATACTTGGTACATGAGCAATTTACCAAAGATGATCCATCCAATCATAATAAGGTCCCGGTTTACATCACAGTTACATTCATAGGAGCGTGTCAAAGAAGGTTTCTGTAAAATCAACATTTGTAAATAAAATACACTGTTTTCTGTAAGATTGTATTGAGCATGTCACAACTGATGATTAGTGCCGCTGTGAACATTGCTTAGTTGCTTTATCCTTTGTCTTTTATTGTTCTGGTGAATTTCCCCTGGCATTCTTTCCTGAAAGATGGGTGTTTAATCTCAGGATTCCCTAATGTTCTCTGATTCCTGAATTAGAGTCATGGAGTCATAGAGATTCACAGGATGGAAACAGACCTTTAGGTCCAACTCGTCCACACCAACTAGAAATCCCAACCTAATCTAGTCCCACATGTCAGCACCCGGCCCATATCCCTCCAAACTGTTCCTACTCATCCAGATGCCTTTTAAATGTGCAATTGTATCAGCCTCCACCACTTCTTCTGGCAGCTCATTCCTTACATACACCACCCTCTGCAACCCCAGGGAAAAGATCTTGTATATTTAGCCTACCCATGCCCCTCATGATTTTATAAACCTCTATAAGTTCACCCCTCAGCCTCCAATGCTCCAGGGAAACACTCCAGTCTATCTATCTTTTCCCATAACTCAAATCCTCCAACTCTGGCAACATTCTTGTAAATCTTTTCTGAACACTTTCAAGTTTCACAACATCATTCTGATAGGAGGGAGACCAGAATTGCATGCAACATTCCAAAAGTGGCTGAACAAACATGCTGTACAGCCGCAACATGACCTCCCAACTCCTGTACTCAATACTTTGACCAATAAAGGAAAGCATACCAAATGCCTTCTTCACTATCCTATCTACCTACGACTCCACTTTCAAGGAGCTATGAACCTGTACTCCAAGGTCTCTTTGTTCAGCAACACTCCCTAGGACCTTACTATTAAGTGTATAAGTCCTGCTAAGATTTGCTTTCCCAAAATGCAACACCTTGTGTTTTTCTAAATTAAACTCCATCTGCCACACCTCAGACCATTATCCCATCTGATCAAGATCTCATTGTAATCTGAGGTAACCTTCTTTGCTGTTCACTACACCTCCAATTTTGGTGTCATCTGCAAACTTACTAACTATACGTCTTATGTTCACATCCAAACCATTTATATAAGTGATGAAAAGTAGTGGACCCAGCACCAATCCTTGTGGCACTCCACTGATCACAGGCTTCCAGTCTGAAAAACAACTCTCCACCACCATCACAAGGTCTTCTACTTTTGAGCCAGTTCTGTATCCAAATGGCTAGTTTTCCCTGTATACCATGAGATCTAACCTGGCTAACCAGTCTCCCATGGGGACCCTTGTCGAATGCCTTACTAAACTGAAAATGTGTTACTAAAAAAGCGCAGCAGGTCAGGCAGCATCCAAGGAGCAGGAGAAACGATGTTTCGGGCATGAGCCCGTCTTCAGGAATGAAGAGATCGAGGGTTGGTAAGAGGTCAGTACGGGGTGTCCAGGTGGATGGAGTGTGTTGGAGGCAGGAGAAGGGGTCATCAGAGGGTGGTCGAGAATCCTTGTGGAGGCGAAGGCGGCGGAAGAATTGTTCGATGTCTCGCCGTGTGTTGAACCCGTTAATCCAAGAGCCCTTCCTGAAGAAGGGCTCATGCCCGAAACATCGATTCTCCTGCTCCTTAGATGCTGCCTGACTTGCTGCGCTTTTCCAGCAACACATTTTAATTCTGATCTCCAGCATCTGCAGTCCTCACTTTCTCCTAGAATGCCTTACTGAAGTCCATATAGATCACATCCACCACTTTGCCCACATCAACCCTCTTTGTTACTTCTTCAAGTTTGTGAGACATGATTTCTTACATACAAAGCCACGTTGACTATCCCTAATCTGTCTTTGCATTTCCAAATACATGTAAATCCTATCCCTCAGGATTCTTTCCAACAACTTGCTCACCACCAATGTCAAGCTCACCGGTCTATAGTTCCCTGGCTTGTCCTTACCACCTTTCTTAAATAGTGGTACCATGTTAGCCAACCTCCAGTCTGTAGGCACCTCACCTGTGATTATCGATGATACAAATATCTCAGCAAGGGGCCCAGCAATCACTTTCCTAGCTTCCCTCAAAGTTCTAGGGTACACCTGATCTGGTTCTGGATATTTATCCACCTTTATGCATTTCAAGGTATCCAGCATTTCCTCCACTGTAATATAAAAATTTTCCAAGATGTCCCCAGCTATTTCCCCACATTCAATATCTTCCATGTCCTTCTTCACAGTAAACACTGATGCAAAATACTTGTTTAGTATCTCCCCCATCTCCTGTGGCTTTACACAAAGACTGCCTTGCTGATCTTTGAGGGGCTCTATTTTCTCCCTAGTTACCCTTTTGTCCTGAATGTATTTGTAAAAACCCTTTGGATTCTCCTTTACCCTATTTGCCAAAGCTATTTTTGCCCTCCTGATTTCCTTCTAAAGTATACTCCCACTTCTTTTGTACTCTTCTAAGGATTCACTCGATCTATCCTGACTATACCTGACATATGCTTCCTTCTTTTTTTGAATCAAATCCTCAATTTCTCTAGTCATCCAGCATTCCCTACACCTACCAGCCTTTCCTTTTACCCTAACAGGAATATACTGTCACTGGTCTCTTATTGTCTCATTTCTGAAAACTTCCCATTTTCCAGCCGTCCCTTTACCTGTGAACATCTGCCCCCAATCAGCTTTTGAAAATGTTTGCCTTATTCCACCAACATGAGCCTTCCTCCACCTTGGAACTTCAACTTTTAGATCTGATCTATTCTTTTCCATCAATATTTGAAAACTAATGGAATTATGGTTGCTGGCCCCAAAGTGCTCCTCCACTGACTCCTCAATCACCTGCCCTGCCGTTTTGCCCAAGAGTAGGTCACGTTTTGCACCTTCTCTAATAGGTAAATTCACATACTGTAACGGAAAATTTTCTTGTACACACTTAACAAATACCTCTCCATCTAAACCCTTAACACTATGGCAGTCCAGTCTATGTTTGGAAAACTCCTCCCAAACGTTCTATATTCTCCCTTCAGAATCTCATCCTTTTCCCTTCCTATGTCATTGGTTCCAGTGTATACTATGACCTCCTGCTGGTCCCTCTCCCCTTCGAGAACATTCTGCACTCTCTCTGAGGTAACACACCATTCTGATTTTCTGTTGCTGGCCACAGGAACGTCTGTCTGTCCCTCTGACCAGAGAGTTCCTCTAACAAAATTGATTGCTTGGAACCCGACGTATCCCTCATTATATTAGTGCGTGTCTCGGTACCAGAAACTTGGTTGTTCGTGCTACATTCCCCTGAGAGTCCATCACTCCCTACAGTTTCCAAAACAACATACTTGTTTGAAATGGGGATAGCCACAGAAGACTCCTGCACTACCTGCCTACTTCTCTTAACTTTCCTGGAGTTATTCCATCTATGTGACTGTATCTGCAGCTTTTTTCCCTTCCTATAACTGCCATCCATCATACTCCATAGCTCTGGTAACTTCCTCATTGCCTCTAACTGTCTCTCCAACCGATCCATTCGATCTGATAGGATTCACAACCAATGGCATTTAGATGGTGAGGAATTTGTTAAGTGTGTACAAGAAAATTTTCTGATTCGGTATGTGAGTATACCTATTAGAGAAGGTGCAAAACGTGACCTACTCTTGGGCAAAGCGGCAGGTTTAGGTGACTGAGGAGTCAGTGAAGGAGCACTTTGGGGCCAATGGCAACCAATCCTCAGTAACACATAAACTCTCCCTAAACTCCCACATCCAACAAGAAGAGCTCTACCAAAGGCCATTTTTACTTTTTTCCAATCCACAGACCCAGAAAATAACACTATCTTATTCCACTACAAAACACTGTTCCAGGCTAACTTAATACTTATGACTTCAGAGACATATCTCAATAAAACATATAATCAATAAAGAACCCACTGTACCTACTATTGTAGATTTACAGCAAGGCTATACTTAAAACTATTTACTTATTTGGTCCTGTGCTGTGACCTCTCCCAAACAGGTTCCTCCAAGATCAATTGTGAATTTTGCAATTTGTTAAGTTTTCCTAGATGCCCTCCAATATCCAGCGATGCATGAATTCAAACAGCAAAGGCAGTACCTGCACAGATTCACTGCTGCGTCAGTTAGCAGTGTAGGTTTCTTTCTCTCTCTCTCCTGCACTGATCATGTGATGCCTTTGTCTGCCCTTCTCCCTTTTAAAAGTGCTGTTGGTTTAACCTTTTTTTCTCCAAAGTTCCAAAACAATGCAATGTAGTTGCACATGCTGTGGCGTTTCTGTGGGACAAAGTAGTTTAGTGTCCCTGAACTAATGGTCCAGTCTTCCAGGTTACTGCCTCAGCGATGCAGGTTCAAGATCTGCCTCAGCAGCGTTTGTGTATATTTTCTTTTCGAATATGTTTATAAAGAGTTTATAGACTCATGTTCTATTCATAGAACTAACGTGTTGTGGGATATGTTCTAAAGATCTTTAAAGACTAAATGGCAGTTCAGTCCTGCCCTTCGCAGTATTTGCTTACCTACACAAACATTATGCATACTTTTTCACCCATTGTAGGTCCATGTATCTGATGATTTCTTCAAAATTATTGAAGAAAATATGACTTATATATTTAAATGGCTACTCAAAACTGAAGTGAAAGCAAGGTCCAACAGAGGTCACATGACTATGGCAAGTCTCAAGTGTGCAATGTAAAAATGCATTTTTCCAAACAGGAAACTTGTCAAAATCTGGAAAAAAATACCTAAACAAATGTTTTGTTTCTAAAGAAGGAAACAAAGATATGGAAGGTATCTATGATGTACTGTGCTCTATTTTTGAGACTAGAAAGTGCATGTGTGATGTCTCTCAACTCTCAACCTACATGATGCACAATCCTATCCCTCTCATCGTAATGTCCTCTCCAGCCCTAAGCTGCTGTCCCAATTCCTGGAAATGTGGGGAAACACAACTCTCTGGACTCTTCATCTTTGCTGGAATAGCTTCTTATACCATCGTGTTATGATCTGTAACCTCATTCACCATGCAGCCTTCACTCTCATCCAAACCGTTCTCAGTCACAATCCCCTGACTCTAATCACTGATCAAATTGGAATTCTCAATAATAAGGGGTGTGCTCTCCTCTTTATATAAATGTCAAGGTGCCATCTTACCTCCCTGTCAAAGTGTCTGCAGTCTAGTCTCAATCTCAATAACTTTGAACTGGATCTCCTTGAACTGTAAACAACTAATGCAGATGTGTTTGCCCTGGATCACAAGGAGGTCCAGGAGTTTCCCCATGTTCCAGCTGTGGCACATCACTTTTCCCGCTAGTCATAAGTTATTTTATTTAACTACTTAAAGTTGCATTTGGTGCTCAATCTAATTAAGATACCTCAGTGTGTTCTAAAACAAAAAAGCTATTTCAGCTCTGGGTACAGAATTGCACAGTTTGAGTTACTTTCTTTAGTTAACTAATTTTCTCAGCTCTCCAGTGGAAAGCTTTCATATTCTTGTTTAAAACAGTTGAAATTTAAAATTTAAGTAGTAAATTTCAGTTAAATGTTAGCTGTTTACTAGAAACAAAGTTAGCTTTTTTAAAAAAGATACTCCTCACCAGATTACACTCAATGTGACAAATTTTATATACTTCTTATTTTATTAAACAACTTCTTCTGGAGGATGTATGCCATCATAACATTGTATATTTATTGTTTTTTATTGCTGCTCTGTTATGCTTTACTCATGGGGTTTCCATATTGTAGTCAAAGTGGAGGATTCTTATTTTTTGTGACAAAACTAGAGGATTCTTTACTTTCCTCTGGCTTCTTTGGATATATCTCATTATTTGTGACCTTCAAAAACGATTTCTAATTCCTTAACAGCATTAATTAATGCTGAAAAATGTGTTGCTGAAATAGCGCAGCAGGTCAGGCAGCATCCAAGGAGCAGTAGAATCGACGTTTCAGGCATAAGCCCTTCTTTTTCCTGAAGAAGGGCTTATGCTGGAAATGTTGATTCTCCTGCTCCTTGGATGCTGCCTGACCTGCTGCACTTTTCCAGCAAAACATTTTTCAGCTCTGATCTCCAGCATCTGCAGTCCTCACTTTCTCCTAGCATTACTTCATGACCTATTTCTGTGTTGCATATCATATGCTATTCTATGTAATACTCTATGTGTCACATTGCTCTACATGAGAGAGGAAACATACATCAGTGTTTCCCAAACAACCTGTTTGGTGATGTAGCTATTGTATTTGTATACCTGAGACTGTATGAAACCTGTGGGATATAAGCACAAACATTGCAGCAGTGTGAAGCTTGTAAAACTGTGGCAAGAAATATAATCATCAAGTCCTGATTGATAGAGATATCTGTGAGATGAATGATGGAGGTGTGGTGGAGTTAACAATATGTGAGATTAGTGATGCAGTCAGTAGAATTTGGCATTTCAAGACGGATCCTGACTATTCATGTGAAGTCATTGAATTTCTTGAAGCACTGCATCCAGGTCCTTTTGAACTGACTTCTGCTGTTTAATTTTTGGGATGGCTGTTTCCACTGTCTTCTGAGTATGTGCCCAGAGAATGTCCTGACTGTCTGCACATGGAGGAGATCTCTCCACATTTCACCTCCTCCATCAAGCACTACAGTGCAACATTGGTTTGCTGCCAATGTAAACACAGAAACAGGTTAATCACATATTGCTTGTTCCAGAGTCGCTAATTTTAGCCTCATCTCTTTTCTCAGTTTTGCCTCTATCTCATTATTTGCTCACATGAGTAGTTTGGAGATATTAGTACACTGCATCAAGAAATAGAAGCATTGGTTTCTGTTCACAATAATTACACACTGAGCTCTTGTTGGAGGCTATGCTTAAGGTTAGAAAATAACATTATTGCCATCTGAGCAACTAAAGTGGTCCAGTCAGGGTATGGGAGAAGGCGTCAGAATCTCATTGAGAACCAAAGAATTGTTTAGAACTTTGGAAAGCTAAGTGAGGATGGCACTTCAAAGAGTGAGAGAAATGGGAAAGACTAGTTCACATCTAGTCTTGCTTTGAAACTGCAGGGAATATTGTTAACAGATCAATCCTAAATATTTCTATTCTATAGCAAGAAGCCCATAGCACATTTTAAAAGATATTTCCCCTGAGGCAATAGCTTATTATTCTTCCCATGGATAAAATCCTCGCTTTGAGACTCATAATGATTTTAGATCCGAGCAAATACTTGAGGGCTCAATGCCCAGTCAGTCCCTTGATGTAAGTTGATAGTTAGTTTGTCATTATACATTCACTCTGGAGAGTGGTAAGTTAATAAACACATTCTAATTAACATATAAATTGCAACCAAGTGACAGACCTTTGGGACTATACTCCTGGTAACAGTGTTACATAATCTTAAAGTTATATCTTTACTCAAGGACAAAGCATTAATGATGAATAAAAAAAAGGCAATGTCCATTATACCTATGAAGATGTACAGTAATTAGGTTTTATATATTATCTGACTAAGATGAGATGATATTTGGGCTCATCCCAGCAAATGCAAAACAAAAAAGAAATCCCAGAAAGATTCCATTTTTGATCCATGGTGTGCATTTAGTTATATGATCTCTACTGGGACCAGCTGTATATAAAAAAAAAATCTTCTTTGTTAGGAAGGAGAAAATTGATTACTGTTCTTGATTACTATTCAGCAACCTTTAACAGAAATCTTTGTGTGGATATAAAGTGATGACAAGACTGATTATTAATCAAGGTTCATGCAGCCATGTAATGTTCTCTGCTTCCCTTTATCCAAGAAGCCAATGTGAAGTATTTTTAGTTTGTTTACTACTCTCCTAATTTTGAAAATGATTTTTTTCTTTGTTTGACTCTTTCTTTGCTTGGCAATAATCTTACTGCTCTCTCCGAATAATTTCAATAGTCAAGAGAATTTGGTTCACAGTTTCTTCATCTCAACCTCATCGGATAGCATTCAGCAGGGCTTCACATGAAGATTATTGAATTCATATCAATGTTTAAATTTTATTCAACAGGTTAAAATGCTGATAAGAATTGGTGTAGAACCTATTATTAATCATTTACAATGTAAATTGGGCCACTTCTAATTTTCAATGGAATCCAGGTATTTATGGGCTTTCCATAAATCTATAATCATAACTCACCCAAATATGTTCACTGATGATGTGCACAAAGTTCAATACCATTTGTGACCCTTCAGAGACTGCAGCAGGAGCACGCCGGTTGGACAACATTCAATTTTGATTTGATAAATGTCAAGTAAAATGCACACCACTTAGGTGCAAGGCAATGATTATCTCCAACAAGGAGGAATCCAAGCACCACCACTTGATATTCTACGGTATTCATTCATAAACCCTAGCCATCAACATTTACATTATTAAGATTTAAAAGTGTAAGATTTAGTAGAATGATTCCATGGATGATGGATTATAATACAAGATTAATTCGAAGAAACTATGTTTATCCTGCTTGGAGCAAAGGAGATAGCGGGGAGTTTTGACAGATGTGTGCAAGATCACGACAGGTTTAGGTAAGGTAGACAAAACAAAACTGCTTCCATTAGTTGAGGCTTCAAGGGATATAGATTTAAACTCTTAGGCAAGAGATGGATGTGGCATGAGGATGAACTATTTTATGTAGTAAATAGTAATGAGTTGGAACTCACTGACAACTAGGACAGTTGTAGACAAGTTATAGACAGAGACAAATCAGACAATAAGTTATTCTATTTACGATCCATAAGAATGACTTGGATGCAGGGAAAGAATGTACTCCAGCCAGATAAGGCAACTTATTATCTAAACTGAGCGAATCTGCAGAATGCTTTGGTGCAGATGGATCTGAGTATCCTCATGCATGAGTTGCTGAAAGCTAATGTGCAGATGCAGCAGGCCTAAGGAGGCCAGATGGAATTTTGACATTTGTCATGAAAGGAATGGAATATGAAAGCAGGGAAGTGAGGTTGCAATTGGACAAGTCATTGGTGAGACAACCTTGGTGCTCTTATCTGAGAAAGGATGTAATTGAATTGGAGGCAGTTCAAGATTAATTGCAGAGACATAAAGTTTTGTCTTATGAGGAGAAATTGAGCTGTCCAGGAGCACACTCACTGGCATTTAGGATGAGAGGAGATCAATTGAGGTATATAAGCTACTAAAAGGTACTGACAACATAAAACCTGGAGTGAATGTTTCCTCATGTGGGGCAGTCTAGAATGAGAGGTCATAGGTTTAGGCTAAGGGGTGGTAGATTTAAAATGGAAATTAGGAAGAATTGCTTCTCTCAAAGTGTCAGAAATCAATGGAATTCACTGCCCTAAATGCAGTGGATGCTGGGATACCGATTAAATTTAATGAAGAGATCATTTTTAAATTAGTAATGGATAACCGGTTATGGAGAGCAGACAGAACGTAGAGTTAAGACCAGATGAGATCAGCCATGATTGTATTGAGTGGTAGAGCAGGCTTGAGGGGCTGAAGTGCCTACTCCTTCTGCTAGTTTTTATGCTCTAAGAAAATTGGTTGGATATGTGAGAAAAATGAACATACAGAGCTTTGGAGATAATGCAGGGCAATGAGGTTGATAGAATTGTGCTACCGAGAGATGCCATGGACTTGATAGCAACCTCCTACTGTGCCGTAATGATTCCTGATGATCAAACTTGACCAGAGACTACAGAGAACTAGCCATGTAAATATTATAGCTGTGATAGCAGGCCCAAAGCTGGGTATTCTGTATTACATGCCTCACCTCCTCCTTCCTCAATTCCTGTCTACTATCCACAAGATATAAATCCGAAGTATAATGAAATACTCTCAATTCACCCAGCCAAGGCCAGCTCTAACAAAACGCAAGAGGTTTGACATCATCCAGGAGCCCACTTCATTACTGTATCATTCTTAAACATTCACTCCCTCCACTATGGATGCAATATAGCTACAATGTACACCACTTACAAAATGTGCTGTAGAATTTGCCAAGGTGTATTTGGTAGAACTTCCCAAATCTGTGAGCTCTACCAATCAGAATAGCAGGTGCGTGGGAATGCACATCACTATCAAATTCACTGTCAAGGCACATACCACACTGACAGGGAAGTATATCCTTCACTGTTGCTATCACTGTATCAACATCTGGAAACTTTCCATAAAATGGCACTGTAGGTGCATTTTCATCACATGGACTGTAACTGTTCAAGAAAGCAGTTCACGACTATTTTTTCAACAGCAGTTTGGGATGGAAAATAAATGAAAATAAACATTATGTGAATAAGAAAAACATATAAACTGTTCCTTTTAACATAATCTTGTTCTACATCAAGCATATACTTGTATCTCAAGTGATTTGTGACACGGATCAATTCCAATGGCAGAGAAAAAATCTGACGGTCAGCAAGGAATTGTGAGTTTTACAAATAAATGTAGAATATAAAATGGTTTGTTTTAAGGTAGGAAGAATTTCACTGCAACATAAATTAAGGGATTAAATGATTCAGAATTCTTGTTCCTGGTCTAATTGAAACTATGGTTTTGACATTAAACTGGAAGCAGACATGGGACTAGATAGTAGTGGAGCTGGGGTGGGGAGTGGTCAGGGAGATTTTTCTGGTCAGGGAACTCCAAAAACAAATTTCCTTTGGATATTACTAAATTCAAAAGTTTACAATTCAGCACAAATCTGGCGTCATTTTTCAATCTTCCTTGGATCACAAGGGGAGCTGCTGTGTGAAATGAAATACCACTGTAAGAATGATACTTTGTCAGACTGAATTAAAGAAAGCTGTTGGGTTAACGTACAGGGACATTTATTCTCCATCTGACTCAATAATTTACTTTACCTGATGGGGATTATTTCTGACATTTGAATAAAATGTGTTTCGTTATTCAACAAATGTTATCGTTCAACTTGATGACCATAGAAAATCCCTAGAAAATTGCAAATAACAACAGACCATTCTGGACTTGTGTAAATATTATCATTATGAGACCAAAGTTCTTTGCACAGCTAGCTGTATGATTTCAACCAAGATGTTGGCATCTGTGTTGCAATTTTCACCTCAGGTTTTTAAAAAGTTTATATCTGTCAGAGAATTGAGCCCAATTGAACAGAGACCACACAAGCGCAGATTGGGTGAAATTGACAAGCTGTTTATTATAGGTGATATAGCTGGAAGAGAAATTGACTAGGCTGACACAGAACTGACTTTCTGTGCAGGTAGACCAAGGGTTCTCCTCCTCGAGCAATGGGCAAAGGCAGTTTTATAGGGTATGGTAATGTGGTCTGAATTACAGACCAATCAAGAGTAAAACACAATTAATGAGAGGACAATCAGCTGTCCGGTAGCCTAACCCAGCCTGTGATTGAGCTAGGAGATTCTGACACTCTCTGTGAGAGTAGGTGCTAATGTCTCTCATCCTGGCATCAATGGGTTTCCGTTGTGGTTAGTCCACAAGCGAGGTACCTTGGTGCTTTTAGTGTGAGCGTCCTTTGTGGAGTTCCACTATGTGTGAGGAGCATGGCTACCTTTAGGGCTTCAGGAACAGTTGTGCTTACTGAGGGCTAGGAAGTCTATTGTCAGACTGTCTCAGAAAGTGTATTCCCCAGTCTGAAATTGGCTTGAATCATCTCCTGTTTGCTGCCTAGTGTCTTAGTTAGCTTGTTTGGTCAAGGCTGAGGCACTCTGGGTAGTTTCTGTTGTGGCTGAGGCAGACATCACTAAAGAGGAGGAAAACAACAAACTGCCATTCCTAGATGTCGCAGTAGAGTGAACAGTCTTTGCGGAACTTCAAACCTGCATATACAGGAAAACAACACATACAGACCAAATATTAAACGACAGAAGCAATCATTCCAATATCCACAAATGAAGCTGCATCAGAATGTTATTTCAATGAGCCACCACACACTGCAGCACAGAGGAACAATGCAGAACAGAGGAAAATCACCTATACAACATATTCAAAAAAGGTTGGGTACCCAATGAACACAATCCACCGATTTCTCAGCAACAACCCGAAACAAGCAGACAAAACGCGTCCAAAAACCCGAGCCACTCTCCCCTACATCAAAGACATCACGGAAATGACTGCCAGACTACTCAGACCTCTTGGCACAAATTCTATACGGACAACAAGCAAAACTAATGTGATTTACAAAATACCATGCAAGGACTGTAACAAACACTACATTGGACAAACAGGCAAAAAACTATTCACCAGGATTCATGAACATTAACTAGCCACAAAACGACATGACCCTCTCTCACTCGTATCCTTACATACAGATAAGGAAGAACACCACTTCAAATGGGACACCACATCCATCCTAGGACAAACCAAACAGAGACACGCACAAGAATTCCTAGAAACATGGCATTCCAACGGACTTGGACCTGATATACCACCTCCTGAGAAAAAGAACATGAAATGACATCACCATAGCAAATGACATCACCACATGAAATGACATCACCAACCCAAGGAAACCCAAACATATAAGTAGAAAGCAGGAAATATCAGCAGTGCTTCGACTGGAGGCTCACTGAAGATGTTATCTAGTATGGTGTCAAAACATCTGAAAATGAACCTTCCAGCTCAGACAGCAAACCGACATCCATTCATGGTTCCTTATGCTCTTTGTGGCCATGCTGTGGGTGGACAGTGAAGCTGATTTTCTGCCACAATATCATTATAGAATCTGGTGTTGCCGTCTGCTCGCCCTATGGTTTAACTGGGAAAGTGGGTAACTCTGAGCAGTGCAAATGGGAATAATCTTTCTTTTATACCTAATAATCACCACCATCATACTCAGGGCTGGGTTTTATAGTGCACTTAGGTTTCCACCTTCCAGTAAAAAAGGTCAGGAATGAATTACCCCTCATGCCCTGCACCCCTCTTGTGGGTGGCATGGTGGCTCGGTGGTTAGTACAGTTGCTTCACAGCACCATGGCCCTAGGTTCGATTCCAGCCTCGAGCGACTGTCTGTGTGGAATTTGCACATTCTCCCTGTGTCTGTGTGGGTTTCCTCTGGGTGCTCTGGTTTCCTCCCACAGTCCAAAGATGTGCAGGCCAGGTGAATTGGCCAGGCTAAATTGCCCGTAGTATTAGATGCATTAGTCAGAGGGAAATAGGTTTGGGGGGGTTACTCTTTGGAGGGTCGGTGTTTGGCCAAAGGGCCTGTTTCCACACTGTAGGGAATCTAATCTAATTTTATCAGCCATCTAATGGTTAATTGAAGTGAGAATGTGGTGAGCAGGTAAGTGGGCTAATCTTTGCACCTGCCTGCCTAGATGTCCTAATAAATTGTCATGGAGAGAGAAATTTAATACTATTTATCAAAGGTATGCTGATGGAATGAATGGGTTGTCCAAGTAATTTTCCCCTTTCACAAGCCTAGCCCTAATGCAAGGTCGGGCATTTTTTCAGTATGAAGTCATAGAGTCATAGAGTCATACAGCTCGGAAACACATCCTTTGCTCCAACTTGTCCATACTGATCAAGTTTCCCAAAATAAACTAGTCTGCATTTGACACATATCCCTCTAAATCTTTCCTATTCATGTAGCTGTGCAAATGTCTTTGAAATATTGTAACTTACTTGCATCTACCACTTCCTCTGGCAGTTCAGAAATATTCTTTCCAGCTTCCTGACAAATAAATGTATGAGTTGAATTCTTTGACGATCAAAACTCAATCTGACCAGGAAGCCTGAAGATGGGAAATGAATGCTGTATGGCTGCAGCCACAGATACAAATTATACAATTAATGTAATACATCAAAAATGAATGAAATACATCAATAATGACTTACATTTATACAGTGCCTTGGTTCAAGCCTCACCTACTCCAGATGTGTTTAAGAGCATCTCTGGATAGGTTGCTTAGAAAATGTCTAATGTTGCCCAAGGTGTTTATTAAAAGAATTAGAAAATAATATACTATTCTCTGCCACATAAAGGAGACATTAGGTGATCCAAAACCTGGTCAAAGAGGTAGGTTTTGAGGAGAGCTTTTACAGAGGAAAATGAGGCAGACAAATGGAGAGATGTATTGAGGGAATTCCACAAAGTAGGACCAAGCAAGTGAATGTATAATCACCAGTGGTGAGTGACTAAATTCAGAGATGCTCAAGAAGTCAGAATTAGGTGAGTGCAAATATCCTGAAAGCTGCTGGGTTGGTAGCAATTAGAAAGATAGGTTGGGTTGAGACTATGGAGGAATTTGAAAACAATGGCACAAAGTTTAAAATAAAGATTTTACTTGACCAGAAACCAATTAGGTCAGTGAAAACAGCGGTGTAGTGTCATAGAATATTCAGGATTAGAAGCCAACCTTGATTTGAATGGTTCATCCTAGATTTTGAAAATAAGATACTTGGTTCCACATTAATATACTTCAGTTGATTTTCTCATCAAATACCTTGCAATTAGTGATGATATGAACCTTGTTTTCTTCTTTGGATAACTTCATTCCAAATATCTGCCCCCTTCTGTGTTAATAATTTGAACTGACTTGTTTTCTTGGCTGCCATTCCATTTCACTTTATGAATCATCTCAAGGTCCATTGGCTGTACCGTAAGAGAGTGTAAAAGTGAGAAGGTGTTTTAATGTACTGAAAGGCTGGTTTAATATAAAACAGAAAGTTCTATGCTTTCTTTCCACACGCAATTATTTAAAGTACTAATCTTCTTAATAGCATTTTAAACTTTCCTTAAATAACAATAGAAATTAGTGAGTATCTAGCATGATAGGTACAATAGGTACAATATCTCAGTGTAATTAGTGAAAATGTTATTTTCAGAAAAACATAAAAACTTGTATACTGGTAACAGCCGACCAAATATTGCTGTTGTGCTTGATGCATAATGGCCTGCAGGTCATATCCAATTACACTAGTCTGTAAATCTCAGCCCTGGGTTTACAAGTCATTTGCAGGTCATAAAAACCAACATAAAGTGTGACCTATGCATCAGGTTTTATGATAGGCAGCAGCAAATTTACAAGCACTTTTCACTTCATTTTCCTTTTAGGAGTGCTTAACTCTTGATGCTGTCACTCCAGGCAGACTTTAGGGGCACTTTAATGAGCATTTTTTAAAAAAGTGATATGTTACAATACACAGAAAGTAGAATTCTGGTTTATTTTGACACATTCCTTAGTGGACATCTGCAATTCCAATGCAAAAAGATCTCAAAAGCGTTCAGGTTGTCTTGGGAAAAGACTGATAGGTGGTGGAGATACCATGTGCAGCACCTACCTGCCTCTACTGTCATGTTATTGATTTATAGAGTCATGGATTCACACATCACGAAGCCCTTAAGTGCCTAATCAATAAACACACAAGGACCGCTTCTCATTGCTAACAATATTTTATCAGTGGTGAATGGGTTCATGCCTTGTGACTGCAGGCTGTCAATGGAGATGACCCACCCTCTGTGGATAGGGCCATTTCTGCTTGAATCCCAGTATGTTTCTTGATTTTGGATCCCCTTCTTTCCTCACTGGGACCTGCTTGACTGACTCCAGCAAGCCTTGTACTCTGTCTTTCTCCATGGCACTTCCTAAGGGGCTGAGTGCAGTCCCAGCGATGGAACTCTTGGTGGGACCCAGCAGTGCACCTTTGTCAGTAACACTGTTTGCCCTCTGACTGGTGGTCAGTTCTTGGAGACAGCTCCACCCTTCAGGTGAGGGTGGAAGCCATGTCCCCAGGCCTGTTGACCATGTAATCTGACTGTGGCTTCGCAGAAATAGCTTGTCCCCATTTTTTTTGCTGGTTGGTGGAACAATTGCTTCCACCCAAATGGACTAAATCAGGGAAGGCATTTGTTAGAGAAGCTTGTTATACTTGTCCTGGGGTTTATGTTCATGAGCATATATTTTGGGCCAGCACAACAAAATGTTTCAAATAAGTATTTTGCACTTCGTGAGGAAAAATTACAGCAGTAGGCTTGTGTAGGTTTGTTTTATGTCCACTTCAATAAAACCAGACTTTGTTTGACAAACAAAAGGGATATTATTTTCTTTTGTGGTTTAACTCAAAAAATCTATGACTCTTATGTGCCGAACAAGTGAAAGTATGCATTAAGTGGGAAACTATGCACAACCATTGTAAATGGACTTAATTACAAGCATGTGAGCATTATAGTCGCTTTGATATTAATCTACCTGTAATATGACCAAAACAAAAAAATAATTGATCATTAATTTAATTAACCAGATAAGTGAAGCCAAACTGACCCAAATTTAAGCTCTACTGTGGCCTTATTGTTCACATTGTAGTCAATAAGAAAGATAACTTGGTGGGATGAATCGGACATCTCGTCTGCCAACACTAGTTCGATACTCCCACCACGGTTGAGAATTACCTTAATAATTTCTGCAATTTCATAGTCAATAAAGGAAATAGCTGTCCATCACGTTACACCTGTTGGAATTTATTAAAGCTTCTCAAGCAGCTAACAAGCCTCTTAACCCATATAAATGTCAGGAATCTCATTAATCTCACTGCGGAATGTGCAATTGTAGTAGGCAATGTCTCCATAACAGCAGGGGGATTAAAAAAAAGACCTAAATCTAATATCCAGGCACTGAAAGCAATTGTGGGCTCCTTTAGAAAAAAAAATCCCAAGACACCTTCTCCTAGGGGAAGACAGCCTCCATCTATGCAGAGGAGGTAACTATGAAAGTAAATCACAATGACTGTTAATGCAGTTTTACGTGGCAATGAAGATTTTACTGTCAGGAAGAATGAAAAGGAATATAATGAATACTACTGTGGGACATAGATGAATGCGATGGAAACTGTTATAGTAAAAGTAAATCGTTACTGAATTATTAGTAAGGATCTTCTAATGAATGTTTTAGAAGCAAGTAGCAATATTATTGGTTATGAAGTTTTAAAATTCACTCTTGGAATATGTGTGATACTAACAAAGCAAAAGTTATTGTCTATCCTAGTTGATCTGAATATGTTAAGAAACAACTTCGGTTGTATCCCCCCTACTCACAGGCGTTACGTCCCACAGAAGCCCAAAACCACGAATAGGAACAAACCCATTCATTTAAATGGGAGAAAGTGAGGCCTGCAGTTGCTGGATATCAGAGCTGAAAATGTGTTGCTGGAAAAGCGCAGCAGGTCAGGCAGCATCCAAGGAGCAGGAGAACTGACGTTTCGGGCATGAGCCCTGCTTCAGGAATGAGGAAAGTGTGGCAAGCAGGCGAAGATAAAAGATAGGGAGGAGGGACTTGGGGAAGGAGCGTTGGAAATGCGATAGGTGGAAGGAGGTTAAGGTGAGGGTGATAAGGTGAGGGTGATAGGCCGGAGTGGGGGTGGGCGCGGAGAGTTCAGGAAGAAGATTGCAGGTTAGGAAGGTGGTGCTGAGTTCGAGGGTTGGGACTGAGACAAGGTGGGGGGGAGGGGAAATGAGGAAACTGGAGAAATCTGAGTTCATCCCTTGAGGTTGGAGGGTTCCTAGGCGGAAGATGAGGCGCTCTTCCTCCAGCCATCGTGTTGCTATGATCTGGTGATGGAGGAGGCCAAGGACCTGCATGTCCTTGGTGGAGTGGGAGGGGGAGTTGAAGTGTTGAGCCACGGAGTGGTTGGGTTGATTGGTCTGGGTGTCCCAGAGGTGTTCACTGAAACGTTCTGCAAGTAGGCGGCCTGTCTCCCCAATATAGAGGAGGCCACATCGGGTGCAGCGGATGCAGTAAATGATGTGTGTGGAGGTGCAGGTGAATTTGTGGCGGATATGGAAGGATCCTTTGGGGCCTTGGAGGGACGTAAGGGGGGAGGTGTGGGCACAAGTTTTTCATTTCTTGCGTTTGCAGGGGAAGGTGCCGGGAGTGGAGGTTGGCTTGGTGAGGGGTGTGGACCTGACGAGGGAGTGGTGGAGGGAATGGTCTTTTTGGAACACTGATAGGGGAGGGGAGGGAAATATATCCCTGGTGGTGGGGTCCGTTTGGAGGTGGCGGAAATGACGACAGATGATATGATGTATATGGAGATTGGTGGGGTGGCAGGTGAGGACCAGTGGGGTTCTGTCCTGGTGGCAATTGGAGGGACGAAGCTCAGGAGCGGAGGAGCGGGAAGTGCAGGAGATGCGATGGAGAGCATCGTCGACCACGTCTGGGGGGAAATTGCGGTCTTTGAAGAAGGAAGCCATCTGGGTTTTTCACTATTGGAACTGGTCCTCCTGGGAGCAGTTGCAGCAGAGACGAAGGAATTGGGAATATGAGATGGCGTTTTTACAGGGGGTATTCATTTAAATGGGCAATTTACCTTCTCGGCAGCTTCCTGGTCCACGGTTCTGGAAGGTTCCTTATAATATATTCGGGCCGCGTTAAACAGCAAGTAACTGAAATTGTGGAAACGGGGATACGGATACGGGGATGCCCTGCATATGATTATTTAATGTTCAGGCCCCAGTTATTCTCTTCAACACAATGTTGTTAGTCCTTGAGGAAGTGGGCTAAATATCTTAGATTTAGCAGTGTTCTGTATCTTTCTTCCCAGTATTTAATTCTGTGAAACCACCAACTAGAGGTATAACTACATTATCCCTTGTAATCTCAACTGAATATATACATGGCTTTTGTACATTTTCTTCAAACTTCTCAAAGCTGAACTTAGACAACGGAAACCAGATACATGTGGCCTAATGAAATCATGTTTGACAAATTTGCTATTGATCTTTGAGGAGAAACAAACAGAGTTGATAAAAGGAAATTGGTAGATGTAATATATTTGGGTTTCCAGAAGGCATTCAAAAATGTGCCACAAAAAGATTTTGCACATAATAGGAGCTCATGATATTGGGGTAATATATTAGCATGGATTGAGGACTGGCTAACACACAAAAGCCTTTGATAGGTTGGAAAGATATCACTAGTGAAGTACCACAAGGATCATTCCTGGGGTCTAAATTATTTATTATCTACATTAATGACTTGGAGGTGGGGGTTCCAGAGCGTAATGTATGCAAATATGCTGACAATACAAAAGTAGGTGGGAGAGAAGGGCATAAGGAATCTCCATGGAAATATTGATACGTTGAGTGATCGAGCAAAAAACTTGGCAGGTAGAGTTTAATGCAGGAAAATGTGAGGTAGGCAGAATCAAAAGAGAGACTATTATTTAAATGGAAAGAGACTTCAAAAAATGCAACACAGAAGGATTTTGGTGCTTTTGTACATAAAACACAAAATGTTAGCATGCATGTATAGCAAGGCAGATGGAATTTGGACCTTTATTGCGAGGGGGTAAAGTTGCACTTGGAGTACAGTGTACAGTTTGATTCCTGTATTTCAGAAAAGATATACTGGCATTGAAGACAGTTCAAAACAGATTTGCTAAACTGATTCCTGACATGAAGTGTTTGACTTATCAAGAATGGCTAAACATCTTAGGTCTTTATTCCTTAGAGGTTAAAAGAATGAGGAGTGATCATGTACAAACATACATGGTTCTGAGAGGTCTTGACAGGACAGATGTTGATTAGATATTTTTACACGTGGGGGAATCTCGAACTGGAGACATAGTTGTAGAATAAAGGAACACTCATTTAAAGCTGAGATGTGAGGGCTGTTTTTTTTCTCAAAAGTTAGTGAACATCTAGAATTCTCTACCCTGGAGAGTTGTGCATAGTATATCATTGAAAGTATTTAAAGAAGAAGCAGGTAGATACTTAAAAAATCAGAGAGTTGAATGCTATGAGGAGCTGGCAAGAAAGAGGAGTTGAGGGCTGAGGAAGATCAGCCATGATCTTATTGGATAGTGGGCATGCCCGGAAGGGCTGGATGGTCTATCCCTGCTCATGTTTATGTTCTTAATGTTTTCATTCAGCAATGCATGTTTACCAAAGGGCTTTAGAAAATAGCAACATCAGTGTCAAATCTAGGTGTGCACACTGATTCACATTATAAGGTGACTGTTCTGTGTGTTGCTGACAGTTGTTAGTGCAAGGGTCGGAGAAAGTGAGGACTGCAGATGCTGGAGACTAGAGTCGAGAGTGTGGTGCTGGAAAAGCAGCATCTGAGGAGCAGGAGAGTCAATGTTCTGGGTACAAACCCTTCAGCAGGAATGAGCTCATGCCCGAAATATTAATTCTCCTGCTCCTAGGATGCTGCCTGATGTGCTGTGCTTTTCTAGCACCACACTGTCAACAGTTGTTAGTGCAAGCATGGAAATCACTTTATCAATATGGAGGCCTGCACACTTTCTGAAAATCAACTGTATGTATGACTACATTGTGCCTACAAATGGTTCCAGAGCACACAATTTATACTCCCATTTTTCTCTGTTCTGGTTTGTTTTGCTTAAGCCACATAATAGTATTTGAAACACCCCTCTGCATTTCCTTTCTTAACATGGTCAAAGTTTGCTTTTGCAGCTTCTGTTTAAACTGATTATGCCAGACCATCATACCTCCCTCTTTCTCAATTTTGACTTTTTTGTTCACAGCTACAAAGGGAAGCCTGTCATCAATCTCCTGCCAAGCATCGGGGAGCAGATACTTGTCAATATAAAAGTTCTGAAATTTTTTTTGCATTGATTTAACTAGAAAGTTAACAGATTGCTTTCTGTTTAATTTTCGAGCAAGGCATTTGCCATGATCATATTTAATCCTCTTTTAGCTTGGTACTTTTCCCAGCCTGACATTGCAATGTACATTTATATTACACTTACCTGCAATGTACAATGTCAACAGTTATAAATAACTCTTCCTCTTTAAATCATTTTTCTTTTGGAAAATTAGTTAAAAATGCCCAAAATGCAATAATGGTCCAAATCTTCCAGTCACTGTCAAAAATGCTCTTTCTGACGCTGACCAGATGAGAAAATTGCTTAATTCCCTTCTTCTAATTTTTCCGCCAATCTTCCAATACAGGACCTTGCAAATCCTCTTCATTGTGATGAATCTCAGAAGGAGAAATACAAAGAATCTGTGCATAAATCATGTACATCTCAGGCACTAGCAGCCACACTCTGTTATCTAACTGTTTAAAGTCCCAGAACAGTGCAATAATGTGAATGTATGGGTGGGGTAAGACTGGTGAGGTAAGGTAGCAGCTGGGTGGGGTGGCAGGTGGATGAGGTAGGTGAGCTTGGCCGTGAAGTCAGAAGTGATTAGGAAAAAGTGGGGATTGCAGATGTTGGAGAGTCAGAGTCAAAAAGTGTGGTGCTGGAAAAGTACAGCAGGTCAGACAGCATCTGAGGTGCAGGAGAGTTGACGTCTCAGGCATAAGCCCGTCATCAGGATTCAAGGGCTTACGTCCGAAATGTTAAATCTCTTGCTCCTCGGACACTGCTTGACTTACTGTGCTTTTCCAGCACCACACTTTTCGATTCAGATTAAAATAGTCTGCTCAGGTTGGTGGTGTGGACTAGTTGGTTGGTGAGTGGTGTAATGGGGGTTTGCAGAACTGGGGAGGTCCCTGGGGTTTATGAATGCAGCTGGGGGTTGGTGTGGAATTGGATGTTTGGGTTTAGTTAGATCAGAAAGGGGGAGGAAATTGGAGGATTGGACCAGATGGAAGGTCGGGGGGAATTAGAGTCATAGAGAGGTAGAGCCTGTAAACAGACTCTTCGGTCCAACTCCTCCATGCCGACCAGATATCCCATACCGAATCTAGTCCCACCTACCAGCACCTGGCCTATATCCCTCCAAACACTTCCTGTTCATATACCGATCTAGATGCCTTTTAAATGTCACAATTGTACTAGCATCCACCACTTCTTCTGGCAGCTCATTCCATAAACGTACCACCCTCTGTGTGAAAAAGTTGGCCCTTAGGTCTCTTTTATATCTTTCCCCTCTCACCCTAAACCTATGCCCTTTAGTTCTGGACACGTCACTGCAGGGAAAAGACTTTGTCTATTTATCCTATCCATGCCACCCATAATTTTGTAAACATCTATAAGGTCACCCCTCAGCCTCCCATGCTCCAGAGAAAACAACCCTAGCCTATTCAACCTCTCCTATCATTCAAATCCTCCAACCTTGGCAACATCCTTGTAAATTAGACCAGAATTGCACACAATATTCTAACAGTGGCCTTACCAATATCCTGTACAGTCGCAATGTGACCTCCCAACTCCTGTATCCAGTAGTCTGACCAATAAAGGAAAGCATAACAAATGCCTTCTTCACTATCCTACCTACGACTCCATTTTCAAGAAGCTATGAACCTGCACTCCAAGGTCTCTTTGTTCAGCAACACTCCCTAGGACCTTACCATTAAGTGTGTAAGTCCTGCTAAAATTTGCTTTCCCAAAATGCAGCACCTCACATTTATCTAAATTAAACTCCATCTGCCACTTCTCAGCCATTGGCCCATCTGATCAAGATCCCATTGTAATCTGAGGTAACCCTCTTCGCTGTCCACTATACCTCTAATTTTGGTGACATCTGTAAACTTACTAACTATACCTCTTATGCTCACATCCAAATCATTTATATAAATGATGAAAAATAGTGGACCCAGCACCGATCCTTGTGGCACTCCACTGGTCACAGGCCTCCAGTCTGAAAAACAACCCTCCACCACTACTCTTTGTCTTCTCCTTTGAGCCAGTTCTGTGTCCAAATGGCTAGTTCTCCCTATATTCCATGAGCTCTAACCTTGCTAACCAGTCTCCCATGGGGAACCTTGTCAAAGGGCTCACTGACGTCCAAATAGATCACGTCTCCACTCTGCACTTATCAATCCACTTTGTTACTTCAAAAAACTCAATCAAGTTTGTGAGACATGATTTCCTGTGCACAAAGCCATGTTGCCTATCCCTAATCAGTCCTTGTCTTTCCAAATACATGTACATCCTGTCCCTCAGAACTCACTCCAACAACTTGCCCACCACCGATGTCAGGCTCACTGGTCTATAGTTCCCTGGCTTGTCCTTACCACTCTTCTTAAACAGTGGCACCACGTTAGCCCACCTCCAGTCTTCCCAGCACCTCACCTGTGACTATCAATGATACAAATATCTCAGCAAGACACCCAGCAATCACATTCCGAGCTTCCCACAGAGTCCTTCCTACAGAGCCGTTTCAAGACATCCAGCTCTTCCTCCTCTGTAATATAGACATATTTCAAGATGTCACCATCTACTTCCCTGTATTTTATATCTCCCATGTCCTTTTCCACAGTAAATACTGATGCAAAATATTTGTTTAATATCTCTCCCATTTTCTGCGGCTCTACACAAAAGCCGCCTTACTGATCTTTGAGGGGGCCTATTCTCTCCCTAGTTATCCTTTTGTTCTGAATGTATTTGTAAAAATCCTTTGGTTTCTCCTGAACCCTATTTGCCAAAGCTATCTAATGTCCACCTTTTGCCCTCCTGATCTCTCTCTTACCTATACTCCTACTGCCTTTATACTCTTCTAAGGATTCACTCAATCTATCCTGTCTATACCTGACATATGCTTCCTTATTTTTCTTAACCAAACCCTCAATTTCTTTAGTCATCCCGCATTCCCTATACCTACCAGCATTTCCTTTCACCCTAACAAGAATATACTTTCTCTGGGCTCTTGTTATTTCATTTCTGAAGGCTTCCCATTTTCCAGTCATTCCTTTACCTGTGAAAATCTGCCCCCAGTCAGCTTTTGAAAGTTCTTGCCTGATACCATCAAAATTGGCCTTTCTCCAATTTAGAACTTCAACTTTTATATCTGGTCTATCCTTTTCCATTGCTATTTTAAAACTAATAGAACTATGGTTGCTTGCCCCAACGTGCTCTCCCACTGACACATCAGTCATCTACCTTGCCTTATTTCCCAAGAGTAGGTCATGTTTTGCACCTTCTCTAGTAGGGAATTGAGTGGTGCGGTTGGGTCGTGTCGACTTGGGACAGAATTGTGTGGTCTGGATGGGGTGAGTTACAGGGTCAGGTTGCCCAGAAGTTAAACTAGGATTTTTCCATCTTATGTGACCTTGGTAACACTCCAGATGAGTACATTGGAATCGCCCAGTTTTTAGCTCAGAGTCAGATACATTTTCAGAGAGTTTGAAGAATTGTCTGTTGGAAGTTCAATCCCCATGCAGTCAGTGGGTCAGGACTCTATGGTTTATCTTGAGTCATACATTTGATCTCTGACTATTTGGTGACTGGATGATTTGGGCTAATGTTATAGTGGGACAACAAATGTACTGCAGAACATGGGCAAAACCTCTTTAACTTTTTTGTTCAGATCTTGTGTCCAAAATGAAGAGCAACTCATAGTTGGACAGAATAAGTTTAAAATACTGGCAGATTTCAAGAAAAACATTTATGATCCAGGACAAGACATTGTCTAATTGATTGAGTGAGGAAACCATAAGAGCACATGGAATTTGAAGCATGATGTTGAATTTCTGCTAAATATGGAATAAATGTGAAGGCTAATCATATCAGGTTGGGGAAATTTTGTGGTCAATGGGAGGAGATGGTGATTCAGGGCAATCAATTGTGCAGTTGTCCAGAAGTTGCAGTAGGAGTTTTCCATCTAACATTTCCTTGGTAGCTACCTAGGTAGGCTATTTGGATGTGCCTGAAGTCTTACCAGTGATGTTCATATCACCTATTTGTTGCTCATCCTCAATTGTCCTCAGGAAGGTGGTAGCAAGATGCCTTCTTGAACCACAGCAGTCTATGAAGTGGAAGTACACCAGAAGTGTTGTTCGGGAGAGAGTTCCAGGTTATTGATTCAGCATCAGTGAAGGAATGGCTATAAGCATTTCAAAGTAGGATAATGTAGAGTTGGAGGGGAACTAGAAAATGGTGCCATTCATCAGAATTACAAAGACATGTAATAACTATTGATACCCTTATAAATAAAAATGTTTCTTTCCTTAAAGCACTAATTGTTCTTATATAAAGCAAAGAAATTGGACACTAGCAGTGAAACTGAAGACTGCTAATACTTGAATGAGTCACTGTAACATAGAAACAAAAAGTCTGAGAAAAAAGTCAGAGTAAATTTGGAATGACACGATAACATTGATGATTGGACTTGAGGAGCACCAATCTCTGCACTGATTCCTCCTTCATTGAGGCTGGAAAATGCTGCCCACTGTCCCTGAAGCCTTAGGTGCCTCCTGTGGATGATTAGAAGTGCCCTGCGATTTGAAAGCTGCAGGCATGTTGATCTTCACTGGATAACTCTCTTCTTGATTACCTTCATTCCCCCTGTAACACTCCACTGTCATGTTCACAGAAGAGTATATCTGCTGCAAGTCATCACCATCCTATATACTCCCATCATCAGCCTCAGTCCGATATACTCCCATAACCATTCTCAGGATCTGGTGTTGTGTTGGGAAGAGGATACCTAGAACTGTCCATGACAGTGAGATAATCACAGGAAATCTTTCCTTTAGTGCAAGCTAAGTGAATCTTCCAGCCTCATTTTCATGCCATGGATTTATTCTTTTCAATCTAAGTACTGGTCCTTGCTTCATTCTGTCATGTTGACCAATATAACTTTGGCATCTAGCTGTTTTCTCTCTCTTCCTGGCAGTGATATTTTAGAAATGCCTATAACTTTTTATAATGGCCTCTTCAGTACCCTGCCCTATGTAACATGATCACATTGGTCTTGTATATTTAATAATGTTGATGGGCTAACCTTGAGAGTTCAACTCTTTTTCAATTTGGAGTGAAGTGCCTAAAATACCACTCTTTATAACTTAACATTCTCATCACTTTTCTCGGACCTTGCAGGCACACAGGCAACTGCCATTGTGTCCAAGGACAAACACTTTGTATCTTCTCCACAGTAAAGCAATCTGAATCCCTGTAACCTCCAACAACTAAACCAGCAAGGCTGCCTTTCAAGCAGACTTCATAACAAGTCACATGACACACCTTCATTTTACATTAAATCAAAGGCAGTCTCAAACTGTAATAATTTTATATGCACAACTGTTAAAAAATTAAAAGATTACCATCAGACATTAAACTAGTTCAGATATAAGTTTATTCTCCTATTTTCATTTTTGCATTCTGTGGAAATGAAATGCAGAAGAAGCTTGAAAAGTTTTATTGATGCTGTTTTAGATTTCTTTTTTAGGCATTACTATTACACTATTAAAAGATCTTTACCCAGCTAAGTCTGGCAGTTCTTTGTTATAAGTTGTTTACTTTATTTCAAACCAGTTCACTTACGTCTTTCTTTTTCTCTTGATCCACAACGTCTGTGCCTTCAAAGAGTTCGCAATCAACAAATTGATCTAAATTACATAGAGCTTGAGGAGCTATGTTGAGAGGAACACATATGTTCTGGTTCCCCAAATCTCTGAGGAACTTTTTTTTTAAAAAAAGGTAGAATGTTGTAGCATTTTGTAAGTTGTCCAAAACAAGATCTGGAAAATCTCAAATAGATCTTTAATTCAGTGACATTCCAAGACAGATGGTTTCTACAAATGAAAACCAGAACTAATTTCTGGGCAGTCAAGTAATTATCAATCAGCCTCAAATTTGTGAATTAACGGTCAACACAGGTTGGGTTTTTAAGTCAATAATTATCAATTTTTGTTTTACCAAGTGAGAAAGCAATGAAGTCACAGTTGCTGTGTGCTTTTTGGAAAGCTGCCCAGCACAGTGGTATCATTCTTCATTTAACCATTAAAATATTACAATACCATTTCTGTATTTTGCAACATGATAACTCATTTGCTCAGAGTTTGCTATGATTGGAGCCTGACTTTGATTCAGTAATACCCCATAGTAAATGCTGACTTTGTAGCCTGGTGTTGAAATTAGGCTTCAGCACATTTGAATGAGCTTGATGTTTGCAAACTTCCCCTGTTTAAATGTTGACACTTAATGTATAACATTTTTGTATTAATTTTGCATATGTAACTGTTTTATATTCTAATGAGTGATGTGTATCGCACAACTTGGTGATGACAGTGTGAAATAATTTTAGAGTATTTTAATCAACAGTTTTCTTGTATTAAGTCCGACTGTGTTTGTCTATTCTACAATCAGTTATAATGCATCTTTTTTTCTGCTTCCACTCTTGCTGCTACTTAGCAGTCTGTCCTACATGTAATTCCAAATCCACAGCAAAGTGGTTGACTCTAAATATCCTTTATTATGCCTGAAATGCATCACAGTTTGTTATATGGCTGAAAACAAATAACACAGGTGTTATACCTACTAAATAGACTGTAGCAACTCACAAAATATGCTTACCAGCCTCTCAATGCTATCCTTGTCTGCTAAGCTGTCATGCTAGGAATAAATTTAAAGAAAAAAGTAATGTGATGAATGTTACCATCAGGGTTTTTAATCAGATACATGTATCAGAAGGCATCCTTCAGAATAATCAAGGCAAATTTCCTTGGTGTACAAGATATGATGTAGAAATGTTGGTAACATCAAGAAGAGATGAACAATGACAGGATACTAAAGATATTTGGATGCTGAAATGGATGTGTGGAATGAGAGGCAAGGTTGAGATTGCAACGGTATGATCATCTTTTGAGAAGAGAGCAGTGAAAGAGATGTGACTGCCAGCAAGGAGGAGAAATACAAGGTCTCATACCTGGCAAAAGGTCTGGTGGCTAGAGACCTAAATGCAGTGGGATTGAATGATGGATGAGTGATTGACAGGAGGAGATAAATAATGGAGATCAATTATTATTGTGATGAGCTCAAGTTAAATGGAAGAAGCTATAAGAAGTATAATTGTCTTTAATGAAAAGAAATACTTTAGACTGCTTCTGAAATAAAAAGCACAAAATCAATGATATTTGAGGGAGGTGTGATCACGATATGCTCAGGAGATTAATTTTGAGAAACCTGGTAAAGGTAGAGTGGTTAAAAGATTTTGGGTAGAGAGTTCCAGGCTAAATGTTCTGCTATTAATGGTAGGCAAATGGAAGAGGTGATGCACAAAAAGCCACAATAATTAAAAGCACAAATTATTTGGGAGGACATAGATGCTGAAAGATATTGTGGTAATTGTGGAGTGGAAGCATTTATAGAATCTCTACACTGTGGAAGCAAACCATTTGGCTTATTATGCCCATTTTCCCATCCTTGTAATGCTGCATTTACCGTGGCTACTCCACCTAACCTGCACTTCTCTGAACTGTGGGAGGAAACCGGAGCATATAGAACACAGAACATAGAACATTACAATGCAAAACAGGCCCTTCAGAACAGACTTGTGAACTAATCTAAGCCCATCCCCCTACACAATCTCATCAGCATCCATTTGCTTATCCAAGCTTTGTTTAAATGCCCCCAATGTGGCTGAGTTAACTACATTGGCAGGCATTCCACGCCCTTACCACTCTCTGAGTAAAGAACCTGCCTCTGACACCTGTCTTAAACCTATCACCCCTCAACTTGCAGGTATGCCCCTTGTACAAGCAGATGTCACCATCTTGGAAAAAGAGTCCTACTGTCCACCCTATCTCATACTCTGATCATCTTGTATGCCTCTATTAAATCCCCTTGTAGCCTCCTTCTCTCCAATGAGAACAGACCCAAGTCTCTCAGCCTTTCCTCCTAAGACCTTCTGTCCAGACCAGGCAACATCCTGGTAAATCTCCTCTGTACCTTTTCCAATGCTTCCACATCCTTCCCGAAATATGGCGACCAGAACTGTACACAATATTCCAAGCGCGGCAGCATTCGTGTTTTGTACAGTTGCAGCATGATGTCATGGCTCCAGAACTCAATCTCTTTACCAATAAAACCTAACACAGTATGCCTTCTTAACAGTGCTATCAATCCGGGTGGCAACTTTCAGTGATCTATGTTCATGGACACCAAGATCCCTCTGCGCATCCAAACTACCAAGAATCATTCCATTGACGCAATATTCTGTCTTTCTGTTATTCTTCCCAAAGTGAATCACCTCTCATTTATCTGCATTGAATTCCATTTGCCATTTCTCAGCCCAATTCTGCAACTTATCCAAGTCCCTCTGCAACCTGCAACATTCTTCCACCAATTCCACCACTTCACTGACTTAAGTATAATCTGTAAACATTCTAACCCATCCATCTATGCCTGCGTCCAAGTTATTTATAAAAATTACAAACAGCAATGGTCCCAAAACAGATCCTTGTGGCACACCACTAGTAATCGGACGCCAGGCTGAGTATTTTCCATCTACCACCACTCATTGCCTTCTTACAGAAAGCCAGTTTCTAATCCAAACTGCTAAATCTCCCTAAATCCCATACCTCCACATTTTCTCCAACAGCCTACCATGTGGAACCTTATCAGAGGCTTTACTGAAGTCCATGTACACCATGTCAACTGCCCTACCCTCATCCCTGTGCTTGGTCACCTTTTCAAAAGCTCAATGAGGTTTGTGAAACATGACCTGCCCTTGACAGAACCATGTTGACTATCTGCAATCAGATTGTTGCTTGCTAGATGATTATAAATCCTATCTCTTATAACTATTTCCAAAACTTTACCTACAGCAAACATAAGGCTCACTGGTCTATAATTACCTGGACATCTCTCCTTCCCTTCTTGAACAAGGGCACAACATTTATAGTCCTCCAGTCCTCTCGTACTAAACTCGTAGACAGTGACGACTCAAAGATCAAGGCCAAAGGCTCTGCCATCTCCTCCCTTGAGGAGAATCCTCAAATAAATTCCATCCAGCCCAGAGGACTTATCTACTTCTAGAATTGATAATACCTTCTCATACTAACATCAATCCTTTCTAGTCTAATAGCCCGTATCTCAGTCTTCTCCCCTATAATATTCTCCTTTTCTTGAGTGAAAACAGATGAGAAATATTCATTTAGCATTTCTCGATCTCTACAGGGTCCACATACAACTTTCCACTTCTATCTTTGACTGGCCCTATTCCTACTCCAGTCATCCTTTATCCCTCACTTACCTATAGATAGCTTTAGGGTTCTACTTTATTCTACCTGCTAAAGACTCCGTGCTCTTCTTAACTCTCTCTTTAAATCCTTCCTAGCTAATCTGTAACTCTCCACCACCTCATCTGAACCATCTCATCTCAATGTCACATAAGCCTCCCTCTTCCCCTTAACAAGAGATACAATTTCTTCATTAAACCATGGTTCCCTTACCTTCTCACATCCCCCCTGCCTGACAGGGACATACTTATTAAGGACATGCAATATCTGGTCTTCAAACCAGCTCCACATTTCGATTGTCCCATCCCCTGCATTTTGCTACTCCATTCTTTGCCTCCTAAGTCTTGCCTAATCACATAATCACTGCCCTTCCTCCATTGATGACTCTTGCCCTCTGGCATTTATCTATCCTTTTCCTTTGCTAAATTAAACATAATCAAATTATGGTCACTCTCTCCAAAGTGCTCACCTACCACTAAATCAAACACCTGGCCTAGTTTATTATCAAGCACCAGATCCAGTGTGGCCTCCCCTCTTGTCAGCTGTTTGACATACTGTGTCAGGAAACCCTCCTACACACATTGGACAAAAACTGATCCATCTGACATACTAGAGGTATAACATTTCCGGTCAATGTGCGGGAAGTTAAAGTCCCCCATAATGCCCACCCTGTTCCTTTAACTCCTATCCAGAATCGTTTTGCCAATCCTCTCCTCCACCTCCCTGGAACTCTGTGGAGGCCGATAAAATGCTCCCAGCAGTGTGACCTCTCCTCTCCTGTTTCTAACTTGAGCCCATACCACCTCAGTAGACGACTCCTTGTCAAATGTTCTTTCAGCCACCTTTATACTGGTCTTGACTAAGAAAACCATACCTCCCCCTCTTTTACCATCTTTCCTGATCTTAATGAAAGATCTAAATCCTGGAACCTGCAACATTCTTTCCTGATCCTACTCTACCCATGTCTCCGAAATGGCCACAACATTGAAGTCCCAGGTACCTATCCATGCTGCAAGCTCTCTTATCTTATTCCGGATACTCCTGGCATTGAATTAGACACACTTCAAACCAGCTTGCCGTCTGCCAACACACTCCTGTGACCATGAAATCCTGTCCATGTCCTCCCTATTCTCATCCTCCTGTGCACTAGACTACAACTCAAGTTCCCATTTCCCGGCTGAGCTAGTTTACACCCACTCGAGTAGCACTAACAAATTTCCCACCCAGGATATTAGTACCCCTCTGGTTCAAGTGAAGACCGTCCCTGTTTGTAGAGGTCCCATCTTTGCCAGAATGAGCCACAATTATCCGTATGCCTAAAACCCTCCCTCCTACACCATCCTTGTAGCCATGTGTTCAGCTGATATCTCTCCCTGTTCCTCATCTCACTATCACGTGGCACAGGTAACAAACTGGAGATAACAACTCTGTTCTAGCTCTCAGCTTCCACCCTCACTCCCTGAAATCCCTCTTTCTACCTATGTCATTGGTACCTATGTGGATCACGACTTGGGGCTGGTCATCTTCTCCCTTCAGGATCCCAAAGGAGGCAACACGCCAACCATGAGTCTCTTTCATTCCCAACAAACCTCGATCTGACCCTCTAACTATTGAGTCCCCAAAGAATAAGACTCTCTTCCTTTCCCCCTTCCCTTCTGTGCAACAGGGACTGACTCTGTGCCAGAGATCTGCAGCTCAATGCATGCAACTGGTAAGTCATTCCCCTTCCCCCCCCCCCTCAAAAGTATCCAAAACAGGGGATCCCTGCACTGACTGTTTTTTCCCCCTTCTAACAGTTACCCAGATTTCTTTGTGCCTTGGAGTAACTACTTTCCTATAACTCTTATCAATCACAGACTCTGCCTCCCGAATGATCCGAAGTTCATCCAGCTCCCACTCCAGTTTCCTAATGTGGTCTTGGAGGAGCAAACGTTGGGTGCACTTCCTGCAGATGTACTTGGATGGGACATTAATGGCGTCACTCACCTCAATCATCATACACGAGGAACAGTCCACTCCCTGCACTGCCATCCCTGCTAGTCCCCTTATCAGAAAGTAAAAAAGAAGAGAAGCTTACTTGATGTGTCCCTGGTGTCTAAATTAGAGGAGCTGGTTGGGTAGGAGGCCCTGCAAGGATAGAGTCTCAGGTTTAGAAAACACCACTTATATAGTTGTAGGGGGGAAAAAACCCTTCTTTCCCAGAAACCTCTGCTGTCTGAGGTAAGCTTTTAAAGATTTAAATTATTGACTTATCTTTCCTGACAGCCCACTGGTCCAAGCTCTCACTCTTCCTGCTGTTGAAAACAGAAATGGAGGGCTCTGACACAAGCTTTTTAAAGCTTACCTCAAGTCCCCGGAGGAAACCAACACAGACAGTCGCCCAAGACTGGAATTGAAGCTGGGTCCCTAGCACTGTGAGGCAGCAGTGTTAACCATTGTGCCACCATACCCCCCTTTAGGTAAATAGTATTGTTTTATTCTATTTTATATTAATTTATTTTGATTAATGAACTTCTGTTTTACTGTTAAAACTAAAATTACAGCAGTGCATACTTATATTTCAGAGAGAGGCCTCCTCATTAAAACCTAATAAAAAATGAGGACCTTAGAATTCTCTGGACCTTTCCTCAACTGCTGGCCACTGACCCATTGTAGGAGTTTTTTTTCTTTTATTTATTGCTCCCGCTAACATAGTGACACTTTAAGCAGGCTGGGAATCTCATATTCTTATTTTGCTTATATTTAATTATACAACAGCATAATGTATATTGCAACAGTAATATGATCTTGACATTTGAACTGGATCATCATATCTTTTGCAATCTTTCTTCAAAGATTGATAGAGAAGTGACATTGTGAAATAAGGACAAATATAAATAAAGAAACAATTTTATTCCTGAACAAGAGAACATACAAAGCAACAATTATAATCAGATTCATGTACTCCACCAGTATAGATTATTTTTGTATATTAATACAAGATAATAATAAATGTACTCTGCTTATCCACAACAATGGGTGAACTCCACTTTGGTTAAACAGAATAATTCCTGAGTAACTTACTGCATTCTTCCAATGAATTGATCTGAAACTGTCTCCTGCAGATCCTGCTTGTAGAGCTGACAGCTTCGATCTACTTTTTACAATTTGTTCATCACCAGAAATGATGTCCCTTAAATGATGTGTGTGAGATATTTATCTCAGTTAAATGATTTTTATATATTCATTTTGCTTTTTCGTACATATGTGATTGATACTGTTGCTGGTATTACTCAGTATTGGACAGCTTTTGTGTTTATTGTTTCTGGCTGCTATATTAGTAATTTTACTATCTGTTTTGGCTGCTGCAGCCTTGTCTTCACAATTAGCAGAGGTTGATTTGTTTGCTGAGGAAAAGATTAATAATAACTTGGAAAAATGAGCAAAAGGAGCACTAGTGACTTTGCATTTGTTATGTTACGATTCAAACTGATATTATTAGTAGACAAGTCGGATCTTACGACTGAAATCTTGCTTGATAAACCTTTTTGTTAGTTTAAATGAGATGGCCTCTCACTGAATCATAAGTATGCACAGCCATAGTTTTGGTTTCAACAATAATATAAAAGTCTATTACTCAAAATAAGTGAATATAAAGTGGAGTAAAATGAATGATTGGCATCAAGCACGCATTTAAAGACACAATAAAATGTGGTTGCATTAATCCTAACAGTAATCAAATGCCGGAGAGAATTCCTTCTCTACCACATACTGGGTTTGACTTAGATACAATTTCAATTCTCAGTTTTAAGAATTTGATAGCCTCCTCCTTGATTCTTCATACAATTGAGATTAGATGTTCTTAGCTTCAAATGTATGTTTCAGGATTTTAACCAAACACTTCTGATCTGGAACTTTTAGAGCTAAGCTTCTTAAACTCTGGTAACATATTTCTTAACAGTTCTACTCTATCTCTGTTCCATAGATTAACCTTTTACATATCCAGCTTCAGCTAAGACTTCTACAAAACTGCCAAACTGAAATCCAAAACCTTTTCAAAAGCTGTCAGTATTTCCTCTAATCAAAAGAAAAAAATACACCAATCTCTGAACTTCTAAACTGACATTTTCTGAACAGCTATTTACTTTGTTCACTCAGAATATCTCTGAATTTTCTAAGAACTATCTTTCTCAGATCATTTTATTTTTAAAAAAAATCACCCTGTCTACATCAGTATTTGCAAGTTAATATTCAACCCTCTCAGACACAGACCAAAGCCCACATGCAACAGCTCAAATCCAAATTCTAACATAAATAATATTCAAATATATATGTATAAATCACATATCTTGGGACGAACTGCATGATATAAATTATACTTAAATTGTGATACTTGAAAACTAAAGGGAGTGTTTCTGAGCTTTTGGTAAAGCTAATGGGATTCCCATATCCTAATCATTCTACAACCAACAGTCTTTGAACTTGACACCTGACTTTAAGCCAAATATGTTCATCAAACTAGGAAGCATCTCAATGTTAACTTCAACAAGTTTCCTCATGTTCCCAGACTTATGTTTGAGGTTCTGACAAGAATGTTTGATGTGACTGAACGAACGGAATCTTTCTCACTCCTAGTCTCTCCTTCCAATGACCTTTTGTGGACAAATGGCTAAAAGTTCCTAAAATGTGACTCATAGCTTCTAAGTATGTTTTGAATGAACAGGTGATTCTGGTGACGAGAGAGGACAGATGAGTGGAGATCATTGAGCATGCCAGTTATGAAGGAAGTGGGTGAATTAAGTGAGGGATTAAGGGAAAAGGAGAAGGCGGATGAAAAATAAATGAAGAAGAGAATAGATTAGGTTTTGAGCTGGGAAGAGATGAAGAAGTTGAATCATTAGAGATATCTGTGCAGACTTGCTCTAAATTGAAGAGATGAGCACTTTGCATATGATATTTTATAGATTATGAGACATGTTTAAGGTGTTGATTGATCATTTGGAGAAAGATACTTAGAATGTTCCTGCCCTCCTCGATGATGATAGGATCATGTACAGAAAAATGCCACTCCTATTCCTACATAGAATTGAAGAAGCAGCCATTGTGACCACCTTCTTTGAGTGTTAAAATATCCCATATAGCTGCCTGCCCAAAACACTAACTGTATAAATGCAAGTGACAGAATGGATTTCATCACACTTTGTGGGAATGAGCTGGTTTGCAGTGTTGTGGAACTCATCTCCATTGTTGTTATGTCGTGGTCTCATATGGTTTGCCATCTGCAAATTGCATTGCGGGTTCTTTCATATCTACGGTGAGTTCTGGAATGTTGGCTGGAGAAATTTGAGAAATCAAAGACTACGGTGCAGAACCTGTTGGGCATCTAATTATAGAGTATAAAAGCAGCTGGGAACTCGGGGAGGCCTATGAATATATTAAAAAAACAAGTTTAGTTCCTGACATTTTAATACTTGGAATAACACAACAGCGTGCTGGTGGAATTTGCAGCTAGACATGAAGGGCAGACTGATATGAATCTGTATATTCCTTAAAGAAAAGTATATTACATTGATATAACCAATCTCTTCTGCAACTTAAAAATGGTGATGTCTTTCCTAGACTATTGCCAGCACTCTAAAACAGAACTTTTGATTTACTAACAAATCCTGGCAATTTCATCCTTGCACTATAATTAATATAGACTAACACCACATTATTTTCATTGTTAAATGAAACAGGAGGAAAAAAAATATTTTTTTTGCTTCCTTTTTGGGCCCCTGTACTGTAAATGAGTCTTTGGCTTGGAGGCCTGGCAGAAAAGTAGCTTCCAGGCCTCTGCCAATGTTGCTCTTGAGCTGGCTTCTGGAAAGTATACAAAAGTGGCCTGGGGTAATTCATTTGATTTATATCTTCCACTGTTGGCATGGTCAAGGATCAGACGTTTTTTTGTGGGGTGTAAAATATCAGCCCCCTTGCTTGGGGAAATGTGTCCCATCACCCTAAAGTGTAGTATTGCCACAATTTCATGCAGCCTCATTACACCTTTACACACAGTGTCGTCCACCATTTCAAGTTGAGTATAAGCCAACACAAAATATAATTATGTGCTTCAACCATAATCTCTGGCTGTTCTAAGGAAAATAGAAAAATCATCCAATTTTTGTCATCAACTATGTAATGACTTCACTGGGACTGTTAGAATTTCCAGCCATTTTGCTATTATTTAGTGCAATTTGATAAAGAATTCATTGCTCTTTAATGCTCAGCATTTTGATTCTTATATTTCACAGTCTGACCTTTCAATTATGAAAAGTCTTTGGAATATATCTGTATATAAGTTAACTGGATTTTCCTGGCCTTCTGGAAGGAGGTCTAGAAGCAGGAGAGGGCTGGGAAAATAGCAGAGAGCTGTGACAGTTTCCGGATCCATTTCTACTTCTACAAGATTATCCCATCAGCAGTCTGGGAGCCATGATAGTGTCTGCTTCATAGAAGTGACCAAACAATAAAGACCACACAGAGGGGACAGATTGAGCTAACACCAGTAGAAGTCTCCCACTTTGAAATCTTCAGTTCAACTGTGGCACCTTCCTAGTAACAGACTTGGGAGCCATTGGTGTTGGAAGCTCCATGTCCCAAGCTCAGGGCCGTGGAGATGAAAGGCACATACTGTCATGAATAGGCCTGCAGGAGGATTTCCCTTTCATCCTGCATGGCCTCTTCATGTTCAAGGGCCTGTGAGGGCCCTCATCGACCTCAGCAGTGCTCATCTCTCTTAGCTGGGCTGCTGAAAGCTACCACTAACAGCATCTGTAGGTTTCCTGACCTTGAATAGGGAGACAGACATTAGGACAACAACTGTAGAACTGTAAGTGCCATATATAATTACATTTTTGTTTTGGGAGGATGATATTTATTTCACTGAATCTGAATTTTTTTTTTAAGAATTAGACCCAATAAGTCCACACCTACCCTCCAAAGAGTAACCCACCCATACCCATTCCACTATATTTGACCCTGACTAATGCACCTAACCTACACACCCCAATGGGCAATTTAGCATGACCATTTGACCTAACCTGCACACCTTTGGACTGTGGGAGGAAACTGGAGCACCCGGAGGAAATCCATGCAGGCACGGGAAGAATGTGTAAACTCCACACAGAAAGTCGCCCGAGGCTGGAATCAAACCCGGGACCCTGGTGCTGTGAGGCAGTAGTGCTCACCACTGAGCCACCATGCTGCCCCAAGTTGCTGAGGCCTTTATGGAAGTTATAAATAAAGTGGACATTTTGAAAGAAAGTCATTTTTCTTTATCCATTTATGGGATATGAGATTTGCTGGCAAGACTAGTTTTTGGTAATTGTGCTTGAGAAGATAGTGGTGAGCTGTAGTTTAGTACAATACAATGATAAACTTGGCATGGTTATCTCAAGTTCTGCTTAAAGAAAATACATCTGGAGAGTAATGTGACCTGCAGCAAGATCTGAATAGAATTTCAATCCCAAGTAAAAGAATCGGATTCAACCGTTGCACTATAATAATTTACTGCCTCAGTGGGCATGGAATGTCCAGGGTAATCGATTACCATGCAGAACTTCATTTTAATTCCAGTTGATAAATGAATCTTTTTTATCTATTCTTCTCAATATAATGTCTTGACATAAACTTTTGGTAGGTTGAGAAACCTGGGGCAGTCCATGAGCTGTTTAACTGAAGACCCCTCCAGTTGTCAGAGAGGCCATTTGACCTTCACATCTGACCTGTGACACAGACCAACTTAATGTGAAAGCACTTGAATGGTCAAATAAAGGATGTTGATGTCTCCCAATGATTTAAGTTGTTGATTACCAGAGAAATGATTAGGTACTGTCCAGCCACATTTGTCTTAAAGGGTAAATAGTTGAATTTTGTATTAACGCTGAAGTTTAATGTTAACCTATATTATTTTTACTACTGCAATACATGATAACATGCAAAGACCTATAAGAGAAACACTTTTTTAAAAATTTCAACTCATTTTTTAGATCCAGGCTGAGGAATTTTCTGTCACCACACACTTTAATCTATGTTGTCAGTCACGGTAGAAGATGAAGCCACTTACAGGGAAATATGAGGAGTAAATAAAAAGCCACTTCTATACTCTTAACACCGCTTGGTAAAATGTGACACCAAATGTGGGTCTCAAGTTGTATCAGTATGCAAAAATAAAAAAAAGAGCATTTGTCATTTGGCAATTTGCAATTTGGATTAAATTTTTCATCAAAATGAAAAAGAAACCTTAATGCTTTTGTTTTCGTCCCACGTGCCTTCCACGAGGCTTTGTACTGTTCCGTGAACATCAGCAGATTTTAGTTTCCCCAAACGTGTGGATCAACATCAATATTCCATCTAAGTTTCACTGTAGAAACATTACACGTGTTTTGTGCTGCACAGATGCATTGACTTTCAGTTTCAGAAATTGCTGCAATGCTCATACATGGAAGCTATGGCAGAAGAAATTGGAGTTAAGGTAGATCAAAATATTTAGATTTGGAAGGATATTTGACACAGCCAGTTTGGCTCAGTTCAGTCCTATTTTAATTCATACAGACATACCAATCAGGACCTGAAGTAGGTCATCGGCCCCTTGAAACAGCCCTGCCATTTGTTAAGAATATGACTGATCTTATTTCTTTACCTTCCTGCCAACACCCGACAAACTTTCACCACCTTGCTTATCAGCTAAAGATATTTAAAGACCCTGCTTCCTTTTGAGGAAAAGAGCTCCAAAGACTCACCACCCTCTGTGAAAAAAAATTCTCTTCATCACTGTCTGAAATGGATGACCCCTTATTTTTAAATAGTTACCCCTAGTTCAAGGGACTGGGCCATGGTCAGTCAAGCCACTTGATGCAATCAGGATCAAGGTATTCATCCCATTAAATTCTAGGGAGATTGGGCCACTGTCAATCCTGCAAGTCGAGTCCAACCAATCCAGGATTACGGATAACTCAGCATAGATAGGGTCTTGTCTATCGTCATTCAGGGCTATTGTTCCAAATCAGTCAGGTGGGTGGTCAACCCTTGGAGATTTGCACTGAAGGCCAAAGGATGTTATCAGGTATTTGTTTGGTGTTGGCATGTGGGGACTGAAGGCAGCACGCTGGACGTAGAGGTGGCAATTACCATGAACGGGGAACTTTATAAACATTCTAGTGGGGAACAGTCAAGGATGAGAGGTTAAGGGGTAATGCAACATGGGTGTTATTGACATTCACCAACAGTGTCACTTTGCTGGGGACAGGCGATAGCGTGTCATGACATCAGGCATTTCTCAGGGAGTAAATTGGAGATGAACAGTTTTGTTTTTGAAGAGTTGAGTGGGAATATGGAAAGTCTCAAGCTTTCTGGTGTCGACAGGGAGTGCAATGCAGGAAGGAACATGAAGGTTGGGGAAGCTTCCTGTTGGGTGTGCTAGCTGTGAGGCTTTCCACCTCCATCCAATTCTGAACTGTGCAATGAAAATGAAAATGGCAGCACGTTCAACCAGAGTGAGTGGAGTACATTTATTTGTTGCTTGTCTGTCAGAATATTTCCCCTTGCATTGATGTAAGCCCTTTCAAGGAGCTACTACATTAATCTGACACTCACACATTCTAGATTAAAAACATCTGCAATCAAAATTCTGCATACATGGAGCAAGTACATAGTTAACAAAGCCTGGGCACAAAAGTCTTGATCATTACATTGATCATGACAAATGAATCAGAGTAATTTTGGTGAAGCAGAAGTGATCACGGTCAATCTTAGCTATCATTTATGGCCTACAGTTCACAAGGATAGTCCAAGGCTTCATAGGCTTCAGAGGTGCAGAGCTGCCCTCCTCTCACATTGATATGTAAGGATCTCACAACATCCTTCTATATGCAGTGTTGCCTTTCTTGGCTGATGTCAGAGGTGGTGGTTGGATAAGGTTTCATTAATCTTATTTTGCATTTACAATCTCCTACTATATTTCTGAGGCTTGGCTTATGTTGCCTACGTCAGGATGCTGCCTGACCTGCTGTGCTTTAACCAGCAACACATTTTCAGCTCTGATCTCCAGCATCTGCAGACCTCACTTTTTACATCAAAATAAGGTCCACTTGTCGGGGGTTTCCATGTCCTACTGTATAGAGGACCTGGGTAAACTGTCATTGTGAGTGCTGTCATTGTGGACTGATCACATTTTTAGTGAACTGTTTCACTGCTGATATTTCCCATATAGGCTGTTAGGAACCATCGCCAATGAATGCAGCCATTGCAGGTGCTAGTGTTACTATGGCTGCTACACCATGAAGGTACAGAGACATTGAGGAAGGACAGATACCCTAGCAAGCCCAGGATCAGCAACAAAATTGCCAAATAGCCTCTAAATGTAGAATTTTTTAGCTGAATGTCCCCTCAGGATGTGGATCCCTCAGGAGGCCCATAGTTTCTCATCCTTGATTTAATTTTCCGCAGATGGACCAGGTACGATGCCACAGCCAAATGTTGTTGAACACCATCACAGACCTCTCATCCACTGGCTGCTAAGGACTGTACATACTGTATTGAGATCACCATGTTAAAATGTGATTGACTTTATTTGACTGAATGGAGCCCTTTCCTATTAATGCCCAAGTCATCTCTGATTATTGCTGCCACACCTTAGATATCTGTGCCAGCTACTCTGCCTCGATGCCTATATCCTTGATACCTCTCCTGTTCTGACTTCAAATCAAGGGCTTTACAAATTTTGTCTACTGCAGGTCAGCAAATATTTAATTTGAAAACTGTAACTACAGTCTAAAAATTATCTCTGTGAAATATGTGGGGGGGGGGGTGTTTGACAGTGTGAAAGTGGGCATGCGTAAATTTTGGAAGATATATATTTATAGATTATCATCAATCCTGTGTTAGTATTTGAAGTTCTGTGCAATATAATTATTTTTTTAAATCAGGGAGTTTTGTGGTCAGAAACACATTTACAATAATGCACCATTCAGTTCCCCCTTCCAGTTAGGAAACATCACTTCTGAGGAGGAAGCCCAATGCAATGAGATTTTGGTCAGGCATTTACTTGGCCAGCAAAGGCCTCCCATGTAATTAAGGCCCATGGACAGCAGAAATTCTGCTTTATGAAAGCTGCCTACCAATCAGAGGCTAGCAGCTATCTATTACAAACAATAGTAGGCTGCTGCTACTATTGCATTGGAGCTGAACCATCAGCCCAACACTGGATCCCAGGGCATTGTCAGTGAGGGTAGGAAGGGAGTCACAAGGAGAAGATTGCCAGTCAAGTGCAAGAATGTTTGACTGAGCTTGACTTTCAATGGCCTTCTGCACCTTAATAGCACCCCCTCCAAATCCTTACCCCCTCTTTCCACCTCCTGATGTCAGGTTTCAGGTTTGATTGGGCACTGAGGGCCTGTCAGCAAGTGTTCTCCTAATGAGGCTGCAGGCAAACTCAGGCCCAAGAGGATTTTCTGGGCAAAGTTCAGGAGGCGTGGGAGGGCTGTACAAATTTTGCTAGGCCACATTAAATGTTGAATTCTGAGATAATTAGCTTCAAGTGAATTATTAGTGAGCTTGTGCCTTCCTATAACTGGCACTGCTACTAGAAATCCTGCATTAAGCACCCCACCCCCCCATTTCCAGCTTTATTAGGTGGTTTTCCCAGCGTTGCTTTGTGTGCTTCATCTGATTCTCCATGTGGCCCCACCAACTCAGGATTCACTGACTACATCTCCGTATCGTAAAACCATATTCTGAATTCTAAGTAAGGGCAAACCAGCAATTAGGTGATGGATCTTCCCTCAGCTAAAACAGCATGTTGTTTGTTTTCTTTTGGATAGCACAGACTTCTTACCTTCATAATAGAAGGTGGAAGAGGATTGAAGCAACAATTGAATATATAAGTTGCAGGAACAGGCTCACCATTAAATTAGACCCCATAGCTGTTCAGAGATCTGCAGCCACTGGTAAACTAAAATGATACCTTTTTTAGGCAAACTAATTTTGCTTGAAAGTTGACCCATTTAAACTTGTTCAAACCCCATTTAAGTCTTTTTCAACACACTTTGGTCAATGTTTGAGACAATAAAGTTTCACTCAATTTGGGGTCCATAATTTCGTCATCTAATTCAGTAACAGTGCAAAAAGTAATTATTCTCATTTCTGAGTACTGCCAATTTGTTGATGCATTTGAGTCTAATAAGACAGACCGTATATCATTGTCAAAATCACCTTAATATAGCAGGCAGCGTAATTGCTGTGTATTCACAAAATAATGCAATGAGAGTTTTATACTGCAGTCAAGCTCATATTTGCCTCATACACATTTGTCCTATTTGTTGGGAACCTGAGGAAACAGGTTTGTGGATAATAAATTTCCTGTGTGCATTTTGCATTGTCAGAAAATTGGGTAGGTCATGTATTTATCTGTACATTTGACATGACAGAATTTGATGGGTACTAAATTCTTCTTTTATACATCTTGAGTCCTCAAACAATTTGTCATTTTGCTTTGGCACATGGAAGATCTTTCCTGTAGGCGGAGTAAAGTCATATTTCACCTGTTTCTTGAGGCTATATACAGAATTATGTTGAGAGGGATATTTTGTACAAAGTGTAAAGGGATTGTTGCAAACTTATCCCAATTTCATCTCACAGCAGCGAATTTTTATTTTCCTGAACACAAAAAAATTAGTAAATTGTTGGTTCCATTAACATTTCATTATAAATACTGTTGGATAGTGGGTGATATTGAAGCTGTTAGTAGTTATGGAGCTCGATTAAAAACAATAAATGAGAAAGCTGGAATGACCGTCTGAAACTGGAAGATAGCTGAAAACATTGGCTGCGAACATTTGGCAGAAAGCATCACCCAATTTGAACTTTAAAATGCTTTCCATGCTTTCTAACATTTGTTTTAATTTGATTTCAGACATCAGTCTTTGCAATTTTCTTGGTAGTTCAGAATGTTGCCAATCCTATTATCTACTAATTTGGCAGCTTTTGACTTTTTCCTTTATTGTCATAAATCTCACTACAGTCAAAACATTACTGTCTGTATCCCATCTCACAGCAAGATCTGTCACCTATCATATCTATCCTGATTGACCTACACTGATCCCCAATCCTTCAGGGGTTCCAGATTAAAATTCTCAGAGATTTAAACCATCAATGGACTTTCCCCAGCCTAGCTCCACTTGAAGTTCTTCCTTTTATTTGACTCTAGCCTTTTATCCAATAACCCTTGCTACTAGCCATGTCTTTCATGCAACTACATTTATTCCTTAAAACTTTCTGCTTCTTCATCTGCCTTTGCTCCTTAAAGTTGACCTCTTCAATCAAGCTTTTTCAATGAAAGGTTTATACATATAAAATCTAGAATATACATGTACAATTATGTATTCATTCACCTTCGAATGGGATTTGCTTTCTACTTGTGGTGAATGCTGGGTAAATAAGTATGGTAGCTGTAGAGCCAATGGATGGTGAGTTGGGACATGGTTGGCATGAGTTGACATCAGTGCTATAATGGACCATGGTGGGGATTGGGTCTTATAGGAGAAAGTGAGGACTGCGGATGCTGGAGATCAGAGCTGAAAAATGTGTTGCTGGAAAAGCGCAGCAGGTCAGGCAGCATCCAAGGAGCAGGAGAATCGATGTTTTGGGCTTGAGCCCTTCTTCAGGAATGAGGAGGGTGTGCCAAGCAGGCTAAGATAAAAGGTAGGGAGGAGGGACTTGGGGGAGGGGCATTGGGAATGCGATAGGTGGAAGGAGGTTAAGGTGAGGGTGATAGGCCAGAGAAGGGGTGTCACATCCACCTAGGAACGCTCCAACCACAAGGGATGAATGCAGATTTCTCCAGCTTCCTCATTTCCCCTCCCCCCACCTTATCTCAGTCCCAACCCTCAGACTCAGCACCACCTTCCTAACCTGCAATCTTCTTCCTGACCTCTCTGCCCCCACCCCCTCTCCGGCCTATCACCCTCACCTTAACCTCCTTCCACCTATTGCATTCCCAATGCCCCTCCCCCAAGTCCCTCCTCCCTACCTTTTATCTTTGCCTGCTTGGCACACCCTCCTCATTCCTGAAGAAAGGCTTATGCCTGAAATGTCGATTCTCCTGCTCTTTGGATGCTGCCTGACCAGCTGCACTTTTCCAGCAACACATTTTTCAGTTCAGGACTGGGTCTTATGTTAGCGTGGAGGAAATGAAGGGCTAATGACATGGATACAGGGTTGAAATGGCATGGTTAGGGCATGGGGAGTATTTTGGGGGAAGAATGGGGTGAGGGCTGGAGAGCTGCTTTGTTTCATTACATTTTTTAGAAGAAATTGAATACAATGCCAGTGCATTGAGGTAGGCCCTCCACTGAGACAACCTCTACACTAGTGGTAGCCTCATACTTGGTTTGGCATCACCAATCCCTACTTGCAGGTTTCCCCATCACACTGGAAGGTAACTTTCAATTTGTGAGTAACATAGTCCCGGGCATGGTTTGTGGTGCTGGAAAGCAGCCCAACTCTGTACATCTGACCTGGAAGTACAAGTCTAGACAAAACTGTCGTGACTGTCTAGGTGTTCAGTTCTAGAAGCCTGGTGTTCAGTTAATTCATAACATTTTACTAAGGAAGAGAAGTAGCTGGATCTTCCTTTACTACATAAACATGCAAAATTCAAGTGACTTTGGATTCAGGAGGTTTTTACTCATTCACAGGATGTGGGCATTGTTGGCTGGGCCAGCATTTGTACACACTGCCAGGTGCCCTTGAGAAGTTAGTGGTGAGCTGCCTTCTTGAATCACTGCAGTCCATTTGATGTAGGTAGATCTGTGATGCCATTTGAGAGGTAGTTCTATGATTCTAGCAACACTGAAGGAGCTGCAATATGTTTTCAAGTCAGGATAGTGAGTTGTTTGGAGGGATGTTGTCCCTATGCATTGCTATACTAGTCCTACTAGATGGTAGTGGGCTTGGAAAGAACCGTCTTAGGAATCTCAATAAATTTTTGCAGTACATTTTGAAGATGGTATACAGCACTGCTACAGAGTGTCAGTGGTGGAGGGAGTGCATGCTTTGTGGAAGTGGTGCCAATCAAGCAGACTGTTGTGTCTTGGATGGTGTTAAGCTTCTCAAGTGTTGTAGCTGCACCCATCTAAGCAAGGGAGAAGTATTCTGTCACACTCCTGACTTGTGCCTTGTAGATGATGCACAGGCTTTGGGGAATCAGGAGGCGAGTTACTTACTGCAAGATACCTAGTTTCTGAACAGCTCTTGTAGCTACAGTGCTCATGTGACTCATCCAGTTGAGTTTCCAGTAAATGGAAACCCCCAGAATGTTCATAGTAGAGGATTCAGATATATTAATATCAAGGAGCAATGGTTAAATTCTATCTTGTTGGAGATGGGTATTGCCTGGCACACATGTGGCATGAATGTTACTTGCTACTTGTCAGCCCAATCCTGGATATTGTCCAGGCCTTGAATTTTTGAATATGGACTGCTTCAGTATTTGAGGAATTGCAATTGGTGATGAGCATTGTACAATTATCCATATATCTATTTTTCAAAGAAGCATAATTTAGTCAACGTAAATCATGACTTTTGATTTCCTCTTGCTTTCATATTTAACTGTTAATAAATTAACATATGCAGACCTCCCAGCAAAAAGATTTTCTGACAAAATGCAGTACAACAATCCGGATAAGATCAATAATACTAAACCGAGGCAGCAAATTAAGCAGGACCTTGTTTTACTTAAGGGAATTAAACAAAATGTAAAATTGTGTTTGACCTAGGTTAACTACAAGCAGTTTTTGAGAATTATAATCATTTTACGCCACAGCTCTTTGGTAAATGAATTTTCAGTGTGATGAAAAAACACGAACCTTATAAATTATGACATGACCAATTACATGTTGTTAGCATTGATAGTTTATATTTATAAAATACAGACAGAACTAAATTCAATTCATTGTCGTTAACATAATCTGGTGCATGGGACTTTTCAATCTCTTTTCTTTCTAGTAACAAGACCAAAGGATCCTTTTGATCATAAAAACTAGTTGAAGCATTTTTTTGTACATACTGACAGTTTAAAGTTAGTACAGTATGTTGCAACTGGATAATTTTATGGGAATTGACCCTGGTTATGTGGTTGCCATTAGGCCAGCACTTTCAATTCAAGATTATATTGAATTCACATTACAACATCTATCAAGGTGGAATTTGAACCCATGCCCTCAGAACGTTAGACTGGAGTTCTAGACTATTGCTCCCATGACAGTACCTCCCCTTTGTTAACATATACTGTACATACCAGATAAAATCTCTGTACAGTTAATTATCTAGCAAATAGTGACCCATACAAACAAAAACTGCAGAGGAAATTGCCTTGTTTCGCACTCCTCTTCATCCAATTACAATGACTTTCTGGCACCTTGCCATTCATTTCTAGGAATCAACCCTTCATGTTCCTTTGGTGGCCTCCTGTTACTCAGAATCCCTCGGGACTCTCACTATTCGTAGTTTTTCATTTGAATTGTGAAAAAAATGTTTTTGGGTCAAAAAAAAAGACTTAATTTTTACCTATATTTAAAAATCAGGGAAGCAATAGCCTAGTGGTTCACTCATGCCCATGAGGGAGAGAAGCTGCCATTCTTACCTGGTCTGGACTATGTTTGACTCCATACCCATGGCAATGTGGTTGACTCTTCACTGCCCTCTGAGAAAGTAGGGATGGACACTAAATGCTGACCTAGCCAACAATGCTCACATCCCATGAATGAGTAAATAAAACCTGAACCAAATTTGCCTGCTTTCTCAACCTATCAATGTTTTTGATCAATGCTCCTAGTTGCATTAATTGCCTTGGCCCCATTCTTTTTTGTCAAGTTTAGATGCATGATTCTCTATTGTGTTCTACATCTCATTAATAAATATCGTAAACTAACAATTGATTCCTCAACATCGATTTGTGTGTGACAACATTAGTCACAGCTTTCCAAATTACAACATTTAAAACATATCTGGGAATCAGTTTAGCTCAGTCAGCTGGATCGTTGGTTTGTAGAGCAGTGTGATGCCAAAAGTGTGGGTTCAATTCCCATTACCATGAAGGACTCTCCTTCTCAACCTCTCTTCCCTTGCCTGGTGGCCCTTAGGTTAAAATTGCCACTAATGAGAGAGCAGCTCAGTGGTCTGGTAAGACTGTGGCAACAAAATGCATCTGGATGGGTATATGAATGAGGAGGGATATTGGCCAAATTCTGGCAAATGGAACTACATTCATTTAGGATATCTGGTCAGCATGGATGAGTTGGACCAAATGGGGTCTTTCCATGCTGTATATCTCTATGAATCTATGATTCTGAGTGCATTGTGATTATCACTATACTGTGTCCTCTACAGCTTCCATGATCTCTTAACTAGGTCAATAGTTTTCTTGCAATTTAAAGAGCTTAATTTTAGCTAACACTCTCTTCTATAAAAACCTACTGAACACCTTTCAGAAGTCCATAAAAAACTACATCCATAGATATTCCCTCAGGCTGCTTAAATATATAACCAGTCATTGACTGGCTCCCTTCAAGGATTAGGGGAGTAGAAGTTTTTTAAAGAACTGTCCAAATCATGCATGTGTAGAAATGCCAATCCACTCCAAACCTTGTGCGGTTTGTTTAACTACTTCTTCCTCCTTGGGTTTTCCTTGAGACTTATGCAGGGCATGGAAACTGTTGCTGTGTCATTGGGTACTTTGGGTATTGTTCCAATTTCTGATTAGTTCTGTGTGTAAATCAGATCTTGCAATGATTGAAGGATGCTAATGATACAATTCAAATAGGAATGAGCAGAGGACGCACTGTGCATGCACTGTCAAAGTGCTACTGGTTTGGAATGGCTACCAAACTCCCTTTGAAACCCATTTGGAGGCCTTCCAGAAATCGGCTGAACAAGTTTGGTGTTTTTAAAAAACTTTTGTGGGTGCAAGAGCACAAGAGCTTTTCAGAGCATCTATAAATAAAGTGTCATCTGCCAGCCTGTTTGAGTGTCTTGCTCACTCAACTACATCCCTCAAATCAAAACCAATCTGTGTTCTCTAAAGGAAAGGCTGAGGCACTTGGGGCTGTTTTCATTGGAGAAAAGATGTTTAGGGATGACTTGATAGAGGTGTACAAGATGATTAAGGCTTTAGATAGGGTTGACCATGGGAACCTTTTTCCACGTATGGAGTCAGCTATTATGAGGGGGCATAGCTTTAAATTAAGGGGTAGTAGGTATAGGACAGATGTTAGGGGTAGATTCTTTACTCAGCGAGTCGTGAGTTTATGGAATGCCCTGCCAGTAGCAGTGGTGGACTCTCCCTCTTTATGGGCATTTAAACAGGCATTGGATAGACATATGGAGGATAGTGGGCTTGTGTAGGTTAGGTGGGCTTGGATCGGCGCAACATCAAAGGCCAAAGGGCCTGTACTGCGCTGTATTTTTCTATGTTCTTCTATAAAAGCCATAGGAGTTTCTGAGGACGTGTGACAGTGTAGATGTTGAAAATATGTCTCCACTAGTAGGGGAATGCCAAAGTAGGGGACACAGGTACAAAATAGGAGGACATTCATATAAAACTGAGATGAAAAGGAATCCCTCCCCTCAGGGGCTACTGAATATCTCGAGTTCCCCACTCCAGAGAGTTGTTGAAGCTAGAACACCAAAAGTATTTAAAGAAGTGATAGACAGATTTTTGAAATATTGAAGGTAAGGTATCTGGGGAGCTGGCACAAAAGAGGAATTGAGGCCTGGAGCAAATCAGCCATGATCTTATAAAATGGCAGGGCAGAGGTGAGGGACTCCATAGCCTGCTTTTGCTCCTGTGCCTTATGTCCTTCTACTAAGAGCCAATAAACCATCTGCCTCAGCCCAAAACCTGGGACCAACAGCCAAACCCAGCTGACAACAGAACTTACAGCGACCCTCACACCTTCTGGTGAATCGCTTCAGGTGAGTAAGGGGTGGTTGATCAGTTGTAAATGAGGACCAGACAATAAAAATGACATACCACTCACCTCTGCCTCTCCCACCAAGGCCTGCAATTTAAAGGTGGGTGGATCAGCCAATCAATTGACACCACCTGTTTTAGCTGGCAGTCAAAATTCCAAGTCTGGAGTTTTTTTTCCTCCTAGCACTCAATGTTATTCTCGTTATTTTCACCACTTTGAGAAATATACAAAAATTGGGAAATCTAGTAGATTTTTCCTAAATAAAAGGACGCTTTGGCCTGAAATCCTAAATTCTAGAGTTACTAATAAACTATATTTTTGGTTGAATCATATTTATCTTGCTCGCCAAAAAGATGACAAAACACATGTTCGGACAAGAAAAGGGATTTATTTCATATACCATATTGGTTTGCCTCTCTGGTTCATAAAATGAATCACATCTCATTTAAACCAGCTACATTAGTGGGCGGCACGGTGGCACAGTGGTTAGCACTGCTGCCTCACAGCGCCTGTAGACCCGGGTTCAATTCCCGACTCAGGCGACTGACTGTGTGGAGTTTGCACGTTCTCCCCGTGTCTGCGTGGGTTTCCTCCGGGTGCTCCGGTTTCCTCCCACAGTCCAAAGATGTGCGGGTCAGGTGAATTGGCCAAGCTAAATTGCCCGTAGTGTTAGGTAAGGGGTAAATGTAGGGGTATGGGTGGGTTGCGCTTCGGCGGGTCGGTGTGGACTTGTTTCCACACTGTAAGTCTAATCTAAAAAATAAAAAAAAAATTAGATGAACTTTGGTGCAGTCTCAGTCTTGTGCTGTGGCTATAAAAAGTGACACTACATTTGCAGGACTTCTTTGAAAGGGAAATTGTCTTGCAGGTTATAATGTTACGTTAAACATACTGAAAACAGGTGATTACAGACTGCTTAACCCTAATTGTCTTGATCATTGCCTTCGGTGAAAAATTGACATGGAACACAATCACCAAACAATCTGTTTTCCACTGTTATGAGCAAACCCTGACTGCAGCCTCACCTCTCACCAATTCTGTTGTCATGACGAAAATGTTTTGATTTAACTGACTTACTTCCAAAATGTCTATAGATTGAATGTCATCTGCCACTGTTTTGTCAACTCATTTCAGTTTTTTATGAGCCAAGTGCTCCAGGCACACTGCAGAAAACTCCTTTGCAGATTGCTGAAGACGAAGAGGAAGCTTTTGGTCAATAACATTGTATTGGTAACCAATGTTAAACCCTTCCCTTCATATTTATACTGGGAAGGCGTTAGCAGAGATTGAATGGCTGTCGATGTGGTGCCAATCAAGCGGGTTGCTTTGTCCTGGATGATATCTCTGCCAACATGTGTCACTTGCACCAGAGGTGTGTAGTAACATCTCTGAATAGGTTGATTAAAAACATTTAGTCTCATTCACCCTGCCAAAGGAATGACAAAGCATCACTCGCAAAAACTACGTCGAAAAGGGCTCAGGACCAAGCATCAGCAGATCAGGAGCCAAGGACCTACCTTTGGGCAAAGCACCCTTCCATTCCAATATGGACCTCTCTGCTTTTGGTGCAGGCATGCAATTTGTTCAAATAAATTATGAAAGTTGGAAATAAGATGTGTATATTTTAATTGCAGATCAATCAGTTAAACAATGCCATGATATATGCTAGCTGGGAATGGGTAGGGAATCTATACCAACCTAGCAGATGGGTTAGAGGTTGATGGGATTTCCGCTCTGAACTGAAAGAGTTTTTTATTCATTTGTGGGACTTGGTCGTCACTGGCTGGCCAGCATTGATAGCCCATCCCTGTTTGGTCTTGAGAAGGTGGTGGTGAGCTGCCTTCTTGAATCGCTGCAGTCCACTTACTGTGGGTTGACCTACAATGCCGACAGGGAGGGAATTCCAGGATTTTGACCCAATGACTGTGAAGAAACAGCGATATATTTCCAAGTCAGGATGGTGAGTGACTTGGATGGGAACTTGCAGGTGTTGATGTTCCCAAGTACCTGCTGCCCTTGTCCTTTTAGATGGAAGTGGTCATGGATTTGGAAGGTGCTGTCTAAGGATCTTTGGTGAATTTCTGCACTGCATCTTGTAGATGGTACACACTGCTGCTACTGAGCGCTGGTGGTGGAGGGATTGAATGTCTGTAGATGTGGTGCCAATTAAACGGGTTGCTTTGTCCTTGATGGCGTCAAGCACCCATCCAGGCAAGTGTGGAGTATTCCATCACACTCCTGATTTGTGTCTTGTAGATAGTGCATAGACTTTAGGTGTCAGGAGGTGAGTTACTCGCCGCAGTATCCCTAGCTTCTGACCTACTTTTGCAGCCACTGTGTTATTGTGGTGAGTCCAGTTGAGTTTTTGGTCAATGGTAACCCCAAGGATGTTGACAGTGGGGGTTCAGTGATGGTAATACCACTGAATGTCAAAGGGCAGTGGTTAGAGTGTCTCTTATTGGTGATGGTTATTGTCTGGCATTTGTGTGGCATGAATGTTACTTGCCACTTGTCAGCCCAAGCCTGGATATTGTCCAAATTTGAGCACAGACTGCTTCAGTATCTGAGAAGATATGAATGGTGCTGAACATTGTGCAATCATCAGTGTACATTCCCATTTCTGACCTTATGATAGAGGGAAGGTCATTGCTGAAGATTTTTGGGCCTAGGGCACTACCCTGAGGGAATCTTGCAGAGATGTCCTGGAACTGAGATGACTGACCCTCCACAACCACAACCATCTTCCTTTTGCCAAGTATGACTGTAACCAGCGGAGTGTTTGCCTCCTGATACATATTGATTCCAGTTTTGCCAGGGCTCCTTGATACCATACTCAGTCAAATGCAGCCTTGATGTCAATGGCTGTCTCTCTCACCTTATTTCTGGGATTCAGCTCTCTTGTCCATGTTTGAACCAAGGCTGTAATGAGATCAAGAGCTGAGTGGCATTGGCGAAATCCAAACTGGGCGTCGCTGAGCAAGTTGTTGCTGAGGAGATGCTGATTGATAACAATATTGATGACCCCTTCCATCATTTGACCGATGATGTAGGGTAAATTGATGTGATGGTAATTGGCTGAGTTGAATTTGTCCTGCTTTTCATGTTCAGGATATACCTTGGCAAATTTTCACATTGTCGTGTAGATGCCAGTGTTGTAACTGTACTGGAAGAGCTTGGCTAGGGGAGCGGCAGTTCTGAAGGACACATCTTCAGTACTATTGCCAAATGTTATCAGGGCCTATTGCCTTTGCAGTATCCAGTGCCTCCAGCCATTTCTTGATATCACATGGAGTGAATTGAATTGGCTGGAGACTGGTATCTGTGATGCTGGGGACCACTGGAGGAGCCCAAGATATATCATCCACTCGGCACGTCTGACTGAAGAATGTTGCGAGTGCATCAGCTTTATCTTTTGCTCCGATGTACTGGGCTCCTCAATCATTGAGTATGGGGATATTTGTGGAGCTTCCTCTTCCAGTGAGTTGTCTAATTGTCCACTACCATTCATGACTGGATGTGGAATGACTGCAGAGTTTAGATCTGATCCATAGGTCATGGGATCACTTAGCTCTGTCTATCACTTATTGTTTATGCCTTTTGGCACGCAAGTAGTCCTGTTTGGTAGCTTCACCAGGTTGACACTTCACTTTCAGGTACATCTGATGCTGCTCCTGGCATGACCTCCTGCACTCTCCATTGAACCAGGGTTGATCCCATGCCTTGATGGTAATGGTTAAGTGGGGGATAGTCAAAAAGGCACAGCTCAGGTGTATAGATGGTTATATTCAGAAAAGTATAAAAGAAAGTTGTATTAACGTGCATTAAGAAAAGGAATGGTGCGTAATCACTGCTATTAATTATCTTTTACTTGATTTTATTTTATAATGTTTCCCAATGAACAGCATGGCAAAGGTTTTCCATTTCCTTCTCACAAAGCTTATACCATCTTGGAGTTGCACCAAGTGGGTGAAAAAATATGATAAAATACGATGTGTCTCTTTTTCAACTAGTTTGACTCTTTGGTTGAAATCTTACAGGCACCTAAATGATACAGACAATGGTGAAAAATGTGTTCAAACTCCATGAGCAGACCAGCGAGGCCTATCTCGATGTTGAATTTGAATTCGTTTTATTGTCACATGTACTCAAATGAGGGCAGTGAAAGGTTAAAAGCACTATCTAAGGTACAAAGGTATCTCGGTGCAGCTTCTTCAGCTATAAGGTTGTTATAGTTAGGTAACAAGGTCACTAACAGATATTGTCACCTTAGGTTCAGAGTACCGCGGTACAATCCTTAGTTACAGAATAGAGGAATGAAGAAAAAAAAGGTTATGTTATAACCATAGGTAAGATAAACAAGAAGCAAAGTTAAAAAGACATGCATTAGTCCCCACTCCCACACCGGGCCGCATTTCCCACTCCCACACCAGGCCCCTGCCCTTCTTCTGCACCCTGTCGCAGTCCCAACTCTCACACCAGGCCATTGTTCACAGTCCCACACCAGGCTGTGAGCTCCGCTCCCACTCCGGGAGTGCTTGTTCTAGATTAGAGTGGTGCTGGTAAAGCACAGCAGTTTAGGCAGCATCCGAGGAGCAGGAAAATCGACGTTTCAGGCAAAAGCCTGATTTTATCTCTCCGCCCTGCCAGCATTCTGCCTCTATTCCTGATGAAGGGCTTTTGGCCAAAACGTCGATTTTCCTGCTCCTCGGATGCTATCTGAACTGCTGTGCTTTACCAGCACCACTCTAATCCAGAATCTGGTTTCCAGCATCTGCAGTCCTTGTCTTTACCGGGAGTGCTTGTTAACAACCTTATTAACTGCACAGCTTACCTTATTAATATTCAGCTTCCTATCCTATCACCCATTGTGAGCAAACTAGATGTCAAAGATTCTCAGCATGGAAGTCAGAGAGGGTACCTGATGAGTTGAGCTTGCTGCTTGCTTGAAAGTACGTCCATGTTAGAAATCAGACACTAACATCTCAGGGAATGTTCTGTGCATACCTGCCACATCTAAGCTGTATTCATGGACATTGGCATCCAACACGTGTCAAACTCTAAGAGCCCTCACGGTAACTCACTGATCTACGTACAGTACACTTCTGTTTTGCAATGCTGCACTTAAGGGTGCTGTGCTGCCTTTTATTGTAATGCTTTGACAAGAGGACTTTACCCTTAGGGAAACACACAAACTCCTGAACTGGACCAGGCCACATTCCAACCTACTCCCTTGCCTTCTTGGTGCTCAGTCATTTTGAGCCTACCTGGGTACTCACAGCATCCCTGCCCTGCATTATATTTTTACACCTGCCCCTCGGCTTACAGTACTGATGTATTACTTGCAGGTTGGTGCAGATGTAAAACCAGGAAACTCGTCATGGCTGTAAGCAGGTATTAGTCTTGTCAGGGGAAATAGCCTTTGGTATAGGGGACGTAGCACAGTAAGTCAAGGGCATCTTCTGATATCTGTCCATGGTCCAGAGAATAATTAGTCAATCATTTGGTTTGGGCAGTCAGGACACCTTCTCCATAAAGGTGAGGAGCTGAATTTCATGCAGCTCACTACCCACTTCGACGCTTTCTGCCCCACTGGGGGCTGTTGCTTCATGGAATGAGAGATAGGCAGGTGTTATGGGAGATGAAGATAGGTGGCACAGCTGTTATTTTAGGTACAGTTGGGGAGGTGTCCTATGGAAGTGAGTCAGTAGTACAGAGGCCATGTAGAGTCAGTGCTTTTGGGGAATGATGCAAGTAATTGTGGGAATGGTAGAGCCTTGGTGAAGGTTTGGGTAAAGTAAGAATGGTGCAGTGAGTGTGAGGTATTCAAGAGAAGATGGCGTTACTTACCCTGGCAGAGTTAAGAAAGGCATTGACCTTCTTTTGACATTGCTGTGCCTTCCTTCAGATGTTGAGGCTGCACTGAACAGGGTGGTGACCTCGGGCTAGGCTGGCATGGTCTAATTTTGTGGCTTCCATGACTGGTTCAGGTAATATTGGGTGTCCCACTGCTGCACCACCCCACGCACTGGGACCTCCAGACTTTTTTTTTAGATTAGACTTACAGTGTGGAAACAGGCCCTTCGGCCCAACAAGTCCACACCGACCCGCCGAAGCGCAGCCCACCCATACCCCTACCCCTACATTTACCCCTTACCTAACACTACGGGCAATTTAGCATGGCCAATTCACCTGACCCGCACATCTTTGGACTGTGGGAGGAAACCAGAGCACCCGGAGGAAACCCACGCAGACACGGGGAGAACGTGCAAACTCCACACAGTCAGTCGCCTGAGTCGGGAATTGAACCCGGGTCTACAGGCGCTGTGAGGCAGCAGTGCTAACCACTGTGCCACCAGCACTTTCTTATTTTCCACCTGTCCTGAGCAAATATCTGAAACTGTCCAGGGCATGGTTTGGGCACACAATAGCCTTTTAAAGATGTCAATGGTGCCAGGATGCTGGCCCATTTTTGGATATCCTGCCACTGGAAAGTTATTCCAGGTACAGCAAGTGGTAGAATGGGGCTGGAGTTGAGTGAGAGGGTTGCTATAGGGGTGGGTTAAGTAGTTAATGAGACAAGTTTGGTAAGATACAGTGACAGATCTCACTTCGTCTGAGAGGAACCCTCCAGTGAGAGGGTAGATGGAGAGGTCTGAGTGGGTTGTTCTTCAGAGGGTCAGTGTGGATTTGATGGGCCATATGGCCTGCTTCCACACTATAGGGAGTCTATGATGATTCTATGAAAATGGTATCTTATGGAGTGACACAAGAACTCTGCAAGTGTAATAAGTGCCTTGTTTTGGACACAAAGCTGAAAGCACAGGCACTATAAATTTGTACCCCTGACAATGTTCAAAGAATTGATTGTGACGGTTAAATTGAATTAACAAATATTTAGCATCAGTTGTTTCATTCTTTTGCTTGTATTGCAACAATTCATTTTCAATGAAAGATCCTAGGCTTATGTTAGCACTGAAACAAAATGCTTCTTCCAGGAACCAACTTAAACATGTTTTTATTGTATTATTTGCTGCAGGAGTACAGGAGTTGGGAGGTCATGTTGTAGCTGTACAGGACATTGGTTAGGCCACTTTTGAAATACTGCATTCAACTCTGGTCACCTGCAATGGGAAAGATGCTGTTAAACTTGAAAGAGTTCAGAAAAGTTTTACAAGGATGTTGCCAGAGTTGGAGGGTTTGAGCTACACAAAGAAGCTGAATAGGCTGCGCCTGTTTTCCCTGGAGCATTGGAGGCTGAGGAGTGACCTTATGGAGGTTTATAAAATCATGAGGGGCATGGGTAAGGTGAATAGACAAAGTCTTCTTCTCTGGAGTGAGGGAGTCCAAAACTAGAAGGAATTGGGTTAAGGTGAGAGGGAAAAGATTTGAAAAGGGCCTAAGGGGCAATTTTTTTTCACATAGAGGGTGGCGCATGTATGGAATGAGCTACCAGACAAAGTGGTGGAGGCTTGTACACCTACAACATTTAAAAGACATCTGGATGGGTATATGATTAGGGAGGGTTTGGAGGGACATGGGCCAAATGCTGGCAAATGGGATTGGATTAATTTGGGATATCTGATCAGCATGGCCAAGTTATGCTGAAGTTATGCGTACAACTCTATGACACTATGACTGAAAATAATTAGCAACTATTTCCTGTCACATAAATCATAACTTTAACAATTTTGACACAATTTTATGTGTAAAACACTAAATTATTTCAAAGAGATATTAAAATATACTAAGTTGAATACAGTTTCTTGGCAACCTACAACAGAACCCATAGCATAAACTAGTTTTCATTACACAGCTGATTAGTGTGTTTCTTCCACATGCTGACACACCCAGCATGCAGTGTAATGGAGATCATTTCCCTTGGAGCTGGTTGTATAAATTACACAAACCTCATGTGTGTGCACAGGTGGAATCTGTTGCTCACTATGAAAAGTTGGCCCCTTTGTAGTTATAGTGCAAACAATAAGAGAAAAGGTGGAAATATAATGAGTAAGTTATCCTCAAAATGTTAGTCTCAGCAAGCTGACCGATAAATGACAACTCATTAATAGAACCTTTTAATTTTGATTACCAGTGGCTTGGATTTCTGCTTGGATTTTAAGGTTCACTTCCATAAATGTCAAACTAGGACAGCTTGCTCTTTTATGTTTCCCTCTATTTTAATGGATAGAAAATCATGAGATGTATGCCTGTGACATCTTGAGCTGTTTCTCTGGCAGATGAGGAAATGTACATTTCCACAGCTTACGTATCAATATCTAAACAATAACGCCAATGTCATATTTTGCCTTAGATTTATGTTGCCATCAACAAACATGATCTGGACAATGCTAATTATACAGAGGTCTTGTATCCATTCTATTGAATCAGCTGATTCAGTTCCAAATCTTTTGTTGGATCCAAAGAAATCCAATGAATTCTTTTAATAGAACCAGCCTAGAAGACAAAGATGGCCACAGTCAGATTGCTATATTTATCACAGGATTTGTAGCTATGGTCCAGGAATGTCTAAAACTGGCTGTGATCTTTCAAGCAGATGAAGCTGTATTCAGTAAAAGATTGTTAGAATAGATCTGCAGAGAATAGTGGCTTACAGAAGCCATCAAAACACTGAAATTTGAACGCTGAGAACTTTGTGGCAGACTTTGCAATTGGCTGTTGTGTCTAGCTCAATAAACAAGCTATTTTAAATCGCATTAAAGCATTCAGTCATTGTACTATACACGGTTTTTATGGAGCTAAATAGCTCTATTGTATAGGTATCTGAGTGGATTAATTTACAATGCTTACTCCAAAAAATATGTAAGTACTTAAAGGCAGTGTCTTTTCATAGATATAAAAACCTATGGCAAAGTAATCTTGGGCTAATTTCTCTGCTGAGTTTATTGTATTAACAGAACATGAGAAACTGAAGTAATAATTGTCATTACAGATAAAGTTTGATTTATTTGCCCAAAATTGGAGCCAGAACCTACAGCAGGTTTTAATTTTTATTCCTTGCTAATTAACTTGGTTAGGATGATTTTAATTTTGCTTGCCATAACACTGATTTCATTGGCACTGTTTTCTCATGATTTCTAAATAAATGCAACTGGAATTAAAATGACAAGTGTGATAAATGCTGCACTATTTACAGAATGCTCCCCTGTTTCTGGTGCATAGACAGCAAAAGTTACAAAGCAAAGATGAAAACATCTTTGTACCCCTTGAATCAGAAACCTCTGGAATACAATAAACACAGCAAAAAATCTTTTAGGAGGGAGCTACATACTGTTGCTGACAAATGCACTCTATTTTGTAACAACTTTCCATTTAAGAGTCTCATGAGATATTAAAAGACAGAAGTTTTGGCATTTAACCTTGGTGGAAGCTTTGAGGTTTTTGGATTTGTTAAAATCAAGTTGTACTAAACAAATTTAAGGTTTTCTTTTGAAGTGGGAACAAGTGGATGGATAAGCAAAACACGGACTTTGTGCATATTGGTATCTCCCAACACTTATTAGAGAGATTCAGGCATAAAGTGTGAGAGAAAATGTGGGCATGTGGATGGAAAGTTAATAATGTGGCCTGTCAATTAATTTAGTTAGACTGGAGCAATGTCAGAAATAGTCTATCCCCAGTGTCAGTGATAGGTCAACTGTTCTCTAAGGATGTTAAATTTTAACCTAACATTTCTTTGAATGACAAAGCAAGCTTAAGAGACCACATGGCTTACTCCTGCCCTTATTTTTTCTGTTCTTATCTGTAACCAAGTTATCTACATATACATAAGAGAAATGCAAACTTTACGTTTATTGATGATGCAAAAGCAGGTGATTTGACAAATGCGAAGAGGACTGTGACAGATCTTTGTGAAAATAGGGTATAGGGTTGGGCTTACCGATGGTTTACCTGGGCAGTGCTGCACCTGCTGAGCAATAAACTACTGAGTGATGCCCGGTTTGGGTTTCATCAGGGCCACTCAACTCCTGACTGTATTACAAACTTGGTTCAAACACAAACAAAAGAACAGAAGCTCAGCGGTGACATGAGAGTGACTGTCCTTGACATTAAAGCTGCATTTGGCTGAGTGTGGCATCTGGGAGCTCCAACAAACTATAGTGTGTATCGGGGCAAACTCACTGCTGGTTGGAATCATGCCTGGCAAATAAAAAGACGATTTTGGTTGTTGGGGGCCAGTCATCTCATCCCCAGGACATTGCTACAGGAGTTCCTCAGGGTAGTGTCCTAGGCTCAACCATCTTCAGCTCCTTCATCTGTGACATTCCCTCCACCAGGTCAGAAGTGGGGAAGTTTGCTGATGATTACACAATGTTCAGCTCCACTCATAATCCCTCAGATCTGAAGCAGTCCATGCTCAAATGCAACAAGGTCTAGACAATATCCGGCTTGGGATGAAAGAGGCAAATAATGTTCATGTCAGGTAATGACCATCACCAATAAGAAACAATCTAAATACCACCCCTTGACATTCAATGATAATATCATCACTGAATACCCCACTATCAATATTTTTGGGTTACCATTGACCAGAAACTCAACTAGACTCACCACATGAACACATTGGCTACAAGAGCAGCGAATAACTCACCTCCTGACTGCCCAAAGATTGTCATGGTTCTAGTTAAAGTTAACTTTTTTAATTTTCCTGTTTGGAATCTGAATTGAAACTCCCAGTCTCAGATGCTAGATGCAAGATGCAACCAAAAAGTTGTGGACAAAGGTATACTCATGCAACTGTTGAAGTTTTTAGGTTCATTTTCTTTGGCTAGAAGTTAAGGGATGCACATTTACGTGGGCAATGTCCTCAAAGGGCTTATTTTCAACTAAAGGGAATTGAGAAGAGCTTTTGCTAAGATGTATGGAATCAACTGATCAACACTCTCAAAGTTTAGATACATATCTGAGTAGTCCTAAGCATGGAAATTATCTTAGTTCCCAAACGTGGTGCAAGGTCTTAATCTGTCCAGGATGATTTATTTTTCCAATCCAATGGAATATGAACTTCATTGAGCATAGCTCCTAGCCTCGAGAATAATGTGGCAGTCCAGATTGATCCACCTTTGTTGTGCTAAATAGATTTTAAGTGAATATAATGACTCATTAATGTGGTGCTGCCAGCAAAATTCCACATAGGCATTGAATGTGAGTATACTCCTTGGTAAAGTGTCATCAGGCTGTGCTCCCACTTCAGGGAGCCTTTCTCAAATACCACAGCTAAGGAAATGAAGGTACTTCATCTGCTGGGCCTGCAGCTTCAATGTTGTTCAGGGGCTCAGGGGAAGGGAAGGAAAGAAAAAAGCCATGGCAAGGGAAACTGTCATACAAGTATTGTTCCAATGGATAATCAGAAACATTGAGGTATTAGCCATGTTAAAAGGATTTTCGTTAAAAGATGGGGTTGATATTGACACAAAAGTGATTATTACTCACCTAAGAAAAGTATTATAGTATGCACAGCATTCTTTTGTGCAAACGGTTTCTTCGAGAAATCCAAAATTGATCCAAAATCCAAAATCATCCAGATTGGTATATGAATAAGGAGGGTTTAGAGGGATATGGGCCATGTGCTGGAAAATGGGACTAGATTTATTTCGGATATCTAGTCAGCTTGGATGAGTTGGACCAAAGGGACTGTTTCCATGCTGTATTTCTCTATGACTGTATGATTCTGAACAAAACATAGATTGGAAGAATCCAAAAGGTACTCAAAACACAATTTCCTGTAACTGAAACTAAAAGTGAAAATGAATGATAATTCTCTGCTCCCTCCGAAGAGCCTTCAATCTTCCTTTCCTTCAAATATTGAGCATCCTTTTCCTGAAACATATTCCACAATGTGTTGCTTAACCAATCCCCATGACAAAGTCTTCAATGTTCCAACGAAACTAAGATTTTTAAAATTCATTTATGGGACGTGGTCATCACTGGCTGGCCAGCATTTATTCCCTGTCCCTTGCGAAGATGGTAGTGAGTTGCCTTCTTAACCTGCTGTCGTCTGTATGCTGTAGGTGGACCCACATCGAATTTATGGAGGTAATTCCAAGATTTTGACCCAGTGACATTGAAGGATCAGTATTATATTTCCAAGTCAAGATGGTGAGTGGTTTGGAGGGGAACTTGCAGGGCGGTGTTATTCCCACACATATGCTGCCCATGTCCTTCTAGATGGAAGTGGTCATGCATTTGGAAGGTGCCATCTGAGGATCTTTGACAAGTTTCTGCAATACATCTTGTAGAGATGTTACGCACACCTACTACTGAGCATCAGTGGCGGAGGGAGTGAATGTATGTGGATATGATGCCAATCAAGAGGGTTGCTTTGACCTGGACGGTATCAAGCTTCTCGAGTATTGTTGGAGTTATATCCACCTAGACAAGTGGGGAATATTCTACCACACTCCTGACTTGTGCTTTGTGGATGGTGTAAAAAGTGAGGTCTGCAGATGCTGGAGATCAGAGCTGAAAATGTGTTGCTGGTTAAAGCACAGCAGGTTAGGCAGCATCCAAGGAACAGGAAATTCGACGTTTCGGGCCAGAGCCTGATGAAGGGCTCTGGCCCGAAACGTCGAATTTCCTGTTCCTTGGATACTGCCTAACCTGCTGTGCTTTAACCAGCAACACATTTTCAGCTTTGTGGATGGTGGGCAGGGTTTCGGCTAGAACTGCAATAATCTTGTCAGGAGGGAACTGTGTGCAAGGCTGGACAGAGTACGCGTAAATATCTTCAACAGTTATAATGTATATGTTCAGAAAAAGAGAGAGAATAATCTCTACTTTCTAACTATTTAAATTGACGTTAGGAGAGTTTACTTTGTTCACTAAGCCTCTTGAGCATTTTGTAAATTCCGGTAGAACTTATAATCTATGCAGTGTGAAAATAAAGTGATGCAAGACCACCTCTCCAGGAAATATAATTTTGGTTTTCCTGGAGTCTGGTTGACCTCTTCCTTCAAATTTTCACTGCAAATGTAATTTTAGTACAAAGACCTTGTTGCTTTTCACTAGCTTTAAACTTGATTGAAAATACAGATTGAAAGCCTTGAAAGAGATCAAGATGATCAACATTGATTAAAAAGAAGTAAGACTCAGTTATAAGAATAATAACATAATAGGTTCTCTTTCACAATCCCTGAAGTTTGTCGGAAGAAAAGAATATTCTCAAGTCTAATTCAGTAGCTTTTGAGGTGTGCTGCAATTCTTTGTAGAATAATTTTGCTGCCTGTCTCCATGTAAAAAGTGTAACATCAATCAAACTGTCAACTGATTAACTGTGTTGTGTTTTGATAATGATGTCCATTTAACAGTTGAGATAAATCATAATTGTCTGTTGTAAGAAGATGGTTTTACTGTAATTGTGAACTCAAACCTGGATAATTCTAATGCCAAAATAAATCATTGCATTGAATATAAAAGTTGGGAAGTCATGCTTTGGCTGTACAGGACATTGGTTAGGCTGCTTTTGGAATACCACATGCAATTCTGGTCTTCCTACTATAGGAAGGATGTTGTAAAACTTGAAAAGCTTCAGAAAAGATTTACAAGGATGTTGCCAGGTTGGAGGATTTGAGCTATAGGGAGAGGCTGAAAAGACTGGTGCTGTTTTCCCTGGAGTGTTGGAGGCTAAGGAGTGACCATTCAGAGGTCTATAAAATCATGAGGGATATAGATAGGGTAAATTGACAACGTCTTTTCCCTGGGATGGGGGAGTCCAAAACTAACATGCACAGGTTTAAGGTGAGAAATGAAAGAGTTAAAAGGGATCTAAGGAGCAACTTTCTCACACAGAGAGTAGTGTGTGTATGGAATAGCTGCCAAAGGAAGTGGTGGAGACTATGCAGTTACAACATTTAAAAGGCATCCGGAAGAGTATATCAATAAGAAGGGTTTAGAAGGATATGGGCCAAGTGCTGGAAAATGGGACTAGATTTATTTCGGATATCTGGTCAACTTGGATGAGTTGGACCAAAGGGTCTGTTTCCATGTTGTATGTCTCTAGACTCTATGAAATTGAACAAAACCTAAATTGAAAGAATTGGAAAGATATTTGGAACCAAGAGTCCTGAAAAAAACAATTTCCTGCAATCAAAAATAAAAGTGAAAATGAAAGAACTCCTGTCTATTTTTAAAAAGAAGTGTAACCTTCTGAATAGACAGGATGGAGGAAGGAAAAAAGATCCGTTGAACTCTAAGGGGCTTGTAGGTTAAATAGAATCAAAATGCATTAAGTTTGCTACTTCTTGGTGCAGTTAGTTTTTTTTTCAATCATGGGATTTGGGCATGGCTGGCTAGGCCAGCATTTATTGTCTATCTTCAGCAGCCCAGAGGACACTCTTCATATTGTTGTCTGTTCTGCTATAACGTGTGTTTCTTCAACGTGTATTGGCTTTAATGCGACTGAAGAATGTAGGTATTTATTTGTAGAATGTGAAATGACCCTACCTATACTGGCGACAACGCAATTCTGACCCCATTAGATTAAATGACATGGCTGTTGCACAATTTTCTTATAGCTTGAGATCGAATGAGAAAGGGACTATCGTGTTATATCAGAACCAACTGTCTATAGGAATAAAGGACATGACTAGGTCATTAAGTCACTTGAGCCTGTTCCACCATTCAATGAGATCTCGTCTGTGACCTAATTCTATGGGTGGCATGGTGGGCTTAGTGGTTAGTACTGCTGCTTCACAGCAGCAGGGAACTGGGTTTGATCCCAGCCTCGGGCGACTGTCTGTGTGGAGTTTGCACATTGTCCCCATGTCTGTGTGGGTTTCCTCCGGTTTCCTCCCACAGTTCAAAGCTGTGCAGGTTCGATGAATTGGCCATGCTAAATTGCCCTTGTGTGTTCAGGGATGTGTAGGCTAGGTGCATTAGTGAGGGGTAAATATAGGATAACATCGAAGGTGAATGGGTTTGGGTGGGCTACACTTTGGAGGGTTAGTGTGAACATGTTGGGCCGAAGGGCCTATAGGGATTCTATAATTCCATATTCTTCCTTATGTCTCATGTTGTTTGATATGTTTGACTGACAAAGTCTATCAACCTCAATTTTAAATTGATCCAACATCAATCATCATTTGCAGAGGAGAGATCCAAATTTCTACCACCAAATGTGTGAAGAAAGCTTTCCAATTGACTTTAGTTTGACTTTAATTGTTGACTGTGGGACACCCAGATGAAATTGGGTTGCAGTTTCCAGACTTGGGACATTTTCAGCGGTTGGGACCAATTTTGGGGTCCACTCTCAGTCACAGCAACAGTGTAACTTCTGGTTCAATCTTCTGAAAAGTAGCTAATTAAGACATTTTCTCTAGGATTGTCATCAATTTAAGCTGGAGAGCAGTCTGATGAGTTGGGAGATCAATTCAGCACAGCTGATTACAAGGATGGCTGCCAGGCTTGAATGAGTGAAAATGCTGCTCAGAAGCAGGAGGGTTGTGCTGGCAGTCGCAACAATTTGATGGGAGACACTGTCAATGCATTGATTCTCATGAAGCCATTAGTATCCGAGAGTTCCTCACGCAATGTCAACCCTCTGCCAGTGAATGATACCAGCCTTGTATTTTACATTGCTAAAGGTCAAAAAGAGTTGAACTTTCAGTAGTTTGACCTTCTGCTGTGCAGTCATCTCCTCTGAGACTGTGTGGGGCTTGTGTGATACAGGAAAAATTACCATATTTGTTGAAAACTGTAGTTAATCATCTAATTATCAACCTTCATTGGCTCCCTGCCACCATCAGAAACGTTGCCAACATTAGATTCTCCCTGCCCAAGGTAAAGTGTCCAGAGACCTGCTGGACCTGCTTCAAAGCATCTTTACTCTAACTTTGCTTATTTCCATCTCCAAGACCTGGTAAAATTCCCCTCGCAGATTTTTTTTCTAAAATATGTTATCTATTCTTCCTTAAGTATATTAAATTTATTTACTAAATCAGCCATTATCTTCCATAATGAAGGTAATTTCTCCTTGTAATTCACACTCAGTGACGACGTTTTATTGTCACAAATTTATGCTGCACTCCCTCCAAAACTAATATCCTTACTCAAGAGTAGTGCCCAGAACTGCTCAGTGTTACATGAACTACGATAACCATGTTAGAAATACAAACTTGATCAGTTTGATAAGTTTTGAGACTGTCTGCTTAATTTAAGGCAAATTAGTGATTTGACAATTGGTTGAAAAGACAAATGAGTTGGCTTGTCCAGAGTCAAACGTCAGAAATTGAAAGGATTGCTGAAGACTGATGATGATGAATCTGAAGTACTTATGAGCATTTTAATTCTGATACTTTTTTTTTGAAAGAGGACTTGCTAAAGCCAAAAGATAACTATGGCATAACTTCAGTGAATGTCTGGTAGAGACCCGTGTGGATCCATGAGATGTAACCTGTTGAGAGTTAAGGAAATTCCAACAAAAAGACTACAAATATAATGAGAGGCTGATGGTATACCCCTTCTCAGCAAGAAACCATATCCTGCAGAACTGTTTGTGTTTTACCCTTCCGGGGATGTACAAAGTTGTGGTTAAAACCAGATACCAACCCCTGAACTGTGTATTAGTGGTCTGATTTACTGCTATGTGGATTAGTGTGCTGGGAATGTCACAGTTTGAAAACAGGGAGAAAGTGAGGTCTGCAGATGCTGGAGATCAGAGTCGAGAGTGTGTTACTGGAAAAGCACAGCAGGTCAGGCAGCATCTGAGGAGCAGAAGAATTCTGCTGCTCAGATGCTGCCTGACCTGCTGTGCTTTTTCAGCAACACACTCTCGACAGCTTGAAAACAACCATTAAACACCCTTGCATGGCAGGTAAAACAGGGTATATATTCTCTTGCTCAGAGTGCTAGTGGCCAGCCATTGTCAAAAGTAACCAGGATGAAAGAATTTTGAAAGACATCTTAGGCACACAGCACCAATGTCTCAGGCATGGTCCACAGACAACAGAACCACGCATCTCATGTTCACTGATGCTGGCATTGACATGCTAACCTCTTCACACTACCATGGCACATCTCCAGTCCACTTACAGTACACTTCTGCATGTTGTACTTGGGAGCATACCAACAACTTTCATTGGAATGTTGCCACAGGGACATTTTGCAGGCAGAGGCAGGCACTCACCTTACAAACGAGACCAGGCTGCATCTCAAGAAGCTTTCTTTATTTCTTTACCCTCAATCACTTTATACCTACTTTGATGCTCACAGTATCCCTGCCCTGCATTTTAGCACCTTCCCCTCTTTGTCACACATTAAAGGCTCACAGGACTTCTGCCTTCACCTGTAGTTAGTACAATCATAAAGTGAGGTGACTTGTCAGTATTATTAGCAGTCATCAGTCAAGGGAGTGACATTTTCTTGAATGGCACAGCCCTGCACTATGTGCCAGCCACATATGCAATGCATATGCATCAACACTGAAAGGTTGTGTCTCAAAGTCTAAGCTTAGTCATCCTCAGTGAGACCAGGGGGACACTTTCAGTCAGGAGACCAGCACAGCAAGCAAAAGACAGTCTCTGGTATCAGTCCAGCGGTTTAGGCTTAGTTAGGTGGTTGGGTAGGGTGGGAGGTCTACACCTCTGCTGTCTGGGGTGTTGGGGCATGGTCAGTTCTGTGGGTCTAATGCAACCCATTTGAGGGGTTGTGGCAACAGTCAGGGAACTATACCAGTATCAGTTGGATGTCTGATCACTTGTTGACCTTATTCCTGCATTGCTGGGCAGTTTGCAGGACTGTGAAGACTGCACTGAAGTCAGTAGCGACCTCAGATCTGGCCAGCAGAATTATTGCTGTGTTCTTTTCTGCCCGTTCTGAGGGAATACGATGTACATTTCAGCTTTGCTAGCAGCATCCATTCCCTTATCTAATGCTTCTGTTCAGTTTGTAGAAAGGCAAAAATACACATGTGAACTTTATTGTCATGCTTAAGTGTGGTCATTATTAGAATTGGACAACATGACGTATAAATCAACTTTTGAAGCTTTAACAAATCCTTCCAAAAGTAGAGTCGACGTAATAATGTGACTTACTATGTTTTAAAAAATCACATTGGGAGAATACATTTTTACATTGAATAAAGGATGCAATTCTTGAATAAACCCTATTCTTGATTTAAATTTAATGATACATTGATAATTTTAGTGTTAAACAGTTATTTTTCTATAAAATTTTGTGGAAGGAAATTTACCTGAACTATCTATGCTTCGATTAAATCACATTAGAACAATTACTCTCAACTCTTTAATGGAACATTTTTGGTTGGTAACAAATGTTTCCATTGTTTAGAAGAAAATCATTTTGCTTCTGAAAAGATCTGACTGTATTTTGTTCCAGTATGAATTTCCTGTTCTTCTCAAATTGGACTGCATTGGATTGTTCAGATTCATGAATATGCCCATAAAACTTTGAAAATACATTGCAGACCAACTACAAAATACAATTTAAATTGCTGAAGTCAGGATTAATGCTGGCAATAATGATGCACCACATTCAGTGCACTCAATCGTTCCAAGTAATATGTTTCTAATCAAATCCTGTTGGACAAGTACCCCACCGACAAATATAAAATACTGAAGTTCTTTGTTCTGATGAGTTTTGGCTATTCTTATGTTTGTACCTCTCAGAATAGCAACTTATAAAAAGCAGTTGGTTACCTCTCTCCATAATGTACAAATTAATAGAGCAGATCATTGTCCCTAATCTTACCTGTTTTTAAACCTAATCCACTTCTCAGGCACAACACACCAAATGTACTGAATGCAAGTTTTTCAATGGCATTCAATAAGCAGCCACACACTATTGGGGGCAACAATCGAAACTGAAGAATAATTACAGTAATGATGTGGTAATACTTTCATCTCAACATTTTCATATGAAAGAAGAACGTTGTTATAGGCTTAGATTTATATTCTTCTATTATTCTATTAATCATCAGCTTTAAATTCAGAATGAAGAGAAGTTGGGAAGGTAATGTATGAGGTTTGGTTTGGCACAAAGAAACCCCCCAGAGTGAGTCTAATGGTAATATAGGAAGGCACTTTGAGTTTGTGGAGGATTAAAGTAGGCGTGCATGTACAGCTGATGGCAGTTGACAGTGATGACAGTGGGCGTTGGGCATTAGTGGAACACACACCAGCGGAAGGGGCAAAGCTAAGGATTATTTTTGAAAGGATTAGGTGATTGATTCGAGAGATGAGAATGGTGAAAGTGCTATCTTGATGGTTTGTGAAAGATGATAGTAATAGGTTGGGACAGCATGAAAAATATGGCATAGTGAGGATGAATTGGCATCAGAGGGAGGTAAAAACAATGACTGCAGATGCTGGAAACCAGATTCTGGATTAGTGGTGCTGGAAGAGCACAGCAGTTCAGGCAGCATCCAAGGAGCAATAAAATCGATGTTTCGGGCAAAAGCCCTTCAACAGGAATACAGGCAGAGAGCTTGAAAGGTGGAGATATAAGTGAGAGGAGGGTGGGGGTGGGGAGAAAGTAGCATAGAGTACAATAGATGAGTGGGAGAGAGGATGAAGGTGATAGGTCGGGCGGGGGGGTAGGTGGAGTGGATAGGTGGAAAAGAAGATAGGCAGGTAGGACAAGTCATGGGGACAGTGCTGAGCTGGAAGTTTGGAACTGGGGTGAGGTGGGGGAAGGGGAAATGAGGAAACATTTGAAGTCCACATTGGTGCCCTGGGGTTGAAGTGTTCTGAGGCGGAAGATGAATGTTCTTCCTCCAGGTATCTGGGGTGAGGGAGCTGCGGTGAAGGAGGCCCAGGGCCTCCATGTCCTCGGCAGAGTGGGAGGGGGAGTTGAAATGTTGGGCCACAGGGCGGTGTGATTGATTGGTGCGGGTGTCCCGGAGATGTTCCCTAAAGCGCTCTGCTAGGAGGCGTCCAGTCTCCCCAGTTGACAGTAATAACTGGGGCTGAATGAGATGATGGAATTGGTTAAGTGTTAAAAAAGGGAGGAACCATTACTGTATGTAACCTATTATTGTAAATCTTTTATTGGTTCTAAAAATTAGTTTACTAAATAGCATCATTCGCACCATACAAATGGCAGGCAATGACCATCTTCAATAAGAGACTATCTAACCACCACTCCATGACATTCAATGGTGTTACAATCACTGAATCCTTCCACTGTCAACATCCTTGGGGTTACCTTGGACTAGAAACTCAACTGAACTTACCATATAAATATAATGGCAACAAGAGCAGGTCAGAGGCTAGGAATACTGCCCTAACTAACTCACCTCCTGACTGCCCAAACTCTGTCCATTATCTATAAAGCAAGTCAAGAATGTGATGGAATATCCCCCAGTTGTCTGGATGAGTGCAGCTCCAATTACTCTCAAGAAGCTTGATGCTATTCAGGATAAAGCAGCTCGCTTCATTGGTATCACATTCACAAAAATCCACTCCATCCACCCCGGCACGTAAGAGCAGCACTGTGTACGGTTTACCAGGTGCACTGCATGAATTTGCCAAAGATCCTTATACAGCACCTTCTAAACCATGACTACTTACACCTAGAAGTTCAAGGGCGGCAGAGAATGCAACCATCTGCAAATTCCTTCCAAGCCACTCAACATTCCAACCTGGAAATATGTTGCTGTTCCTTCAATATCAAAATCCTGGGATTCCCTTCCTAAGGACATTTTAGGTCTACCGACAGCACATGGACTGCAGCAGTTCAAGAAGGCAGCTCACCACTACCTTCTCAAGAGCAACTAGGGACAGAATTTAAAGCCAACAAAATCCACACACCTCATGTCAGAATAATAAGAGAAGATTTTTAAACACTGATTTCTGTCTGCTCTATTTTCCCATCCAAGGCAGTATCATACTATTAGAGCTGAAAATGTGTTGCTGGAAAAGCGTAGCAGGTCAGGCAGCATCCAAGGAGCAGGAGAATCGACGTTTTGGGCATGAGCCATTCCTGAAGAAGGGCTCATGCCTGAAACGTCGATTCTCCTGCTCCTTGGATGCTGCCTGACCTGCTGCGCTTTTCCAGCAACACATTTTCAGCTCTGATCTCCAGCATCTACAGTCCTCACTTTCTCCTAGTATCATACTATTAGTTCTGCTTGTGTCTAGTCTGTGCAAGAACAACATGATTTATCACCTATGCCACACATAAGCATTTTCATTGAAACTGTAATATCTGGCACAGTGGTTAGCACTGCTGCCTCACAGCGCCTGTAGACCCGGGTTCAATTCCCGACTCAGGCAACTGACTGTGTGGAGTTTGCACGTTCTCCCCGTGTCTGCGTGGGTTTCCTCCGGGTGCTCCGGTTTCCTCCCACAGTCACAAAGATGTGCGGGTCAGGTGAATTGGCCATGCTAAAATTGCCCATAGTGTTAGGTAAAGGGGTAAATGTAGGGGTATGGGTGGGTTGCGCTTCGGCGGGTCGGTGTGGACTTGTTGGGCCGAAGGGCCTGTTTCCACACTGTAAGTCTAATCTAATCTAATCTTAATTAATTCTTTAAGTTTCCCATTGGCCGTGGTTCAGTGGCACTCTTGCCTCTGAACTAGCAGATGGAGAATTCAAATACCATACCAGAGCTTTAGGCACAACGTCTGTACAAATTGGATTGTGAGTGAAGATGAATTCTTCTTGTGTTTGCAGGTTGAAAAACAAATATATGATTCATAATTGGAGATTGTGACTACAAAGTTTTGTTGCAAATGCAAGTAAGTGTGTCCATGAGTTGTAAGATGCCTGGTGAAAGGGGAAGTGATGAACATAAATAACAACTAACTGAGAATTAAACAAACGAGTGCCTGAAGAAAAGCAGGGGATTTGAACTTGCTGAATCAGTAATGTGAAGATCAACTGACCCTATTAAGGTTTAAGGACTTGCATGAAGTTTGTTTGCAGTAATTGAAGTTTAAGTGATCTTTAACTCTTAAGATCTAACTATATTGATTCCAAGCCTGTAACTTGATTAATGTGCTGCGACTATACTTTAGTGATAGGAACGGCAAGGTGGTGTCCTAGATAAGATTGATAAGGTTAACTGTATTGTTAAACAAACTTGCCACATAGGCTCACTGCTTGGAAACTGAGAGGTTGGTAGAAATGAAATCATTGTATCGTGAATCAAATGAGAATTGGAAAACCAAGAATTAGCTTTACAAGATAATCAAAAACTTAATGTGGTTGCCAGGATACAACTGGACAATTGATGAGCCTGGAGGGCAGCGTCATCCCATCCAGCGCTGGTCATTTAAGTAGCAAGCATTGAGCAGGGTTTAGGGAACACTGCACTGAAATGGGAGCGAGCTAGCTCAGGATGAATTTGTCTGATCATCGACTTGGAGACTGGAAAAAGGAAACTGATCAATCCTTCCATTCTGACTCTTGGACAAGCCCAAGTGTCCTTGCATGCATCGACAGTCAGCATTCGTTTTATTGAGTGCAAAGCTCTTTTCGAGTGCTCAATAAACATGCAACGTGGAAGGAATAATTTAGAATAATTGAGTTAATACTGGAATCAACCTCTAAACCAAAAAGGTAATGAAGTTTCAAAATGTGTTATTTTAATAGGTTACATATAGTACCCATTTATTTGAGATTATGAGTGCTGCTTTGGTTCAAAAATGGTGTTGGCAACACATGAGCATAATCTCAGTGCTGATCAGAAGCTACTTTGGTGATGAAATTGGTACATACACAGCAAGTGCCTGTTTGAAGCAAACAACATTGACAAATCGTGATAACAAACAGGAGGTAATGGTGATTTCGAGTCAAGGCTGCCACATTTTGGAGCTTGATACTTCAGCCATTCTTAATCCTAGAACATAGAACTTAGATCACAAAACATAGAAGATAGAACATAGAGCATAGAACATAGAATGGTACAGAACAGGAATGGGCTCTTTGGCCCACAGTGTTGTGCTGAACATGACCCCAGATGAAAGTAATCCCTTCTGCCTGCCCTTGGTCCATATCCCTCCATTCCTTGCATATTCATATACTTATCTAAAAGTCCCTTAAATTCCCTTACTGTCTCTGCCTCCACCACCACCACTGGCAGCACGTTCCACACTCCTGCTACTCTTTGAATTTATCCCCTCTAACCTGAAATGCCCCCTAGTATTAGACATTTCAACTCTGGAGAAAAGATTCTGACCCTCAACCTTACCTATGTATCTCATAACTTATAGATTTCTATCTGGTCTTCTCTTGGTGTCTGCTACTCAAAAGAAGGCAATTTGAGATTTTCTAGCCACTCATTATAGCTCATACCATCTAATCCAAGCAGCATCCTGGTAAACCTCCTGTGCACCCTCTCCAAAACCTCCACATCCTTTCTGTAGTGTGGCGACCAGAATTGAACATAATACTCTAAATGTGGTCTAAGCAAAGACTTATACAGATGCAACATAACATCCTGACTTTTGTACTCAATTCCCTGACCAATAAAGACAAGCATGCCATTTGCATCTTTACCACTCTATCTACTTACATAGCTACTTTAAGGGAGCTACGGACTTGAACCCCAAGATCCTTTCGTAACTCAATACTTTCAGGGTCCTGCCATTAACTGTATACTTTTCCTTAACATTTGATCTCCCAAAGTGCAGGACTTCACATTTACCTGAATTAAACTCCATCTGCTATTTCTCCACCCATAACTGCAACTGATCTATATGTCGCTGAATCCTTTGACAACCTTCAACACTATCCACAACTCCACTGATCTTTGTATCATCTGCAAACTTATTAACCCACACATCTACATTTTCATCCAAGACATTTACATACATCACAAATAGTAGAGGTCCCAGTATGGATCCCTCTGGACCACCACTAGTCACGGATCTCCAATCTGAAAAACACCCTCCCACCGCTAACCTCTGCCCTTCAGTGGGTGTAATGATGTTGCTCCTTTAACAAGGTTATGTTGTCTTTTTTTTTCTCAGAGGAGTCATAAATGTAGAGTTGCTGAGAGGTCTAGTTTGAAGGGCTTTATGGCCGATTTGATTATAGCTAACAGATACTGCTTCAGAAAAAAGGCTTTCAAGTTTAAAAAAAACTTGTAGAATGTAAGAGGAGTGGCCAGTCCTCCCAGCTCAGCTTTTCTCTGGTTTGATTTGGTTCTAGCTGCTGGACCTAAAGAAACAGGCCCCCGCTGATCCTCCCTCCTTCTGACATCTCTCCTGTAAAACCCTGTGTTTTACCTTTTTTGCCAAGGAGTATTAGGGAGATTATTACAAGTATTTGGAACAACATCATTAAGTTGGGATAATCTGTTGGGTTTTCAGATATGTTAAGCTATTCTTCATTCCGGTCTCTTTTCTTTGTGTTTCATTCAGTAATTTTGCAAATAAATTTTATTTTGTTTAAAACCAAGTGGTTGGGCCAGCTTTAACCCTCCTGGAATATCCACTTACACCTGCTGAAGACAATTAGCCAAGTTAGGGTCTGGGCTACTTTCTTGAAATGGTTTGAGTGGGTCTGGCCTGGTCCATAACAATGGACAAGACAATTCTGAATCCATGCGGCCAAGTCACCGTGGATCCCATGCATCTTAGACTTCTAGATGAGCCCACCATGAGGGGTCTTGCACAGCTGAATGTGTGTTCATTGCTATGAAAGTGCCCCAAGTGTTGTTTAAATGGATGACCAGCTTTGAGTTTAGTTACTGATTTTGTTTTTTAATTTACTTAATCAATTTAGAAAACTTTAATGACTTGCACCATAACTTAAAGTTCGTGAGGACTATAGGGAACTATCAAATAGATTTTGAAGAACTAGGTCCTGATGCGAACATTTGTGCAAAAACCATTAGCTGCCATATATGGTTGCAGTATCCTCTTTTGGACTGATAGCATCAATAATTAGAGGTGCTATTGAGGAAGATAGCTACAGTGGGAAGAAAAAAAAGTGAAATGACCTCTTGCTGACAGCAATCTTTTCAATGGAGTCAGGGAGTGAAGTTCCAACCTGAACCTTAATGGAGATCAGTGGATCACATGCTTCACGAAAGGGGACTGCTGGCTCACAGCATCCGAGATCCAGGTTTGATTCCATCCACAGGCAACTGTCTGTGTGGAGTTTGCACATTCTCTCTGTGTCCGTGTGTGTTTCCTCTGGGTGCCCTGGTTTCCTTCCACAGTCCAACAATGTGCAGGTGAGTTGGATTGGCCATGCTAATTTGTTCATCGTGTTCAGGAATGTGCAGTCAAAAGTGTGGTGCTGGAAAAGCACAGCAGGTCAGGCAGCATCCGAGGAACAGGAAAATCGACATTTTGGGCAAAAGCCCTTCATCAGGAATGAGGCTGGGAGCCTCGAGGGTGGAGACATAAATAGGAGGCGGTGGGGCTAAGGGGAGGATAGCTGAGAGTGCAATAGGTGGATGAAGTTGGGGGTAAAGGTGATAGGTCAGAGGGGAAGATAGTGCAGTTGGTGGGAAGTAAGATGGACAGGTAGGTCATGAGGACAATGCTGAGCTGGAAGGTTGGAACTGGGATAAGGCGTGGAGAAGGGAAATGAAGAAACTGGTGAAATCCACATTGATGCCATGGGGTTGGAGGGTCCTGAGGCAGAAGATGAGATGGAAAATGAGCCGTTCTTCCTCCACGTGGAGGGTGGTAAGGGAGTAGTGATGGAGGAGGCCCAGGACCTTCATGTCTGCAGTGGAGTGGGAGGGGGAATTAAAAGTATTCGGCCACAGGGCAGTGGGGTTGGTTGGTGCAGGTGTCCCAGAGATGTTCTCTGAAGCACTCTGCAAGGAGGCATCCTGTCTCCTCAATGTAGAGGAGATTGCATCGATAACAACTGATACAGTAAATGACATGTGTGGAAGTGCAGCTGAAACTTTAATGGATGTAGAAGGCTGCTTTGGGGCCTTGGATGGAAGTGAGGGGGGAGGTGTGGGCACAGGTTTTGCAATTCCTGCGGTAGCAGGGGAAGGTGCTGGGAGGAGAGGATGGGTTGTTGGGTGGCATGGACCTGACGAGGTATTCATGGAGGGAACAGTCTTTACAGAAAGCGGATGGGGGTGGGGAAGGAAATATATCTCTGGTGGGGTCTGTTAAGGCAGAAATGGTGGAGGACGATGCAATTTATATGAAAGTTGGTGGGGTGGAAGGTGAGGACCAGGGGATTCTGTCCTTGTTGCAGTTGGAGGGATGGGGTTCGAGGGCACATGTGCGGGAAGTGGATGAGATGTGCTGGAGGACATCACCAACCACATGTGAGGAGAAATTGCGGTCTTTAAAGGAGGAGGCCATTTGGTGTGTTCTGAGGTGAAACTGGTCCTCCTGGGAGCTAATGCATTGGAAGCGGAGGAATTGGGAATAAGGGATAGCATTTTTGCAGGAGGAAAGGTGGGAGGAGGTATAGTCCAGATAGCTGAGGGAGTCAGTGGGTTTGTCGAAAATGTCAGTATTGGGTTGGTCACCGTTGATGGATATGGAAAGGTCCAGGAAGGTTGGGGAGGGGGGGTGGGGGGAGGTGGGGGGGAGGTGTCAGAGAAGGGAGGTGTATGAGATGGACCAGGTGAATTTTAGATTCGATGGAATGTATTGGTGAAGTTGATGAACTGTTCAACCTCCTCATGGGAGCATGAGATGGCGCTGATGCAGTCATCAATGTAGTGGAGGAAGAGGTAGGGAGTGGTGCCAGTGTAACTGCGGAACATAGACTGTTTACAAAATCAACAAAGAGACAGGCATAGCTGGGGCCATGCTGGTGCCCATGGCTACCCCTTTCGTCTGGAGGAAATGGGAGGCTTCAAAGGAGAAATTGTTTAGAATGAGGACTAGTTCGGCCAAACAAATTAGAGTGTCAGTGGAAGGGTACTGGTGGGGGTGTCGGGATAGGAAGAAACGGAGGGCTTGGTGGCCCTGTTCATGGCGGATGGAGGTGTATAGGGACTGGATGTCCATGGTGAAGATGAAGTGTTAGGTGCCAGGGAAATGGAAGTCTTGGAGGAGGTGGAAGATGTGTGTAGTGTCCTGAACATCTGTAGGGAGTTCCTGGATCAGAGGATAGGACAGAATTGAGGTATATGGTCATGAATTTGGTGGGGCAGGAGCAGGCTGAGATGATAGGATGGCTGGGGTAGTCAGGCTTATGGATGTGTAGCCTAGTTGGATTAGCAAGGGAGTTGCAGGTTTACAGGGGAATTGCACTGTCTATTTTTTTTGTGTCCACATTCTGATATGACCCATCATGTGGTTTCTCTTTGGTATATTTAGAATAAAAAGATTCATCAACCAGGATTTTTCTTAATAAACACAAGATTTTTCATTTATTTTAAAACAAACATGTTGCACAAAGCTGAGGAATTGACTAACACAGTTTGTAATATGAATATATGAATGTTTACCTCTCTAAATAACCTCACACATAGATTTTTCTCTGCAGATATTCAATCATAGTTAGTTCTTGATGGAAACAAAATGATGAAGTACAGTGTTCAGATTGCTATTGATGTGCATATATACAAAGATCACTCAACATGGAAGTCTTGGCAATGCAGCTTACTCAAGAAACATGGTATCAAAATGTCTTCTCATCATTCTTCAAGAGGATCAGATAAAATTCACAATAATAGTTTATCAGAAACAGGAAAGGTGAACTGAGTAGCACAATCTTCACTGAGCATTTCCCAGCTAAAATGAAACAAACCCAAATGCTGGCAAAAACCCTCTTCAAACAAGGCAGCCTTAAAAACTCAGTTCGGTGATCTCCAATAAACAAGTCAAGCAATTATCTGAAACCATGTTGCTCCCAAGAAATGCCTCATTGAAAACAAGTTCCGAAGTGTCTTTTCATTGGCTTTTCTTAAAAAAAAGACAATCCAGACATCTCCTTAGAATATCAAATAACTCAATTTTTCCACAATTCTTTAAAAACTTAGGAGTTCAAAAATGTGAAATATGAAGCTTTCATAATGGTGTCGCTTGAGTCAGTAAGAGAAGACACTCGGCAGAAAGATCATATGGATGCTGGAGGATGAATTGTCCCAAACCAACTTAGTGTTTTTGTGAGCAGGTGAATAAAAAATCTTACAGGAGAAGGGAAGAGAGATAGGGAAGAAACTGCAATACTACAGTGATTTGAATGAGAAATTATAGTTTTAGACTAAGGGATAATGGATTTAAAACAGAGATAAAGTTCTCTCAAAAGTTTGTGAATCTGTACAATTCAATACCCCAAAGTGCAGTTAATGCAAGGTCACTGAATAAGTTTAAGGAATAAATCAACAGATTTTTAATTAGTTATAAGTTAAAGGGTTATAAAGAGTTAACAGGAAAGTGGAGCCGAAACCGAGATGAGATCAGCCACAATCATATTGTGTTGATTATTCCTGATCCTGGTTTTATGTCCTTGTGTTCTTTTGACTATGATGGGAAGAATAAGCTGAAACCAAGCATTAATACTCTAGCAAATGTTGATTCAACTATCAAAATGGCTAATTGCTTCACATTTGTACTACCAGCCAGAATGAGTGATGTTCACTGGGCTTCTTTGATGAACTCAAAATAATCCAGTTATTATAAGCACACTTTTTTTCCTAAAGCAGTGACAAACATAGATTAACAACTAAACTGAGATTTGGAATTAAAAGTATATTCCATGCAACTAAAACACAGATACACTTATACAACACAAAATCACCAGTCACTGCAAAGTTGATTTTAAGAAAGGACAAAGGGGATAAAAGCCTCTCTTGGCCAAGAGTATAGACACAATGGATAACTCATTAGGTCTATTTGATTTCCTGTCATTGAAACTAGAAAGCATTAGACTGATGGTAGAACTTCAGTACTGATTGCAGTCAACCTGGATTTGAATCTTTGAGAATTGGTCACTGTACACCTTTTCAGGTTTTACAAAATAAAACTCTGACTCCCTAAACTCGTGCAAGAGAATTTAAATCTAGAAAGAGCTGCCAGGCAATCATTAGCATAGAGGCGCCATAATCTTTTCAAAGCAGGGTTTTGAGTAATTAAGGCAATAAATTCCATCTTTTATCTTCATTGAAAGCTTTGCTAGGCTACTTTCCTCAAAGTGGCTTAATTTTAATGCTAACAAAAGCTAGCTTACAACACAAAGAAAACTCCGTTTGTTCTTTGATGAATCCCTGTTTTACGTAGAAAATGTCCAAACTGTTCCATTTGTTTCACTTTTACTATATAGTTCATAAATATAAGAGGGTGTTGCCAACAGTAACACTAAATTTTAATCCAATTTTTCCTTCTCTCCTATGTTTTGCTGTGTTGGCTTATTTAATTTTTTGGCACACCTTTCTCTTGCACATGATTATTTGATTATTTTACATGTTTTCACTTTTTTTTTCTTTGTTTATTTTACTTTAATTTTGCCCTTTTCCCATTTGCTGTATTTCAATTTCTAAATCTAAATCTTTTATAATTGCCTTTGATCTCATTACTTCACCTGGCTCCCTCTTGCACATTCCAAAACAGTATTTTTGTTATGTCAATCATGCCTGCCTCAGCTGAAGTTTGAACTTTGGGCACATCTACTGTAGGCCTCTGTTCTCTCCTTCACTTATTAATGAGCCAAAAAATTTATTGGCATTATTTTAGTTATGTGCATGTGGCTGATAACATTGCATTTACTGAATTGCAATGAAAACATAGACACCAAGTCTTCAAGTTGTCACTGGTCCCAGTCAAGAATATCTAGAAACAAAACCAAAATCCTAAAGGAATCCTGGAAATGTTCTTGTTACTGTAGCTGTATAAAATTAATCCATGACAATGGTCCAACATTCCACTTAAATTCTTCTCATATGTCCTTTGTCACATATTGCAAACTTCTGTGAAGAAATTTAAGTGAACCTTCTCTGCATAAAATGCACTGCAGTGTTGTTCAGGTCAGAGTACTTCAAATTGCACTGGTGTATCTTAAAATGTATGTAACTTATGGTAGAGTGATAAATCTGCCAATCAGTCTAGAAAGTTATGATTTCTTGATCAAATCCATGAAAGCAATTTGAAAAATGAGACAGGTGCAAACATTTGTGGTTATCAACAAATAGCTTTGATGATTAACTTTATCTTAAATTGTTGTGGTAGTCTTGCCAATTAACTCACAGCCTATTCTGAGACTCTGATGTAGAAAACTGAAGAATATTGATCCAATTTATAGTGAATGATTCAAAACCCAGGGCAATGTGTAATACTGCACACTCAGCGACAGGAACACCAATCCATATTTCTTCCATTTATTATTTTTAGTGTTCTTCCTATTAGATTTCTTCCCCTAAAATTAGTTAATTGGATTAAGGTGCTACAAATTATTGGACTGTGCTACATTTAGCAATCACACTATTAAATATGTGATACTGTTTGACTGAAGGACATTACAAAAATGAGATACAGCTGAAAAAATAATTCAAACTTGTTCTTTTAAATATTTTATTTTCTGCTGTTTCTTCTCTCTGGTTACTGCAACCAATGAATATTGCTTTTGCTACAAAGATAAAAATGTATTTTGGACTATAGTCAGTCTTATCTCAACTGTTAATGCTGTTCCATCTTTTTTTAATATGAAATGAATATATGTAAGTCATATGGTTCAGTTCCTCTTGTTTCAAAATGGATGCATTAAGTTGTAGCTTTGTGATTCAGCTAGTTCTCAAATAACTTAAGTAATGAGAATCTTAGGTATTCGTATCCTCATCACAGGCACATTGTGGTATCCAGAAGGCATTTGATAAGGTGCCACATCAAAAGTGATTGCAAAATTAAATGCACATAATGTGTGGGTAACATTTTAGAAGAGACAGAAGATTGGCTGACTTACAGAAAACAGAGTATGCATAAATGTGTAATTTTCTGATGGGCATGATGTGGTAAGTGGACTCTCGTAGCTGTCTGTGTTGGAGCCTCAATATTTTACAAGTTAGATCAGTGGCTTAGATATTGGGAGCAAAGGAATAGTAGTTAATTTCACAATCAATCCATCATATGCTGAAATCTATGTTGTGATGACACATAAAAATGTTGCAGGTCGATATAGATAGTCTATCTGTGTGGACAAAAATCTGGTAGATGGAGTATAGTGTGGTACAATCTGAAGTTGTTCAGTTTGGCAGGAGGAATTAAAAAAAGGTACTACTTAAATGGAAAATGACTGTAGAATTCTGAGGTGAAGAGAGGTTTCCTGTGTCTTAGAGTCATAGAGTCATAGAGATGTACAGCATGGAAACAGACCCTTTGGTCCTTACCGACCAGATGTCCTAACCCAATCTAGTCCCACTTGCCAGCACCCAGCCCATATCCCTCCAAACCCTTCCTATTCATATACCCATCCAAATGCCTCCTAAATGTTGCAATTGTACAAGCCTCCACCATTTCCTCATTCCATACATGTATCATCCTCTGTGTGAAAAGGTTGCCCCGAAGGTCTCTTTTATATCTTTCCCCTCTCACCCTAAACCTATGTCCTCTAGTTCTGGACTTCCTGACTGCAGAGTAAAAAGTTTGCCTATTTACTCTATCCATGCCCTTCATAATTTTGTAAACATCTATAAGGTCACCCCTCAGCCTCCGACGCTGCAGGGAAAACAGCCCCAGCCTGTTCAGCCTCTCCCTATAGCTCAAATCCTCCAACCCTGGCAACATCCTTGTAAATCTTTTCTGAACCCTTTCAAGTTTCACAACATCTTTCTGGTAGGAGGGAGACCAGAATTGCACGCAATATTCCAACAATGGCCTAACCAATGTCCTGTACAGCTGCAACATGACCTCCCAACTTCTGTACTCAATACTCTGACCAATAAAGGAAAGCATACCAAATGCCTTCTTCACTATCCTATCTATCTGCGACTCCACTTTCAAGGAGCTATGAACCTGCACTCCAAGGTCTCTTTGTTCAGCAACACTCCCTAGGACTTTACCATGAAGTGTATAAGTCCTGCTAAGATTTGCTTTCCCAAAATGCAGCAGCTCGCATTTATCTGAATTTAACTCCATCTGCGATTTCTCAGCCCATTGGCCCATCTGGTCCAGATCCTGTTGTAATCTGAGATAACCCTCTTCGCTGTCCACTACACCTCCAATTTGGTGTCATCTGCAAACTTACTAACTGTACCTCTTATGCTTGTATCCAAATGATTTATGTAAATGACAAAATGTCGAGGACCCAGCACTGATTCTTGTGGCACTCCACTGGTCACAGGCTTCCAGTCTGAAAAACAACCCTCCACCATCATCCTCTGTCTATTACCTTTGAGCCAGCTCTGTATCCAAATGGCTAGTTCTCCCTGTATTCCATGAGATCTAATCTTGCTAATCAGTCTCCCATGGGGAACCTTGTCAAATGCCTTACTGAAGTCCATATAGATCACATTTACCACTCTGCCCTCATTAATCCTCTGTTACTTCATCAAAAAACTCAATCAAGTTTGTAAGACATGATTTCCCATGCACAAAGCCATGTTGACTATCCCTAATCAGTCCTTGCCTTTCCAAATGCATGTACATCCTATCCCTCAGGATTTCCTCCAACAACTTGCCCACCACAGAGATCAGGCTCACTGGTCTATAGTTCCCTGGCTTGTCCTTACCACCCTTCTTAAACAGTGGCACCAAGTTAGCCAACCTCCAGTCTTCAGGCACCTCACCTGTGACTATTGATGATACAAATATCTCAGCAAGAGGCCCAGCAATCACTTCTCTAGCTTCCCACTGAGTTCTTGGGTACACCTGATCATGTCCTGGGGATTTATCCAACTTTACCCATTTCAAGACATCCAGCACTTCCTCCTCTGTAATCTGGACATTTTGCAAGATGTCACCATCTATTTCCCTACAGTCTATATCTTCCATATCCTTTTCCAAGTAAATACTGATGCAAAATACTTGTTTGGGATCTGTCCCATTTTCTGCGGCTCCATACAAAGGCCTCGTTGCTGATCTTTGAGGGGCCCTATTCTCTCCCTCATTACCCTTTTGTTCTTAATGTATTTATAAAAACCCTTTCAATTCTTTTTCACTCTATTTGCCAAAGCTATCTCATATCCCGTTTTTGCCCTCCTGATTTCCCTCTTAAGTATACTTGTACTTCCTTTCGACTCTTCTAAGGATTTATGAGTCAGAAAAGTTAGTGTGCAGGTACAGAATGTAATTAGGAAGTCTAATGGCATGTGATTCTTTATTATGAGAGGAATTGAAGGTAAAAGTAAGGATGTTGTATTTCAGTTAGATGGACATTGGTGAGGCCAGATCTCAAATACTGTATGTAGTTTTGGGCTCCTTATTTAACAAAGGATGCAAACACATTGGAAGTAGTTCAGATGAGGTTTTCCAGGTTGGTACTTGGATTGAGTGAATTGTCGTATCTGCATTGGCTGGACAGGTTGGGTTTGTTTTCACTGCCATTTAAAGAGTGAGGGATAACTTGATTGAACTATACGTGATCTTAAAAGGTCTTGACAAGGTGGATCTAGAAAGGTTGTTTCCTCTTGTTGGTCATTCCAGAATTAGGGGGTACAATATAAAAAATAAGGGAAAGATAAGGAAAAAGAAAATTTCAGAGGCTTGTGTAACTTAGGAACTCTTTGCTTCCAGAACCCAGTGGAGACAGGGTTATTGAAATGTCCAAGGCAGATGTAGACAGATTCTTGTTAGGCAAGGGAATCAAAGGATACCCAGGATAAATGAGATTATATTGATCTTATTGAATGACAAAGCAGCCTTTTGAGAGGTTGAATGGTCAACATTTCTTTTTATACATTTGTGGGATGTGGGTGTCACTGATTGGCCAGCATTTATTGTTACCCCGAGGTGCTCTCAAAAAGATGGTGGTGAGCTGCCTTCTTGAACTCTGCTCTTACTTTGAATAATTGTACAGTGGCAGCTCTGTGTACAATCTAAAAGATGCACTGCTGGAACTCCCTAAGTCTGCTTTGACAACGCATTCTAAATTTGCAACCTCTACCATCTAACAGTACAAGGTCAACAGGCAGATGAGAGCACCACCATCTGCAGGTTTTTCTGCAAATCACACACCAGTCTGAACTGTAATCAGGCTCTGGAAAAGAAATGATGGGCCCAATGTTGCTTAGATTACTTACAGTGTGGAAACAGGCCCTTCAGCCCAACAAGTCCACACCGATGCGCACCCACCCAGACCCATTCCCCTACATTTACCCCTGCACCTAACACTACGGGCAATTTAGCATGACCAATTCACCTGGCCTGCACATTTTTGGACTGGGGAGGAAACCAGAGTACCTGGAGGAAACCCACGCAGACACGGGGAGAATGTGCAAACTCCACACAGTCAGTCGCTTGAGATAGGGAATTGAACCCAGAAACAGAACCTTTGGTTCAGCTCGTCCATGCCGACCAGATATCCTTAATTACGTAGACCTATTTGCCAACACTTGGCCCATATCCCTCTAAATCTATCCAATCCATGTACCCATTCAGTTGCCTTTTAAATGTTGTAATTGTACCAGCCCCTATCACTTCTTTCTGCGTGAAAAAGTTGCTGCTTAGGTCCCTTCTAAACCATTCCCCTCTCACCCTGAACCTATGCCCTCTAGTTCTAGATGAATATCCTGTGAATAGCTAAGGCTGTAGAGCTGATCCCTGCAGTATTCCACTAGTTATTGTTTGTCACCTGGAAAAAGACCTATTTATTCCCACTCTCTGTTTCCTCTCTGTCAACCAATTTTCAATCCAGGGCAGAAGTGAGGACTGCGAATGCTGGAAATCAGAATCCAGATTAGAGTGGTGCTGGAAAAGCACAGCAGGTCAAGCAGCATCTGAGGAGCAGGAAAATTGACGTTTCAGGCAAAAGCCCTTTATCAATTCCTGATGAAGGGCTTTTGTCTGAAACATCGATTTTCCTGTTCCTTTGATGCTGCCTGACCTGCTGTGCTTTTTCAGCACCATTCTAATCTAGACTCAATTTTCAATCCACGCCAGTATATTACCCCCATCCCATGTGCTTTAACTTTGCCCACTTAACTTCTTATGTGGACCTTATTAAAAGCCTTCTGAAAATCCAAAGACGCCACATTCACTGACCCTCTTTTATCAGTTCGATTAGATGCATCCTGAAATAAACTTCAGCAGAATTGTTAAACACGATTTGCCTTTCATAGACTCATGCTGGCTTTGATCAAATCTGTTAATGCTTTCCAGGGATAAACCTAGAACTCAGGCTAGAGGTGAATCTCATTGTAGGAGAGGGAATCATGGGTTTGGGGTGTCATGGCGTTATGAGCTGAGGGGGTGTCAGCAACAAGAGGAAAGTGATGAGAACACTACATAAACACAAAAGAAAAATGGAAGGAGACATAATACTCCTTACTAAATTTCATTTCAAATGGGCCAAACGGGTCTATGTATTGGATATCTTGAAGATAACAATTGTCAAGATATTGAATTTTTCTAAGTTTGAGCCTGAATAAGTTAACACACAACTGCGTGCAATAAGTTAAGCAGCAGATACCAAGAACCACTGTCAGCACTATGGAACAGCAAAGTCTTATAGGCATAGTTAATGCCCAGCCATGATATAATAATAGTGCATTTGTAAAACTATAGACATCTTCCAGAGAATGTGCAGAAGTAGGATGCAATTTTAGAATTTATAAAACCTGTTAATGTGGTACAGTCTTTAGAAGGAATACCTGATCAATCCATATGCCTGCATTAGAAAATATTCCCCAGGCATTATACCCAGCTCTGGAGTAGATGGAGTCTGGAACAAGGAGGGCAGATTACACCTTAGCAGTACTGGGACTAATTTCCTAAAGGAAGATTGGGGAGCATATTAGGGTGATGGGAACCTTAGAAGGAATTCAGATAGAATGAAACAAAACTGGTTATGGCAGGTAAATGTGTTGGAAATGAAAGTGGAAAACAACAGAAACAAATCCTAGAATCAATCAGGGCCAAATGACAGAATAATATTAAATAGGCAAAAATGGAAAATAAAACAAAGAACTGTGGATGCTGGAGATCAGAAATAATCAAATCCAGAGAATGCTGGAAAAACCCAGCAGTCCTGGCAGCATCTGTAGAAACAGAAATAAATGGGTTGATCTTTCAAGTCCAGTGACCCTTCATTAGAATTCCCTTGCCTGAATGAATACAATTTTTGGAAGAAACTAGGTGAATTAATGGTGCTAACAGCAGGAGAAAGGTATGGTAAACTGCCATTACAGAGATGTGGTTTCAGTGTGAGCAAGACTGAGATCTGAATATTAAGAGACATTTAACATTAAGGAGGGATAAGCAATAAGGAAAAACAGGTGAGGTAGTATATAAAATAACCAACAGGATCAATATATTCATTAGAAAGGATTTCCCACCAGAAGAAGAGTATATAAAAGCTGGTGGGGAGGAGCTAAGGAACTGCAAGGTGAGAAACTGCAAAGTATTGATGTCTAACTTATTGATCGCGGTGTCCTTGTTCAAAAGTCATTGAAAGCTAGCATGCAGCTACAGAAAACAATTCTGAGAGCAAACAGTGAGTTTATCACAAGAGTATTGGAGTACAGGAGCAAAGATATCTTGCTTCAAGGGGATAGGACTTTGGTGAGACAGCACCAGGAATATTGTGTGTAGTTCTGGCTCCCTTGTCTAAGGAAGGATCTATTTGTCATAGAGAGGGTTCTGCAGAGACTGATTCCTGGGACGGTGGGACAGTCCTATGTGGAGAAAATGAGGAGACTGAGCCTGTATTCTTCAGAGTTGGAGGAATGAAAGTCGATCTCACAAAATCTTTCAAATGTCTTAAGTGAATTGACAAAGTAGATGCCCCTACCTGTCAAGTTTAGAACTAAGGGTTCCAGTCTCAGAATAAAAGGCAAGCCAACTGAGAGCTGTGGAAGTTCAGTCATTAAATAAGTTCATGAGGGAGAATGATTGAGAGGGTTATGCTTAGTAGTGATATCAAGAGGTAGAGGACAGTGCAGAAATATGACACAATCACCCATGATCTAGAATGACAGAGAGAAAGCTCAAAGGGCTGAATGGCCTATTCCTGTTCTCATGTTCCTCCAGAGTGACAGTTGAAAGCTTTACAATGGACGATGTGGAATATATTGGTGAAATTGTGTCATCTGCTAGTATCACAGTCATACAGTTGTCAGCAGCCCAAAACAGACTGAATCAAATATGACAAGAACAAAAAAAAGGACTGAGATTGTATTGCCTTGTTGGTATTGGGTTGAAGGTTGCCCAGACCAAAGACCAAGTGAATTAGCCCTAATGTCCTATTTTGAGCATTGACAGTATTTCACAATTGTGAAATCAGCTGACTTACTGAAAAGGCTAGCAGGGATTGGAGCAGTGGTTGCTTTTGGAAAATGGCCAAAGACAAACTCAATGATTTTTGAAGATGAAGCAAAGTATAGCTGTTCTATTTGAACGACACTGTATTGATGGTGTTACATTGGGGAAATAACCAGACACAGACGGCAGAATCTTTGAGGGCCTATGAAGATATGAGGGGGCAGGGGGTTGGGGGGATATGCAAAACTCAGCAGTTAAGCCTCATAGAGCTAGTTCCTCCCTCTACTAGTTTCTCCAGGATATCAGGTGACAGTTTTATTTGACTGGTTGAAGTGGATAGCGAATTGAATCCCTGAATTCAGGAGATTCTCCCAACAATCTTTTTGGATTTTCCAGGCAGCATGCAGGACATGTGCGGAACCAGGAAGTCAAATATGTGAACTGCTGGACAACACTCTGTGACAGGTTGAATAGCAGCAGTGCAACTTTAATGTGCTGCATTAATAATTCACAGAATCACAGCAGTATTACAATGCAGAAGGAGGCATTCAGCCCATTGTTCCTGCACAGGCTCATTAAGTAAGCATCAATACCTCATGCAGGAAATCTAATCATTCACCTAATTCTTCGTAGTGGCATGGTGGCTCAGTGGTTACCACTGCTACCTCACAGCCCCAGGGTCTCAGGTTTGTTTCCAGCCTCAGGTGACTGTGTGGAGTTTGCACATTCTTCCTGTGTCTGTGTGAGTTCCCACTGGGTGCTCTGGTTTCCTTTCCCAGTCCAACAGATGTGCAGGCCAGTCATTCACAGCTCCTAATCTCTCTATGCACTGTCATTATCACCTCTTTATTGCTACCTTTGCTTCTGGAGCCATGACTTACCTGCTCTCAGCCTAGTATAAATACTTCCCTATTTCTCCCTTTTTATAGCTTTGACAAAGGGTCAGTTAGACTCGAAACGTCAGCTCTTTTCTCTCCTTACAGATGCTGCCAGACCTGCTGAAAGTTTCCAACATTTTCTCTTTTGGTTGCAGGCCAGGTGAATTGGCCATGCTAAATTGCCCATTGCATTAGGTCAGAGGGAAAATGGGTCTGGGTGGGTTACACTTCCGAGTGGTTGGGCCAAAGAGCCTGTTTCCACACTGTAGGGAATCTAATCTAATCTCCTACTTTTCCCTCAAACCCTTGTACGTTGCTTTTAACTAAAACAGAATGGCTGCTACACTGTGAAATAAATATGAGGCGGCTATGAAAACCTGCTCCAGAAGTGGAAAAATTAATTTATTTCCAAGATTCCAGAGGACCGAAGTTATATAAATTTCTATTCTTCTTTTTCTGCTGTGATAAATTGCAATCATGAACCTTTATTTCACCTTGCTCAGTTTTTTCTAATGTTGCCATTTTATTCTCTATTTTTGGTAATTAGAAGCTTACATCTGTATGTCCAAAATTATTGTTTTAAGTGCAAGCTGAATGTGTTTTATAATATGTTATATCGGGTACTGTTGATATTTTAATTTCATTTTATGTGTTATAGCTGCTGCTGTCGATACTTTAGTCTGAAATTTGCACTGGACTGATAGCAAAGCTGTCAGCATTCACTGTCATTAACGTGTTGGACTGACAGAAACTTTTGACGACCACACAGTTAATTTCAGAAATCAGAAAATTATAATTAATGATATTGTCCTTTCACAGATTGTAGGGTTTGGAGATGTACGAAGCATGGTGGTAATTACTTGGTGTGAACTTCAGCTTCTTAATGCAATATTCCTATTGTAGAAGCCACAAGGGAATTAAATTTTGTTCAATTGTGCTGTTAATATCATACTAGTTCATAATTATTGCTAAAAACCGCTCTTGCAGTGAAAAGATCCAAGATGGCGGCGACCCAGCAAGTCTGAGTCTACTGGGCTCCTCCCAAGACTTGGGCAAAGTGGGTCACCCACCCACGCCACACTCACCAAATCATCTAAAATAGCTTTTATTTAATGTAATTAGTTGTTTAGTATTAAATTTAAATAATCTAATCTTTAGGAAAAATGACTAAAGGGAAGAGAGCCACAGCTCTCAACAAGCAGGAACCCCTCCCCCATCCTCTCCAGCTGCAGCTGAGGCGTCCACAGCCACCCCGGGGGACTTACCTACAGTGACAAGCCTTGTAGAAATGATCTCCAAACTGGATGCGAAGATCAACACCTTTATCGAAGAATCCCGAAATCGATGGGACTCACTCTTGGCCGCGCTGCAGAAGCACGACCGAGACATCCAGGAAATCGAGCGCCGAGGTAGGGGGCGGAGCTAAAGGCCACGACCTCCGAAACTACAGCGCAATCGGCCGTGGATTGGGTCCGGACTCTCGAACAGCGAGTCCAGACCTTAGAGAATTACATTGACGACCTCGATAATCGAGGTCGCCGAAAAAATATTCGTTTGCTGGGACTTCCCGAACGGGAAGAGGAAGGCCAGCTTACAGCGTTCCTCGAACAGTGGCTGCCATAACTTTTGAAGCTGGAGGCTGGATCAGGCCAGGTATGAGTAGAATGGGCCTATCGGGTCGCAATACGTGGGCCCGGCTCGAACCAGCATCCCCGCCCGGTCCTGTTCCGGCTGCAGAGCTATAAAGAGAGGCAAATACTCCTAGAAGCTTCTAGAAATCTTGGAAAAGACCCTCAAGCTATGCTCTATAAAGGATCCATGATCAAGCTATTCCAGGACTTTTCCTCAGTTCTGGTCTGAAAGAGGAAGGCATTCGACGAGGCGAAGAAGCGTTTAAGGGACTTAAATATTCAGTACTCCTTACGCTACCCAGCGACGCTACGCTTTAACCATGAAGGATCCGTGTATAACTTCGGGTCGCCAGAAAAGGCTAAGGAATTCTTGGACTCTCTTAGATAATCTGTAAGAGATAATGGATGTTGGTTTGCCTTTCCCCCCGCTTTGGTTTATATCCCCCCTTTTTTTTCATTTTTCTTACCTTACTGTTTAATATTATCATGGGGGGTGGGGAGATGGATTTGATTTTCTTCCCCCCCTTGGGGTTGTTTTCTTTTATTGTTTTATGTATATGCGTGGGTATGTATGTATATGTGTGCATGTATGTATGTATATATATAATATATATATATATATATAAGCCGGGGGGGTTTGGTTAATGTTGGTGAGAGGAGGTGGTTACCTTATTCTGTTTCTCCCTGGTTATTTTGTATTATTATATTTAATTATTATTTGTTGAGGTTGTAATTTTATAGTTATATGTTTATATATGGTATTAACATTACCAAATATATCCAGGTGTTGGTATGGGTGGGGGTAGGGTGCTCACTGTTAACTCTAGCTTTGTATTATATTTGAATTCTCCTCATTTTATTGAGGAGCGCCTGGGTCAAGGGTGGGGCATTGGTTGGGAGAGGATACGATGGACTTTTGGAAAGGAAGTGACACCCCCTGGGAACAAGGGGGAAAATCTCCACTTAAATACGTTTTATATTTTTTTCTTATTTAGAAATAGTTTTTTATTATACTGTTGTGAGTGTATTAGAAAGCCTTTATTTTTGTAAATTTTATATGCTCTATGCTCGGGATGTTTTGGATAGGGTTTCCCCTCCTGAGGGGTCTTGGATTTGCCCGGATGATTATGGTTGATCAGTCGGTTAAGTGGTGCACCTGGAATGTCAAGGGGAGTAATTCGCCAGTCAAAAAGAAGAAAATATTATCAAATCTTAAGAAGAAGAGAGTTGATATAGCTCTCCTACAGGAGACACAGCTGCTGGATAAAGAACACTTGAAATTACAACAGGGTGGATTTGATCAGGCCTTTTTTTCTTCTTTTAGCTCAAAAAGCAGGGGAGTTGTTATTCTTGTTCGGAAGAATTTCCCTTTCAAAATCCTAGATCAGATAAAAGATGAATCTGGACGATATATTTTGATTAAAGCCCTTATAAATGGAGAGGAATATGGGATTTTAAGTTTGTACTGTCCCCTGGCATACCACTTTAAATTTCTAAAGGAAGCCTTTTCAAAATTGATGGCCTTTGGTGCCCGTCATACAATTATAGGGGGAGACTTTAATTGTATTATGGATCTGGAAATAGATAGGATTCCCAAGATTGCTGCAGGAGTATCTCCCAGATCTAGACAATTGGCGGATCTGAACAAAGAATTAGGATTAGTAGATATATGGAGATGTCTTCATCCACAGGGCAGAGATTGTTCTTTCTACTCTAATCCACATAAATGTCATACCAGAATTGATGTGTTTTTTGCCCCCTCGATTTTTTAAAATTCCATATCATCCTGTAAAATAGGTAGTATAGCAATTTCTGACCACGCTGCTGTATATATGGAAACTAAGGGGAGGAATAATAGGACATACCCTTGGCATTGGCGTATGGACACCTTCCTAATGAAAGATAGTAAATTTGTAAAGTGCTTCTCTCAAGAATTTAAAACTTTTTAAGAAATTAATTCAGGTACGGCTAACAACCCATCAATGATGTGGGAGACCGTCAAAGCTTACATGCGAGGTTTGATCATCTCCTACTCAGCGACCCAGAAAAAATTGAAGGGAGAACAACAGTGCCTGCTTGAAGCTCGCTTAAAAGCTGTTGAAACAGCATACACCGATAGACCTTCTATGATTAAATTGCAAAGGATTATGGCTCTTAGGACAGCTCTAAACACTACGCTTACTCAAATGGCTAAGAGGGAAATATTATTTGCAAAACAAAGGTTATATGAATACGGAGACAAACCGGGTAGATACTTAGCATTTCTTGCAAAGAGAAAAAAGGCCCCTCAGACTATTACGTCTATCAAGGAAAGTGGGGTATTTTGACTCATGATCACAAAAAGATTAATGCGATCTTTAGAGAATTTTATTCTGAGTTATATAAATCGCAGGATTGTGAAGATAGGACTAGGAGGATGCAGTCATTTTTTAAAAATTTGACCTTTCCAGGCCTAACTCCGGAACAGGTATCGGTCCTAAATGCTCCTCTAACAGTCCAAGAAATACTTGATGCAATTAGGCAACTTCAGAATGGTAAGGCACCGTGCCCAGATGGTTTTCAAACTGAATTCTATAAAGAATTTACAGAAATATTGGCTGGTCCACTTATGGACATGTATAACTATGCTTATAGTCAGGGCTGTCTCCCTCCTTTGCTGAAAGAGGCAAATATCTCTCTTATCCTTAAAAAAGGAAAGGATCCAGAAGATTGTATGTCATACAGACCAATATCCTTGTTAAATGTAGATTTTAAAATCCTTTCTACAACGTTAGCATTGAGACTAGAAAGGGTACTGCCATATATTATAAAGGAGGATCAGACGGGGTTTATTAAGGGCCATAGATCATCCAATAATATTAGAAGGGTTTTGAATATGATTCAAGCCTGTCATCAGGGAAAGATACCAGGAGTAGTAGTTTCATTAGACGCGGAAAAGGCATTTGACAGGGTTGAATGGTCATATTTGTTTTACACATTGGAAAGGTTTGGCGTTGGAAAGGTGTTTACCAAATGGGTCTCAACATTGTATAGTGATCCCAAAGCAGTTGTGGTTACCAATGGATTAGGCTCGGATAGCTTCAGTGTGGGTAGGGGCTGCCATCAGGGATGTCCTCTCTCGCCATTGTTATTTACGCTAATAATTGAATCACTAGCAGAAGCCATACGGGCTGATCCTAATATAACGGCCCCGAGGATTGGTACAAGTAAACATAAAATTACCCTTTATGCAGATGATGTTCTTCTATTTCTCAGTAATCCTTTGATGTCCGTACCTCGCTTAATCCAAGTTATTAATACATTTAGTGCATTCTCAGGCTATAAAATTAATTTTTCAAAATTGGAGGCTATGCCAATGGGTGGCCTTGCTATGATACCCCACTTAGTGGATGGATCCCTTTTTCCCTTTTGGTGGTCCCTGGAGGGCTTTTTATATTTAGGCATTTTTATTACCCCAGTATTTGGTCAGTTATACAAGACTAATTTAGTGCATTTACTTGAAAGGATAAGGCAGGACCTCCAGTGATGGGGAGACCTTCCAATTTCCTGGCTGGGTAGAATAGCACTAATTAAAATGAATGTCCTGCCCCGTCTCCTATATCCTATGAGAATGCTTCCAGTGATGCTGCCGAGGGTGGCTCTACATAAATTATATGGCTGGCTGGGTTCCTTTATCTGGAATCAAAGACAGCCCCTTATTAAGCTGAAGAAGCTACAGTTTCCACAGGCAAGGGGAGGATTGGACTTCCCAGATTTCAGGAAATATCAGTTAAGTTCCCTATTAAGTTACATAGCTGATTGGGTCTTGTCTGATCCACAATCAATCTGGTTGGATATCGAGGCCTCTCAAGTAAAATACCCACTTATTAACCTTTTATTTTCAGACAAGAGGAAAATCATTACAGATCACTGTAAAAACCCTATAATACTAAACACAATTAAGGCTTGGAATTTAATGCGGCAAAATGAGGGTAATTCACATAAAACATCCCCCTATGCACCGATAGTGGGAGCATGGGGATTCCAACCGGGGTTTACAGATGCCACTTTTAAACTCTGGTGATCCAGGGGTATCTCATGTTTAGGGGACCTATTTAAAGATGGGGTCCTGATGTCTTTTGAACACCTGCGTCAGAAATTCGGATTACCTAATGGAGACCTCTTTCGATACTTCCAAATTCGAGACTATATACAAAGGAAGACTACGTTATTAGATCATCTTTATAAATCAGATAGAGAATGTCGTGTCTTAAGACCAATGGGGGTATCTTCCATCAGTACTATTTATCATTTACTACATGATGAAATATCAGGAGATATGGATAATCTGCTTAAAACATGGGATCAGGATTTAGGACAAGAAATCTCTATAGAAACATGGAATGATATTTGGGAAAATGCTAGAAGAATTACTATCTGTAACAGAGCCCAGGCTATCCAGCTGAAGATACTTCATAGGGCCCATATAGCACTGGTTTGATTAGCAAAATTTAAGGCAGGAGTATCTCCAATGTGTCCCAAAGGTAAAATAGAGGTGGGCACTCTTGTACATTGCCTATGGACCTGTCATAAGATCCGTAAATATTGGACTAAAGTAACAAGTACCCTGACAGAAATTTTAGGAACGGAAATTAAAGTGGACCCTGTATCTCTCCTTTTGGGCTTTTCGAACTTTCCCTCCCTGGACATGTACGGGAGGAGACTGTTTTCTATTCTCTCTTTCTGTGCAAGGAAAAATATTTTCGTGAACTGGGTGGCTGAGGGCCCCCCGGACTTTCAAATTGGCACAAATTAATTATGGAATGTATTCCCCTTGACTTCCTTACAAATATGGTGCACCGAAAGACCGAATTATTTTATAAAATATGGCAGCCCTTCTTGAATTACATAAATACTGATATTTCGGCCATCCTAACAAGGGCTTTTATTTAATTGAGATTACAAACCTGGCTGGTCTGGGGTCTGTTAGGAGAGGAATCCTGCACGAATACGGGTTTTATTATATTCGATGTTAACACATTCCGAGCATGTCAGAGACTTAAATATACACTCTGGTTAGTTGTAGGTTAGATTAGTAGACAGTTGAGTTTTGTTTTTCTTTTTTCCTTTCTCGGTATTTTTTTCTTTTGTTAAATTTTGTTTATTGTATATTTGATTTAATTGTATATCAATGTTTGTATTTGAGAGTTTTGTTTATTTTTGTAAACTTGTAAAAATGTTAAATTACTAATAAAAATATCTAAAAAAAAATTTATGTCTTCATCCCATTTGTGTGAATTTTTTTTAAGGTTATTTTAAAAATGTATGATTATCAGTCTTTTTTACATTCTTGATTTGCATTCTGTGAGAATTCTTCAATCTGATTGGCTTTGCCTCGACTTTAGAAATGACTACCACGTAGTGATAGAATTAAATTGATGTCATTGAGAAATGAGGCCATAGATCTCACTAAGTCTTTGTGGCAGCTTTCTCCAAAGTCAATGACGAGCATTGTCCTTTTGCTGCCAACTGTAAAATCATGGCCAACACCTTCCCAACAATATAATACTTTAAAAAGCAGCATCTTCTATCATTGTTCCATCTGTTCCATCTTTAGAGATAGATAATTCCCAGTTTTAAAAATACATCTTTTTTTCTGCCGTCTTCAGTCAGGCAGCTTCTTCAGTCTGCTAAGCAAAAGAATATCACTCGTATGACATTATATTTTTAACAGGAAACAACTTGATGAATACTTACTACCAGGCTTATTTTTTACTGTATTGAATTGCTATGTTTGCATTTACAATGGGAACTTTTTATTTAAATATTCTAGTGCTATCACTAATTATAGAGCATAATTATAGTATGCCATATTTTCCTAGGCATTATGCATGTTAATATAGGAATTTTAAATGTGAAATATGAGAACAGACAAAACATATGGCCTTAAAATTAGGACTCAATTTCATTTTTCTTGTCCTAGAACAAACATTCCTTACCAACTGAGGTGACATTGTTCTTAACCCCTATGTGATAAGTGTGTTGTACTTCTTCATTTTGAGACTGTAAGAATTTTGACCATCACAGGACTAATGTTCTCAGGACTAGAGTTTAAATCCCATTATGTCAGCTAATGGAAGTTAAATTCAATTCACAGATCTGGAATTGAAAGCTGGACACAGTGATGATGCCGTGAAATTATGAACGATTGTCATAAAAGCATGTATTTATTGTACTAATGTAGTTCGGGAAGGAAATCTACCATCCTTAACTAATCAAGCCGTCAATCCCCAAAAAGTGTGGCTGATTCTGAACTGAAATGGCTTAGCAAGCTGTTGATTTACAGATGAGCAGAAAATGCTGACCTTGCCAGTGACACCCACACCCCATGAAAGCACAAAGTTTGTTATTGATAATACCTTTCAATGATTTTTGCTTTGAAGATGATCTATTTTTGGTAGAATATTTAGAACTACCTTTACAAGTTGAGCAAAAGTTTAATTATCAATTGTTCCCTTCATTTCCAACACCATAAAACATATCATTTTCCTCCATTAAACGTAAAATATTTCCCTTCTTTTCATATACTACATTTGTAAGAAATAATTTTCGGAGTATCATGCCAATTTGTCAAATTCATTGTAGAAGCCAATTTCGTTTTTCCAAAAGATATATTTTAAGACCATAAGACCATAAGACATAGGAGTGGAAGTAAGGCCATTCGGCCGATCGAGTCCACTCCGCCATTCATTCATGGCTGATGGGCATTTCAATTCCACTTACCAGTATTCTCCCTGTAGCCCTTAATTCCTCGAGACAACAAGAATCTATCAATCTCTGCCTTGAAGACATTTAGCGTCCCGGCCTCCACTGCACTCCGTAGCAATGAATTCCACAGGCTCACCACCCTCTGGCTGAAGAAATGTCTCCGCATTTCTGTTCTGAATTGACCCTCTCTAATTCTAAGGCTGTGTCCACAGGTCCTAGTCTCCTCGCCTAATGGAAACAATTTCCTAGCGTCCACCCTTTCCAATCCATGTATTATCTTGTACGTCTCTATTAAGTCTCCCCTTAATCTTCTAAACTCCAATGAATACAATCCCAGGATCCTCAGCCGTTCCTCATATGTTAGACCTATCATTCCAGGGATCATCCGTGTGAATCTCCGCTGGACACGTTCCAGTGCCAGTATGTCCTTCCTGAGGTGTGGGGACCAAAACTGGACACAGTACTCCAAATGGGGCCTAACCAGCACTTTATAAAGTCTCAGTAGCACATCTCTGCTTTTATATTCCAACCCTCTTGAGATAAGTGACAACATTGCATTCGCTTTCTTAACCACGGACTCAACCTGCATGTTTACCTTTAGAGAATCCTCGACTAGCATTCCCAGATCTCTTTGTACTTTGGCTTTACTAATTTTCTCACCATTTAGAAAGTAGTCTATGCTTTTATTCTTTTTGCCAAAGTGCAAGACCTCGCACTTGCTCACATTGAATTCCATCAGCCATTTCCTGGACACTCTCTCAAACTGTCTAGATCCTTCTGCAGCCTCCCCACTTCCTCAGTACTACCTGCCTGTCCACCTAACTTCATATCATCTGCAAATTTCACTAGAATGCCCCCAGTCCCTTCATCCAAATCATTAATATATAATGCGAATAGCTGTGGCCCCAACACTGAACCCTGCGGGACACCGCTTGTCACCGGCTGCCATTCCGAAAAAGAACCTTTTATCCCAACTCTTTGCCTTCTGTTAGACAGCCAATTCTCAATCCATCCCAGCAGCTCACCTCGAACACCATGGGCCCTCACCTTGCTCAGCAACCTCCCATGTGGCACCTTATCAAAGGCCTTTTGGAAGTCTAGATAGACCACATCCACTGGGTTTCCCTGGTCTAACCTACTTGTCACCTCTTCAAAGAATTCCAACAGGTTTGTCAGGCATGACCTCCCCTTACTAAATCCATGTTGACTTGTTCTAATCAGACTCTGCTCTTCTAGGAATTTAGAAATCTCATCCTGAATGATGGATTTTAGAATTTTACCAACAACCGAGGTTAAGCTAATTGGCCTATAATTTTCCATTTTTTGTCTTGATCCTTTCTTGAACAAGGGAGTTACAACAGTGATCTTCCAATCATCCAGGACTTTCCCTGACTCCAGTGACTCTTGAAAGATCTCAACCAATGCCTCCACTATTTACTCAGCCACCTCTGTCAGAACTCTAGAATGTATCCCATCGGGGCCAAGAGATTTATCAATTTTAAGACTTTTTAACTTTTCTAGCACTATCTCTGTTGGAATGGCAACTATACTCAACTCAGCCCCCTGACTCCCTTTAATTGTTGGGATATTACTCATGTCTTCCACTGTGAAAACTGACGCAAAGTACTTGTTAAGTTCTCCTGCTATTTCCTTATCTCCCATCACTAGGCTTCCTGCATCATTTTGAAGTGGCCCAATGTCTACTTTTGCCTGTCGTTTGTTTCTTATGTACTGAAAGAAACTTTTACTATCATTTCTAATATTACTGGCTAGCCTACCTTCATATTTGATCCTCTCATTTCTTATTACACTCTTTGTTATCCTCTGTTTGTTTTTGTAGCCTTCCCAATCTTCTGATTTCCCACTGATCTTGGCCACTTTATAGGATCTCTCTTTTTCTTTAATACATTTCCTGACTTCCTTTGTCAGCCATGGTTGTCTAATCCCTCCCAGGATAATTTTTCTTTTCCTGGGGATGAACCTCTGTACAGTGTCCTCAATTATACCCACAAACTCCTGCCATTTTTGCTCTACTGTCTTCCCGGTTAGCCTCTGCTTCCAGTCTATTTTTGTCAGTTCCTCTCTCATGCCCTCATAATTACCTTTATTTAACTGTAACACCATTACATCCGATTTTGCCATCTCTCTTTCAAACTCCAGACTGAACTCTACCATATTATGATCGCTACTTCCCTTATTTTAAGATCTTTTATAGAGTCTGGTTCATTGCAAAGCATTAGGTCCAGAATAGCCTGCTCCCTTGAGGGCTCCATGACAAGCTGTTCCAAAAAGCCATCTTATAAGCATTCCATGAATTCCCTTTCTTTGGATCCACTAGCAACATTATTTACCCAGTCCACCTGCACATTGAAGTCTCCCATGATCACTGTGACCTTGCCTTTCTGACATGCCTTCTCTATTTCCTGGTACATGTTGCATCCCTGGTCCTGACCACTGTTAGGAGGTCTGTACACAACTCCAATTATGGTTTTTTTGCCTTTGTGGTTCCTCAATTCCACCCACACAGACTCCACATCATCCGATGCTATGTCATTCAATGCCATAGATTTAATTTTGTTCTTAACTAACAAGGCAACGCCACCCCCTCTGCCCACTTCCCTGTCTTTTCGATAAGTTGAAAAACCTTGGAGGTTTAACTGCCAGTCCTGACCCCCCTGTAACCAAGTCTCTGTGATGCCTACCACATCATAATCATTCACTATTATCTGTGCCATTAGTTCATCTGCTTTGTCATGAATGCTACGAGCATTCAGGTAAAGTGCCTTAATGCTAACTTTCTTATCATTAGAGTTATTGGAAATGATATGATGTCCTAAGTTATCCTTGCTTTTTTCTGCATTCTCAGTCTGCCTCAATTTTATATCCGCCTGGACACATGCTATCCTGCTGCTTATCTTTCCATTTAATGCCATACTCCCTGTCGCTTTCACTTACCCTTCCCCCCAACTCAGAAGTTTAAAGTCCTACTGACCACCCTATTTATCCTCTTTGCTAGAACATTGGTACCTGATCCGTTCAGGTGGAGACCGTCCCAATGGTACAGATCCTCCCTGTTCCAAAACTGATGCCAATGCCCCATGAAGTGGAATCCCTCTTTCCCACACCAATCCCTTAGCCACGTGTTTACTTGCCTAATTTTCTTGTCCCTATGCCAATTGGCACGTGGCTCGGGCAGTAATCCGGAGATTATGACCCTTGAGGACCTGTGCTTCAATTTCCTGCCTAGTGCTTCGTAATCCCCAAACATTTTATTAAAGATGTGAATACATTATCTAGGAACATGGCATTATCTGCCACTTTATTAGATATTTGGTTAAGCTCCTATTAAATTTGAACAATCTTTTAATCAAACAGATCAAAATAAAAACCAAAATAAAGGAAACAGAAAATACTGGAAACAGTCAGCAAATCATGTAACATTCTTAAAGCATGTCAATGCTTCAAGCATAGCCCGTTATGAGTTCCTTTGAGATACCCAGCATAGACACATCTCAGGCTATATTGTCGAGAAAATCTGGTGCACACCTGTCTCTACACTGACAGCAATTGGAAATTAACATTAACCCCAGTATATCCTTGCCTCCTCCCTCCCTTAATGGGTTTGTCAGAAGTGAAGCATGTGTCCCCACTTATTACTGTAGTATTTAATTTGCAACATTCAATATTAATAAATTTACCTTAACATTAGCAAAGATAAAATTGGAAATTCACCAGTCTGATCATAGCATTACCAGCCGTGGGATAATAAATCTCTCTCTCTTTTATACCTTTTGGGGAAACATGCAAAGCCTGCATTAGGCCAGAAGGCTATCTGTGAAATGAAGTTGCCCAGAATTATAGAGAGCACCACCATGCTACAAAGAAGGCTGGGGAAACATTTCGATATGTAAGTGCTGCATTCTTAAAGTGAAAATGGGAAATGCTGCAAAAACAGATTGGGTTTAATTTTACTCTAAGTTCCAGGACCCCGATGAAGGGTCTTAGAGTCATAGAGTCATAGAGATGTACAGCATGGAAACAGACCCTTCGGTCCAACACGTCCATGCCGACCAGATATCCCAACCCAATCTAGTCCCACCTGCCAGCACCCGGCCCATATCCCTCCAAACCCTTCCTATTCATATACGCATCCAAATGCCTCTTAAATGTTGCAATTGTACCAGGCTCCACCACATCCACTGGCAGCTCATTCTATAAACGTACCATCCTCTGCATGAAAAAGTTGCCCCTGAGGTCTCTTTTATATCTTTCCCCTCTCACCTTAAACCTATGCCCTCTAGTTCTGGACTCCTCAACCCCAGGGAAAAGATTTTGCCTATTTATCCTATCCATACCCCTAATAATTTTGTAAACATCTATAAGGTCACCCCTCAGCCTCCGACGCTGCAGGGAAAACAGCCCCAGCCTGTTCAGCCTCTCCCTATAGCTCAAATCCTCCAACCCTGGCAACATCCTTGTAAATCTTTTCTGAACCCTTTCAAGTTTCACAACATCTTTCCGATAGGCAGGAGACCAGAATTGCACGCAATATTCCAACAGTGGCCTAACCAATGTCCTGTACAGCCGCAACATGACCTCCCAACCCCTGTACTCAAAACTCTGACCAATAAATGAAAGCATACCAAACGCCTTCTTCACTATCCTATCTATCTGTGACTCCACTTTCAAGGAGCTATGAACCTGCACTCCAAGGTCTCTTTGTTCAACAACACTCCCTAGGACATTACCATTAAGTGTATAAGTCCTGCTAAGATTTGCTTTCCCAAAATGCAGCAGCTCGCATTTATCTGAATTAAACTCCATCTGCCATTTCTCAGCCCATTGGCCCATCAGGTCCAGATCCTGTTGTAATCTGAGGTAACCCTCTTTGCTGTCCACTACACCTCCAATTTTGGTGTCATCTGCAAACTTACTAACTGTGCCTCTTATGCTCCTATCCAAATCATTTTTGTAAATGACAAAAAGTAGAGGCCCCAGCACCGATCCTTGTGGCACTCCACTGGTCACAGGCCTTCAGTCTTAAAAACAACCCTCCACCACCACCCTCTGTCTTCTACCTTTAAGCCAGTTCTGTATCCAAATGGCTAGTTCTCCCTGTATTCTGTGAGATCTGACCTTGCTAATCAGTTTCCCTGGGGAACCTTGTCGAATGCCTTACTGAAGTCCATATAGATCATACCTACTGCTCTGCCCTCATCAATCTTCTTTGTTACTTCATTAAAAAACTCAGTCAAGTTTGTGAGACATGATTTCCCACGCATAAAGCCATGTTGACTATCCCTAATCAGTCCTTGCCTTTCCAAATGCATGTACATCCTGTCCCTCAGGATTCCTTCCAACAACTTGCCCACCACCAAGGTCAGGCTCACTGGTCTATAGTTCCCTGGCTTGTCCTTACCACCCTTCTTAAACAGTGACACCACGTTTGCCAACCTCCATTCTTCCAGCACCTCACCTGTGACTATCGATGATACAAATATCTCAGCAAGAGGCCCAGCAATCACTTCTCTAGCTTCCCACAGAGTTCTTGTGTACACCTGATCAGGTCGTGGGGATTTATCTATGTTTATGCGTTTCAAGACATCCAGCTCTTCCTCCTCTGTAAGCTGGACATTTTGCAAGATGTCACAATCTATTTCCCTACAGTCTATATCTTTCATATCCTTTTCCACAGTAAATACTGATGCAAAATATTCACTTAGTATCTCCCCCATTTTCTGTGGCTCCACACAAAGGCCACCTTGCTGATCTTTGAGGGGCCCTATTCTCTCCCTAGTTACCCTTTTGTTCTTAATATATTTGTAAAACCCCTTTGGATTCTTCTTAATTCTATTTGCCAAAGCTATCTCATGTCCCCGTTTTGCCCTCCTGATTTCCCTCTTAAGTATACTCCTACTTTCTTTATACTCTTCTAAGGATTTACTCGATCTATCCTGTCTGTACCTGAAATATGCTTCCTTCTTTTTCTTAACCAAATCCTCAATTTCTTTAGTCATCCAGCATTCCCTATAGTTACCAGCCTTCCTTTTTCACCCTGACAGGAATATACTTTCTCTGGATTCTTGTTATCTCGTTTCTGAAGGCTTACCATTTTCTAGCCGTTCCTTTACCTGCTAACATCTGCCTCCAATCAGCTTTTGAAAGTTCTTGTCTAATACTGTCAAAATTGGCCTTTCTCCAATTTAGAACTTCAACTTTTAGATCTGGTCTATCCTTTTCCATCACTATTTTAAAACAAATAGAATTTTGGTCACTAGCCCCAAAGTACTCCCCCACTGAAACCTCAGTCACCTGCCCTGCCTTATTTCCCAAGAGTAGGTCAAGTTTTGCACCTTCTCTAGTAGGTACATCCATACACTGAATCAGTAAATTGTCTTGTACACACTTAAGAAATTCTTCTCCATCTAAACCTTTAACACTATGGCAGTCCCAGTCGATGTTTGGAAAGTTAAAATCCCCTACCATAACCACCCTATTAATCTTACAGATATTGGAGATCTCCTTACAAGTTTGTTTCTCAATTTCCCTCTGATTATTGGGGGGTCTATAATACAATCCCAATAAGGGGATCATTCCTTTCTTATTTCTCAGTTCCACCCAAATAACTTCCCTGGATGTATTTCCGGGAATATCCTCCCTTAGCACAGATGCAATGCTCTCCCTGATCAAAGATGTCACTCCCCCGCCTCTTTTGCTCCCTTTCTATCCTTGCTGTAGCATTTGTATCCTGGAACATTACGCTGCCAGTCCTGCCCATCCCTGAGCCATGTTTCTGTAATTGCTATGATATCCCAGTCCCATGTTCCCTGAGTTCATCTGCCTTCCCTGTTAGACCCCTTGCATTGAAATAAATGCGGTTTAATTTATTGGTCCTACCTTGTACCTGCCTGCCCTGACTGTTTGACTCACTTCTGTTCTCAGCTGTACCCATCTCAGATCGATCTCTTTCCTCACTATCTCCCTGGGTCCTACCCCGCCACCTTACTAGTTTAAATCCTCCCAAGCAGTTCTAGCAAACTTCCCTGCCAGTATATTAGTCCCCTTCCAATTTAGATGCAATCCATCCTTCTTGTACAGGTTACTTCTACCCCAAGACAGATTCCAATGATCCAAAAATGTGAATCCTTCTCCCATACACCAGCTCCTCAGCCATGCATTCATCTGCTCTATGCTCCTATTCCTGCCCTCACTAGCTCGTAGCACTGGGAGTAATCCAGATATTACTACCCTTGAGGACCTCCTTTTTAAAATTCTACCTAACTCTCTGTAATCTACCTTCAGAGTCTCAACTTTTTCCCTTCCAATGTCGTTGGTTCCAATGTGGACAATGACCTCCTGCTGGCCCCTTTCCCCCAAGAGAACATTCTGCACCCTCTCTGAGACATCCTTGATCCTGGCACCAGGGAAACAACACACCATTCTGCTTTTTCTCTGCTGGCCACAGAAATGTCTGTCTGTATCTCGGACTACAGAATCCCCTAACACAATTGATCTCTTGGAAGCCGACATACTCCTCGTTGCATTAGAGCCAGTCTCAATACCAGAAACTTGGCGGTTTGTGCTACGTTCCCCTAAGAATCCATCAACCCCTGCACTTTCCAAAACAGCATGCCTGTTTGAAATGGGTATATCCACAAAAAACTCCTGCTCTAGCTGCCCACCTCTCTTACCCTTCCTGGAGTTAACCCATCTATGTGACTGTATCTGAGACTTTCCCCCCTTTCTATAACTGCCATCCATCACATACTGTAGCTGTTGAAATTCCTCATCGCTTCTATTTGTCTCTCCAACCGATCCACTCAATCTGATAAGATTTGCATCCAACAGCATTTATGGCAGATATAATCAGCAGTAACCCTTAAACTCTCTTTAAACTCCCACATCTGACAAGAAGTACATATCACTGCAAAGGCCATTTTTGCTCCTTCACAATCTACAGACCCAGAACATAACACCGTCATATTCCTCTACAAACACTGCCCCAGGTTAAATTAATATCTATGGCTTATATTTTATGTTTAATCAAGAGATTTATCTCCAAACACATATAATCAAGAAAGAATCTACTGTACCCACTACTGCAGCCTTTCTATTGGTCAGGCTTAAAACAATGATTAACTTATCTGATTCTGTGCTGTGAACTTCGCCCAACAGTTCCTCCAAGATTAATTGTGAATTTCATTGTTTGTTAATTTTCCCAGATGCACTCTGATGTCCAGCGATACATGAATTCAAACAACAAAGGCGGTAATTTTGCAGGTTCTCTCTCCCTCTCCTGCACTGTACTCACCATGTGCTTCCTTTGTCTGCCCTTCTCCCTTTTAAACTGCTGTTGTTTTGACTTTTTTTTCCAAGTTCCAAAACAATGCAACAGCATATAAAACAGTAATTGCTGCTCCTGGAATTCAAGGAAATCACTTCCAACACCTAAAATACCTCAAAAAAGCTCTTACAGCCAGAAATTTTTCCCGTCCTCCATCTTGGAATGAACCTGTGCTCATTGGCAGCAGATCAAGTCCATGATTTCACCGGATTAGGTTACCCCTAATTGACTGTGTCATGGCTGACTGTTCAATTAAGGACAGTAGATGGGCTTCTGATGCTGGTCCCTAGCAACCCTGCTCAGGAAGCTGGTTGCAGCTGAAGCAACCAAGAGACCTCTGCAGCTGACTATTACTTAATGTCATGGATAGCCAAAGACAAAAGATCCTATCAATACAAGGATGAACCCTATAGGGAATGTCGAGGCCAAAAGTTTTCTGTCTGCAGTTTCTTAAGGTTTGGGTCTTAGAACATTGTGTTGCCCAGAATGCCAATGATCCTACTTAATAATGGCCCCAACAGGTGACAATGATGAAAATCAGCTGGCTGTTTAAATGAAGTGGGCAACTCATACAAATCACACACCTAAACCCCCATTCTGTCTTCACTGGGAAACATCCCCAGCCACAGGGCTTCATTTGGAAGATTTCCGAACGGAATTCTGGCTCTTTCATCTTTCCCCATGCTCCATTCCTACTCCCCTTCAACAGGCAAAGTTAAGGCTGATGGGTTTGTTGGCAGCTGCAAATGTGAAGATAGGTGGAACTTTAGCGATTAGGGAGACCTTTTGTTCGTTAACATTTTTCCAGATCCTGCCAGACCAGCTGTCAGTGTCCAGCTCTTTGTGGTTTATTTTCAGACTTTCTACGTTTAATTGTTTTTCTAATGTTTCTTTTCAAAGTTCAACGTGCTTACCTTCTGAACAACCATTTTTATTTTTTATTGGAAATGTTATCGACTTGTATCCAACAAAACTTACAGTGACAAAAAATGATGTGATTTCATGATGCTGGGTTTTTTGTTAGTACTACACATCATCAGATGAAGTTTCTCTATTAACGTCTTACTCAATCACATGACTCTCAGCACTCTGCTTTAAAAGTAAGAAAGCAAACCTTACCAAACACGCGCACGTATTTATATATTCAATGTAAACTAATATTATTGCAAGAGTGCCAGACCTCCAATAGAATCTGAGATTCTGTTCTGTTTATAAGATGCTTGATTACCGGTCTGCAGTTTTATGTGTTGATCAGAATGCCACAACTAAATTACACTCTTGGAACACACTGCAGTATGTTTCTTCCACAGTTGCAGTGCTGATCTGTGAAATGTGCACAAATGAGAATGATTTCACTCATGCTAGCAGACCATTTAGCAAACAGAAAAGGGAGAAATGTCTTAATTTATTTAAGGAAAGGAATCCATTCTGTGACAAATCAATTCCTTGTTGCAAGATTAAACAGTGTCAGTTTGCATCATGAAGAGGATTTTACAAATATTTACAATCGACATGACTGGGATGAATTTCTTTTCAACACACTAAGCTTTGAAGCACACTTCAAATGTATCCTGTCATTAGTTAGTGAATAACAGTTGGATGTTTGAAGTCATGCAAATGTGATCAATATATTTCCGTATTTAGTTTAGTCATCTCATAATGTTTATTGCCAACCAACTGAAATGATTACATTCTAATTGGAAATTATTGCTTATTTGTTCACTGACTTATATTAGTCTGAACAAGCAACTTGTAAATTAACTATTGCTTTGTACTTTCATGAGAGATTTGCACATTGGAGTGAAAATTGGACACAGAGGTTCACAATTTACTTTGTACATCTGGCCTAGTGGTTACAAACATAACTGTGTTTAATCGGAAGGCTCTTGTTTATAATGTTTGTCAGTTTTCAAATGCAATTGTGATTTCTTGTAAGGCTATCTAGAATTAAGCATTATTTGCTGTGTGCATACTAAGGTTGGCTAAGAGGTCTGTGACCTGCCAAACTTAATCTTGGTTGTCTTTCAGATGCTGTTTGTGGATTGTGGCAAATCTGCAATTTTCTATTCGTTTTCTCACTTTGCAAATGCAGTTTTGATAGTTTATTGCTTGTGTTTCATGAAAACCTTCTCAGATCTCAGGATCTGGCAGAGTACTGATGGAATTTAAACTGTAATGCGTATAGGGTTAAACATAAACCAAAACCTTTCTGAAAATGATAAAAACAAGTGAGAAACAGAATTTGCATACAGTTGGGCTAGCATTGTGCTGCGTCCAACATTATAGATTTAAATACATTTAAACCTTAGCAGATTGATAATTAGATCTAGAGATATGGACTAATGGCATTAGGCTCACTAATGTCTTTCCAGGAAGGAAATCTACCATCCTTACCCAAGCATGCCTACTAGTGACTCCTAACTGCCGTTCAATGGCCTAGTTAGTTGTTGGAATCTCACCAAACTTGAAGAAGTACAATTAGCGATAGACAATAAATGCTAGCCTTGTCAGCATTGCTGACTTTCCAAGCAGAAATGACTAAGAGAAATCCTTCACTGTCCAGAAGACTGGTTGCACAATCCAATTTGATTTTGTGTGCAAGAGAGAATGGTGTTATTGGTAGCTTTGTGACTTACTTAGGATTATCATGTGCATTAATGCAGATGTGTGCAATATGTGAAGTGGGAGGAAGTGAGCTTTGGAATGATCCTGAGAATAGGAGGTCCAAGTGAGGAGCTAGGTGGAGAATGAAGTGGGTTAAAGTGTGATGAATGAAGTGGATTAAAGTGTGATCAATGATGTGTACAAGAGCGAACATAGGCCCAGAAATGAGACTATTGAAAAAACTAGCCCTGAGATGATGTAGGTATGCAGTGAGAGCATTTGAACTGAGAGGCAAGAGTAGCAGGCTTGCTCAGTTCAGGAACTGAGACTGATTTGAAGCTGAGATTCCACCAAAAGCCATATCATCTTGAAACTACTACAGCTGAAAGAATGAAAGAGTTCTTATTCAGCTTTTTGTCCAACTTTCCATTCCTCAGCAGACAGATGGTCAACTAAAAAATCTAGTAATTCAAAAAAGGCTTATACATTTTAATAAGAAAGGGAGGGAAGGTAAAATTGCATTTCAATGTATTCTGGCAGGTTAAATGCATCATTTCCTCAGCATAGCATTTTGGGGAAAATATTCACAGATGTGTTGTAAAACATATTTGACTTTGGTCCTCTTGTCCTCCAACTGACGGTGGTTCGTTGTAAAAATTGTAAAAGACTTTTAATAGTGGATGAAGTTCTACAAAACTTCAAGGGAAAATATTAGACAGGAAAGACCCTCAGCCTTGTTTTATGAGTTTTGTAGATTAAATTATTCATGAAAACAATGGCAGCTACTTAAGTCAATTTTACAATAATACAATAATATACAAAGTATGTAATTAATTTATAACTGCACAATCAAGTAACTGATGAGAGGCTTCTTAAATTCTCACAGTTGTGCCAGAAATATTCTACAATGATAAAAGCAGGTTTATCTTTAAAAATAAACTGAATAGATATATTTCTTAGGCTTTTGGAATTTGAATAAGCTGATATAAAGTTTTTAACAGTTTGAAAAGGGTTCCTTTTGTGTTTCGCATCTGCCCTGTCATCAAACATCCAACTATTCAAATCCCATTTTCCAGCACCTAGCCTTGTATGCTATTACATATCAAGTGTTCTTCTTGGTTCCTAAATGCCTTGAGGGTCCCTGAAGTCCAAAACTGCACACAGAACTCCAGCTATGACCCAACTCACATTATATACAATTCCATCATAACCTTCTTGCTCTTCTATTCAATACCGAGACTAATAAAAGCAAGTATCCTGCATACTTTCTTAACCACTTTATCTACCTGTCCTGTTTTCTGCAAGGATCTATGGACATGTACCAAGGTCCCTCTGATATTCTACAATTTTTAGGGTTATGTAAATCTTATTGAATTATGATTACTGTTCACACTGAAATGATTCCTCACTGCCACATCTACCACTTATCTGGCTTATCTTGTAGGTTCTATGTACTCTCTTAGAAAGCTCTCCTGGACAGATTTTAAGAATTCTGTTCCCTCTATTACTTTTATAGTTTTTTTTCAGTTATTTAATTTACTATAGAATGTTTTTTGGATTATTTATTTAATCATCCAAGTAAACATAAATGACAACTGGTATTTTAAATGGAGAGTTGCCTGTTTTGAATGATTAAACTTAGAGGTGCGTGTGACTGCTTACTGTTAAATACAATATAAATTCACACAGACCCAGAAAGGAAACAAAATTGATTGCAGTCAGTGAATCATTTTCCATGTCAACCAAAAGTCAAACAGATACTGGGGAAGAGATATTTAAATAGGAGAAACATTAAATCAAACTCTGTTGACACCAGGAAATGATTCAACCTACAGCATTGAGTTTGATTGTTAGATTAACATTACTACAGGGCTATGTTGGCTGGACAGCTGGATTCCAATGCAGAGTAATGCCAACAACACGATTGCAATTCCCACACTGGTTGAAGTTACCACGAGGGACTATCCTTCTCAACCTCTCCCCTTGCCTGAGGTGCAGTGGCCCTCAGGTCAAACCACCACCAGTCATCTCTGCCTAATGAGAGAGCAGCTCTGCGATCTGGTAAGACTGTGGTTTATTTATTTGCTACAGATACATGACTGATGAAAACTTCTGGTTATTTAAAAATAAAGTCATCAATTGTTCAGTTTAAGTGTAGTTTCAGTCACAATGGGGAGGATTAGGACAGCAAGAAGGCAGCTAAAGTCTAAAAAAAAATCCATTCCGGTTCCAACGTAACCATGTCAATGAGGTAGATTAATGGGAAGAGGGGCATTGGCGACTGGTTCCAAAAAAATCTTTGACACCTACTTTCTGGGTTTAGTATGAGTTCCTCAGCACCTCTTCACTGACCTTGCCGTCTGACCTTCTACATCCTCTCCCACAGGCTTATGAACCTAGCAAGTTTCCATTCCCTTTCTCTAGGTCTTTCATTTCCCAATGATCTTTCTTCACTAAAGCCCCTGATCAGGATGACCATTCTCCCAGACAACAGAAGTTGTTCAGTGGCATTACACTCATGTTCAGGTGGAATCCAATTTCTGGGTTCTCAGTACATTTGCACACCACCTTCGCCCAACACCTCAATCTCACTCTTGGGAAATTAAAATCCAGTCCATTGAATGAACATTGCCTGACTCTAGGATAAGGATGAAGGAGTGATGCCAGTGACCTGGAATATGAATTCTCTATTCCTGAGATGCTGCCTGGCCTGCTGTGCTTTGACCAGCAACACATTTGCAGCTGTGAATTCTCTATTCCTGAGATGCTGCCTGGCCTGCTGTGCTTTGACCAGCAACACATTTGCAGCTGGAATATGGATAGCCTAGTAAAAGGGAACAGCTGAAAAAATGTATATGTAGATATCCAAAGCATGGAGAAACAAGAGATGATTCATAAAGCATACTGAGAACAATAATTATTTAAAGCAGTCACTACAGCAAATGCGTTCAGAATAAAACAAACACCGATTGTATGAGTATACAGCATCTGCCCTAGTAAAATTTTGATAAAATGCACTGCTATGCTTTTCAAAACAAGCTTAGCTTAATTAGGAAATGTTGGAATTTTTAAAGACATCTCTGTTTGTTTGTTAAGGTTCTGCACTTTTTAAAGAGGCACAACTAATACTCACAAAGGAAAGAGGAATCTAAATGAGTTAAGAAATACACTGGATAAGAGGAATCTAAATGAATTAAGCAGTACACTGGATAGCGCTGTGTCTGTTATGCAAAGCATCAATAATTGCAACACTATGTTAAGAAATTGGTAGCTTGTTAGCAGTTATTTGTTAAATTCCTGCTGCCGGCCCAATTCTAAGTTGTAAGCATGGATTAACATAAAGGTTATTTAACAAGAGCCTTGATTCTTTGATCTATACTTGCCATTCACGAGGCTCAGGTCAGCATTTTGCTTTTCAGTTAATGACTGCATTTTGGTTGTCTCCATGTCTAACACCATGGCCTGAACTTTTGCTGACAGGTTAGGAGGCTTAGTTCCACAAACCTGACCTTCGAAAATGTGCCCCAGAAGTTCCAAATTTTGTTTCAACAGGGTAAGTGAAAATGAAACTCAGAGCAGATGACCTCAGAAAGAGTTTGGAGACTGCCAAATGTAGAGAGAACCTCAGCAGAAGTCTTACTTTTATGTCTAGTAACTTTGTTGAATATTCTTAAAAAGAATTGAAAAAAAACCCAGCAATACAGTCCTCACCTGTCATTTTTTCACACTGTCCCCAAGCCTTAACCATGCACTTTTGACCAACCCCAAAGCACATTATATGCTCTATGCTAAATTATACTACTTGGCCATCCGCCAAAGTTCTTTACAGAACTTTTCTTTAGTCCATGATTGCAACTTGCAATTGCAGGCACATTCAACAAATGATTTCTAATAGTGTGTTCATTTCTTAGTATAACCCAGCATTTTGTTTCAATTGTTGACACTTTATAGACCCTATGTCATCTGTGTGCCAATTCATGCCAATTACTGTCTCTCATTCAGCACTCTTTTCCTTTACACGTATCACATTAATTCACCCAGAATCCAACATGGGGAGAATCAAGATGCATGCTGGCATTAAATAAAGTTCTCAAGTGTCTCTTGATGAATTCATAAAACACTCATTGATTAAACCATCCATTTGCTTAATTTAACTTTCTTTAATCCCTTACAAACGAACAGTCATATTTTATGAACCCCCTTCAAAGGGCTTATAACACAAGGGGGTATCAATCAAACCAATGAACTGCCAGACACTCCAGTGTGATAATTAATAATTAGGGAATTAGTCATGTAGCACTGATGCTGCAATAATAAACCCCAGGCATATGTCAACAGACAGAATTAGATAGTAAGCTTTGATTTTTTAAAACATCAAGAGATGGGAGTTTTTTTTTCAAATGTTTGAAGAGCAGGAGTTTTAAATGTCAGCTTGATAGCTGTCTTTATCAGTTCTTCTAACTTCCATATTTGTAGATCATTTGACAGTTTTCTTGTCAGTTCCAATAAGTCTGTGCACTTTTTACACACAATCCTGACCACATGTAACAACTCCAAAGGGCATCTGATCCCCAAATATGTCACATGATCCTATCCAGAAAGATTCCTTCCCTCTCTAAAATGGTACCCCACATTTCTAAAATGGAAGGTTCAAAGAACTCTGTTGAGGTCTAAATTTGCACAAATCATGTTTTGGACACTCCAATAGTAAAAAGCAGGTCAACCTATGGCAGCTATAGTCAAACATATGCAGTTGTTTCCAAGAATCATGTGTGTGCAATTAAACTCTGTTGCAATTTATTTCCCCTTTCCCTACTGTGGCAATAGGTGTAACATTTGGGAGCAGGTTCATAGATTCTGCTGTCCATTTTCTTAACCTTGGTGAGCCTCTCCATCCGGATAAAACCACAGCTCAGGCAATGAGAATGAATTATATCGACATAGAAACTCAACCTCAGATTTTAAAAAAATGAAGCTAAGCAAACTATATCCATGGAGTGTGTCCAACTCTAAAATGTTTACTGGGGATTGGGTGGTATCATGGTAACAAACTTTCAATCACTGTTTGACCTTTTCCAATTCTAGCATTTTGGGCACCTCTGACTAACATCACCATTAGCCTTCAGCTGTAAGGCAATGCCTTACTTCTGCTATTCCCTCCCTAAATCTCTTTCAAGTGTACTTTAATAGCCTCTCTTTTTAAAACAGAAAGCCATTTTAGCAGAGGTCTCATGACTATAACAAGTCTTAGTGTGCAATTCTCCCAACAAAATCCCACCATTCCTGCATCTTTCTTCTTTTAAAATACTTCTGAAAATCTATCCCATTGAACAAACCTTTAGTCACCTGTTTTAATGTCTCCTTCTGAGACTTGGTGTCAAATTTTATTTTCTAACAACTTCTGTGAAACTCCTTGGAGAGTTTTACTCCATTAAAAGTTCAACATAGATGCAACTGCTGTTTGTTCTCAATAAATTATTCCAACACAGCTGTTATGCAGTTTGCAGTGTTTACATTTTCTTTGCTTCTTATTTAAACATGACTTTTTTATTGTAAAATCCATTTAATGGAATACACATGAAGTGTAAAATTTGTAAGAATTTAGTGAAATATTACACACCAGTAACTGAGAAATGAGTATCTCGGCTTCAAGTTAATGACAAATGACACTGTGAGATCAAATCCACCCATTAAAAATTCCATCAAATCTGAATGAAATAAATCCAGAAATCAAAGGAATCCATCCACATTTTATTTTATTGTTTGTTCCTTTCTGGATCCATCTTTAAAAGGATTGCAAAAGGATTGTTGAAACTTTAAGGATGGTGGCTGATTCTTTATGTGATGTTACAGCCAAGTAATTCCCCTGGCTAATTTTAAATGAATCTGCAGTGTGTATATTTTTTGTTGACAGATGTGACAGCTTAGTAACTTTTCACATAACAGTGGAAAAACCAACAAGTTTTCAATACTAGTGGTTGGATACTAGCCATCATATTAAGTGCCTGCTTTGGATAAATTACAGAAGAAAGTTTCACTGAAAATCAGTGGCTATCAAAACATCAGTATGTTTTGTACCTCTTAGACTTTATGCTAACCAAGTCAAAAAATTTGATGTCGGAGTAAATTCAGGTGTTCCTTGCAGTGAAAATAAAATTCATTCTAATGACAAAAAATGTTTTAAAAATTAAAACTGCTACTTACCATTTCTGTTTAGCATTCATTGTTTGTTGGAAGCCTATTTGTGACTAAATGACCATTAGCATTTCTTGGAATTTCCAAAATAACAACTCACCATCGTGCATCCCCTCCCATCCCAACCCACACCCCGCCACCAAGTGCCAATTCCAATTTTTCAAGTTGGGTTTGGCAATTTTATTTGTCTTGGATTGTTCATAATGTTTTGTCCAGAGACCCACTGCACAGCATCTGCAGGAATGTATGCTTTACATCCACTATGTTCAGATTGCTTGATGTGGCAGAAGGGGTGGACCTGTGAACCCTAGCAGGAAAGAGAAACTCCTGTGATGACTGTGGAAGGCTTTACTCATTCTGCTTACTACAGCAAATTCCCTTAAGGTTTCTAAGGTTGAATAATAAGTCCTTGTTACTGATGCAACATTGTCAGGCTCTGTGCCACTGGGTGGTGAGGTAGTGTTATACTTTGCCAGATGCAGAATGGAAGTTTTTCAGAGCCTTGTACAATAGGTGCTTGGCTTTACAGTGAAACTCCTGCTGGAATAACTTAAATCAGCTTACTTTATATTCCAAAATATGACAGTTGCTTTTTTTGAGTGTTCTTTTGCTTTCTGACTAGAGAAATTTTAATCATGTTTCTTGTCTGTTTTCATTAGTATTTCACAATAACCATTTCAATGGGGTAATTAAAAAGAATTGAATTGGTCAATAATTAAAATGACTACAAATTCTCATCATGAGGATGTTAGTATCTTTGTAAATTGCTTCAAGGAGAAAAACTTGTGTGATCACCCCCCCCCCCCCCCCCCCCCCCGGCTGACAAACATCCCTTCCATTTAGTGAGAGTAATTTGGACAAGTGACATATGCAAAATAGGTACAACCTTAATATTCAAATGCAACTTGAAGTAATTCACTGGTTTCAGGACCCATGTTGTATTTTCATTGTCACTATTGTTATTACCAACAATTCCACATCGGACATAAGTTGGGTTGACAATATTCAGTGCTGATTTGTAAGTACTTTTGGGATAGTTAGAACCTTTACACCTGTTGGTAGGTGCTGTGCAGCATTGCAAAAGATTGTCGATCATGGGTCCAATTGGGAATGTTTGAAGAACAAGAGGAAGAAAAGACTAGGAACAAGAAGGAAAACTGAGAGCTGCAGATCCAGGAAAACCAACAGGAACAGGGGAACTTGCTTGAATTCTTACCATTATAGAATTTATAGACCCAGGCAATCATACCTACACTTGTCTGAAAAACAGCACTTAAAGCCAAGGGTAGTTTCATCCCTTGTGGTACACAAGAGTAATAACAGCATTGAAAACAATGGCTTCATTCAACTTCTTCACCTCCAAGTTATTCCAGACTGTAAAAGGATATTGGAAAAATCATATCTTGTAAAAGTAATTGTTCTGAAGGGTCATCGCCCATGTTACATCAGCTAAAATGGCTGGTGCTGCTCATTCCTGTTCTCACATCAGCTAAGAAACTGACTGTTGTGTGATACGGAATATCCCTTGAAAACGCAGCTCATGATTCCTCTGAAAATTCTAGATTGACGAATTAAGTGCAACCTGTAACACAGTCAGATCCAGGTCTGCATTGGCTTCCTCACTGCATTGACGTCAATAGACATGATGGTCTCCTGCAGTATACCTCATAACATTTCACAGATCATAATCACTTAGTATTGCAATAGGGTAAAAACCAGGAATGATCAGTGGAGAAGGGATATGGTGATAACAAAACATAAGACAATAAGGGCATTATGGATGATGAGGAGTGACAAAATCTGATACAATTAATACCATTTGGCAACATCCTTTTGAAGCACACTCCCATGCACCAAAAACCTGGACCAGCATTCTTCCAGTTCCTTTAATGACCTGGATTTGCTCAAGGTCAGAAATATAATTAGTAACAATTTGCACAACAGGGACATTAGATCCCAAGGAATATGATCTGAATGCAAAGCTTTTATGGAACCTAATAGTTACCAAATTTACTTCAGGTTCACCCTAATGAAATCCATGAGACATATTTTACATGATCTCTTAGCTAATGGAGCATCCTATAACATTGTCCTGCTGTAGCTGCAGCATGAGAGCAGGAAGCTACTAGGGATTAAGCGTTTACCATCTTGACACATCATTGTCATTCAGATCTGGAATCCATTTGCTCTGCTGCTGACAGGAGAGAGAGAGGGCAAGTAAAAAAAAATGCAGTGCTGGTTTTGGAGAGTGAATTTGAAACAGTGCTCTCAAAACCCATCTCTCTTTTCCCCTACTGCAATAAACATGGTTGTGGGTGGTATAATTGAGGAAATCCATCCCATGGCTAAAATAATCACAAGTAGACAAGACTTATAAAAGCAATTATTTGAAATTCCTTTCGCTGAGATCGTTGGTATGTGATTAGATGTACAACATTAACAAGACAGAATGATTGGGTATTTTAGTGTACCGCATTTTAGTGTACTGCATTACTTCAGCCATTTCACTGTTGACTTAATGCAGGACAATAATAGTTGGCTGAAATGATAGCAAAGGTATTCTGACTTGTCTTTACAAGGAAACCCTCTGCAGTGTAAATGTTTGCTTGTCATTAAAAGTTCTGCATTGATGTGTAATGGACTTTGTTTTTCTAATGGCATACAGCCAGTCTTTCAATGCAATGTTTCTCATTGCAATTTCTGCCAGTATTTCATCTCAATAACAAAATAAAGCTGCTATGTCCACAAATTCTCCTTCTATAATACTTTAGATTCAAATATCAGTATCACCGTTTTATGTGGTTAAAACCATCTTCAAAAGTAAAATGGTTTGGTTTACAAATACACTGTTGTGACGTACCTTATATTATTTTGTCTATTTCATTTCATAATTCAAAACAATATCATAATTTTTATGTTTATCAAATCAAATGCAAGATAAAATGTTAGGAGCTGATACTACTCTTTTTTAGAAAAAAAAGGAATAGGAACTGTTTCTATACCCTCTGCAAATACAATGGGAATAGGGACATAGTTTACAGAGCAGAAGATGACCATTCTGTCCTCTTCTGATGCTAATTCTTTGTTAGAAAAGTGCAAAACAATCTCATTCCATTATCCCTCCTCTTATAAACCAGTTTTTCATTGCCTCTGATACTAAAAAACTAAATAAGTGTTTCAGAAAGTAATAGAGATAGACAGTGGAATTTTCTGAATGGGAAGGGGAAGCCAGTCTCTCCTGACTCAATGCCAAATCAGGCACGATTACATTTAGTCAGGTTGCTAATTTGGTCATTGAAGGAGCGAGATGGTGTGCTGCACCAACATCCAACCAGCAATGTCAGCAACATGACGATGCTGAGGGCCCAGAAGGCCAGCAAAGGTCAGATAGGTGTCAGGAGAAGACATTACCTCAACAAAAAGGTTAAACATATTGTGCATTGTCTAACTTTAAATGAGTGAACATTATTGTCTAACTTTAAATGAGTGAGCATCAGTGTCTTGGTAGATGTTTGAACTGTTGGGGATATTAAGTCCGATTGCGTTCATTGCTGTCCAGTAGCTGTGGTGCTGAAGGTGATGATGACCTTTGATCCCTTTGCACCAGGATTCGTTCAGGCTTCTTTAAGTGACCTACAGACTAAGTTGGGGCTCTGAGAAAAAAAAAGGTTTCACCTCAGACCCTGATGCGAAAAATTAATACATGCCTCAGCTAGATTGATCATAAGCTATTGCGGCTCCCCTGCACATTTGTCTTCCTCAATTCCACTTTCACTGCTTTTGCCTATATTGCCAAGAGAATACTCAACCACTCATAATGCTAAATCGGGTCTCTGCACTCTCCACTGATCTAGTCCCTTGTTGACTGGTGCAATCCAGGATGCCCTCCTTCATCATGGTTAGCACATTGTCAGGTTGAACACCACACCACTCATCATTGATCTTTCAAAACATAATGGGCTTTCTTGACCTGTGAAGACAATAAACAGTTGACAGAGTCATAGAGACATAGAGATGTACAGCATGGAAACAGACCCTTTGGTCCAACACGTCCATGCCAACCAGATATCCCAAACCAATCTAGTCCCACTTGCCAGCACCTGGCCTATATCCCTCCAAATCCTTCCTATTCATTTACCCATCCAGATATCTTTTAAATATTGCAATTTTACTAGCCTCCATCACATCCTCTGGCAGCTCATTCCATACACGTACCACCCTCTGCATGAAAAAGTTGCCCCTTAGGTCTCTTTTATATCTTTTCCCTCTCACCCTAAACCTATGCCCTCTAGTTCTGGACTCCCCCACCCCAGGGAAAAGACTTTGCCTATTTATCCTATCCATACCCCTCATAATTTTATAAACCTCTATAAGATCACCCCTCAGCCTCCGATGCTTCAGGAGAAACAGCCCCAGCCTGTTCAGCCTCTCCGTAAAGCTCAAATCCTCCAACTCTGGGAAAATCCTTGTAAATCTTTTCTGAACCCTTTCAAGTTTCACAACATCTTTCTGATAGGAGGGAGACCAGAATTGCACGCAATATTCCAACAGTGGCCTAATCAATGTCCTGTACAGCCACAACATTACCTCCCAACACCTGTACTTCTTCCTTTGAGCCAGTTCTGCATCAAAATGGTTAGTCCTCCCTGTATTCCATGAGATCTAACCTTGCTAACCAGTCTCCCATGGGGAACCTTGTCGAATACCTTACTGAAATCCATATAGATCACATCTACTGCTCTGCCCTCATCAATCCTCTTTGTTACTTAGAGTCATAGAGTCATAGAGATATACAGCATGGAAACAGACCTTTCGGTCCAACCCATCCATGCTGACCAGGTATCCCCACCCAATCTAGTCCCACCTGCCAGCACCAAGCCCATATCCCTCCAAACCCTTCCTATTCATATACCCATCCAAATGCCTCTTAAATGTTGCAATTGTGTCTTCAAAAAATCTCAATCAAGTTTGTGAGACATGATTTCCCACACACAAAGCCATGTTGACTATCCCTAATCAGTCCTTGCCTTTCCAAATACATGTACATCCTGTCCCTCAGGATTCCCTCCAACAACTTGCCTACCACCGACGTCAGGCTCACTGGTCTATAGCTCCCTGGCTTACCCTTACCACCCTTTTTAAACAGTGGTATCGGGTTAGCTAACCTCCAGTCTTCCGGCACCTCACCTGTGACTATTGATGATACAAATATCTCAGCAAGAGGCTCAGCAATCACTTCTCTAGCTTCCCACAGAGTTTTTGTGTACACCTGATCAGGTCCTGGGGATTTATCCACCTTTATGTATTTCAAGACATCCAGCACTTCCTCCTCTGTAATCTGGACATTTTTCAAGGTGTCACCATCTATTTCCCTGCATTCTATATCTTCCATATACTTTTCCACAGTAAATACAGATGCAAAATACTCGTTAGTATCCCCCCCATTTTCTGCAGCTCCATACAAAGGCCTCGTTGTTGATCTTAGAGGGGTCCTATTCTCTCCCTAGTTACCCTTTTGTTCTTAATGTATTTGTCAAAACTCTTTGGATTCTCCTTAATTCTATTTGCCAAAGCTATCTCATGTAGGTGATTCAGCTACTCGAATAATATATCACCTCTGGTTGATCTACAATCCACATTACACCACTACTCATCATAGAGGTTACCCACCTGGTAAACCTTCAGAGCCTTACAGATTGCAAAGACATCAATTGGCATAGCCAGGAAGTGGGGATTATATATCTACAATTCTGGTAGACACATCCTGGACATACCATATCCATTCCCTCCATAACTAAATGAACATTCTGACAGACATGTTCCTCACTCACCCTTGAAAAATGCAATAGGTCATTTGCCCTTTTCTGCCCTGCACAAATCATCATGGCTGTTGAAGATTGTTGCTCCCTCCATACAGTCATTCTTGAGAAGAGGTGGAGGTCTCCTATTGCCATCCCATGGGCAGAGAACCTCCTGCCATTCACTATCACGTCAGGTGGAGGATTTGGATTAAGTCACCATTGAACCGTTGACTGTCTGTACATGCTCCATTGTCATCGCTGGAAAGTGGCAGATTTTGCAATCTTTTCACTTTCTCTCCTCATTCTCCAGACACTCACACTCCCTTAGGTACAATGGGGCATGTAGGATCACAGCAACCTTTTTGATTGCATCTAGCCTTCACTTGCTACCTTTACTGTTTCTTCTGATCTCCTCCTTCAGTAGCCCCCATATGTTCAAACTGACATGATTTTAAACCTCCCACTGGCAGGCTTCTGCCCTTGAACTTGTCTGTAAGTCTGCTGTGCACCTCTCTGTTGGCATGCTTCCCTCTGGCTGACAGCAATAGCTTGGCCATTGTGATATTGTAGCTGGAAAGGGCAAGAGCTGATGTTACACCTGCTTCCACTCCCACCTCTGGAACCACATGCTCAGTGCCAAATTCTGCTCCTACTGTGCAAAATCCATTTGTTGGCCAAATTCTCAAAACAAAGAAATGATAACAACATTTTGGAACTAAAACTGAGAAAATAAAACTGCACATTTGTGATCACAAAGAGTTAAGCCCTTATAAGTTACATGTTTCCCTTTCGTCTCAAGAATTAGGGACTTTCTGTTAAAATACTCAATCATTAATTACATGAGCAGATCTGTTTAATGTCCAACAGTCACATAAGGATGCTCAGTTAAATGAAGTCAGCTCCGCAATGTTGAATTGGCTGTTGAATACAAAACTTGCCTTGCACTTTGCAGTATTAAGATATTAAAGCATCTGCATTTTCATTTCTCCTCCACTCTAAGCCTGAGAGACAATTGCTTTTACATGGCAATATTTAGTAACAGATTGCAGCAAAGTACTTTGGGTTGGAAATCATGAATTCTCTCACTTGTTTACTGACTGTGCCAGGGACTTTACAAAACTCATCCCAGAGCACATTCAAAATTAGTTGTGCGGTCCAATAAGATTTTATGAAACATGGTATGACGATTTATTTTAAAATCCTCTGTATTTCCTTTAGCTCTTAAACAAACAGTTCCTTTATTTTACTACATTACTCTTTTACAATAGGAAAGTACTGCAGGCATTGGGAATCTGAAACAAAAACAGAGAATGCTGGAAATACACAAATGTCTGATGAAGAAGTCACTGACTCCAAATCTTGGACTGACTTTTCTCAAAAATTGGATAATTTTCAATTTCTGGGAGTTTTATGGAGCTCTAGCAAGTTATCTCACACAATTCTCCACTGCTCACCAATTTAAGTATGCCCCATCCCTCTACGGCAATGATCTTATGCTATCTTGTGTTGACCAGTATCACAGTGCTCACTGCTGCTGGGATCTTCTGGGATGCCCACCATTAATGCTATCTTTAACGTCCAGCTCTTCACTAGATCAAACACTGTGAACCAGGAATAGCCTTTCACTGAACATGTAGTGGGAGAGAAACAAATAAGGACATTTTCTGACAAAGGTGACACTTAATCATAAAAAGGATATCATATTCATAAATAATTTAGCACTCTAAATCATCACCTATCCGACCAACTGCCAAGAACAAAGTTACGGAGGTTACCTGTCCTTTGCACCATACCACGTTAGAATCCTCCCTGAAGGAATGCAACATCCAATGTAATATAACATCTTGTCATTACTAAATGTGGGAATATCACACGTTCTAAAACCTTCAAACAGTTAATGTTAAATTTTCTTAAACAATAGGAAAAGTAAAGAAACAACAAATACAGAGCTGCATTTCGGGAATAAATGAGGGCTGCTTGTATTTTGAGCAACACCAAATCTACAGTCAATGAATGATGACCTCACTCAACTCAGATCAATTAGAAGCAGTATCACTTCAATTCTAGATGGCTTGTTGCATCTGAAGCTACCATGCTATATCCTGCTGAAGGTGGTAGTTCTCATTTTCAATGTCCTAGTCTTCCTCCTTGGAAGACTGCTGCCACCCTCGCATCTCTTTAGCATCATCAGTCCCCTCTGTACTCGCTTCAGTTTTGGACAGTACACCACGCAAGGATTATGCAGCACACTTTGTCTGGAGTGTACTGCAAGTTTCTCCCCAGACTCTTCCAAGGACCAGAACCTCATCTTCAGGAGGCCTATCATCTGATCCATTGATGGCCAGTTTGAAGAATGGTCTGCATTGTATCTACATTTGGCCGCAGTCAGAGAGTTTTGTAATGGAGTCATCAGCCATGGTTGCAGAGGAGAGCTCTTGACTGACACTTGTAGAATATCCTCATAAGATATTTGGCCCTTGAAATGAAACAGAAACCTGAATCAGTTCGTGACCTTAATGGGCACCGCAGTAGGATGCCCACTCCTGCCCTCAAGTCACAATTATTGCCCCAGCAGATGATGTAGTTCTATTATAGCGTTCTGGGACATTCTAATTCAGTGGTATAACTGTGCCTTGTTCATCTAGAGAAAATGACATTGAAGATAATGGACTCCAAGTCTCTTGCATCTCATGCACATCCTGAGGGGACTTTCTGTTGTGATTTCTTAATGTGGAGGCTGTTCAGTAGCTGTTAGTCCTGGGCTTGCTGGCACATCAGTTCCTCCTTATTGGCTCAATGTTTAATTGAGCAGTGCCTGTAGTGATGATAAAATGTGTTGGTTATGGTTATTTGCATCACAAATAAATGTGAGTTTTTCATAGTCCTCCATACAGTGGGCCATCATGGATTCTGACAAGAATGGCCACAGGATGCCATGTACGTGGACCTTTGACATAGACCACCCTATTTTGATGTATGCAGCACAAACCATGCTGCCCAAGTAGACTCAGAGATTGTAAGTGTGGTAAGATTATTGAAACCTTGTCCCACATTACCAACCATGCCACCGCCTCCACCACCCTCCCCACCCCACCCCACCCCACCCCACCACATCACTCAAGAAAGGCATCATTGTATGTAATATCATGTAAAATGTTTGTAGTTCAATTTGAGAGGAAAGCAACTGCTCGCCCTTGTACAGTCTTGGATTATCTTTGTGAATGGCGGTCCTCAAGTGACAGTTTTACAGTCTCCTGGTAATTACATCTGCTTCACAGAGATTACTATGATTAACCTATAATAACCATTCACTTGGAAAATATTGCTGGTGGCCAAGATTTGTATTCAGCATAGTTGGTCGCTGCACGTGTTTCATGTGCAGAATTCTGTGATGACAGATATCTTTAACCAGTACTGTGTAAGTAACTGATTAATGTAACACAATTGAATGGCCTCACATTGCTCATAAGTCTATTCTCTCAGAAAGGAAAAAATAGCATTCTGCCCACTCTGGCTATGGTGACATTTTTCATCTCCATTGCACATTTGTGTTAAGGATAAGGCTGGAAAGCATCACAACCTTCACAGAGTGAGTTACAGGTTAAACCTGTCAATCTGGATAATACCATAATTTTGCATGTTCCTTACTGCCCTGCACTCCCTGTGAACCCCATCAGGTTTGAGCTTCTACATTTTCCCATTCAACTCTTACTTTTGTCTTCATGTCCCCATTCTAGCCATTGAATACCAGGCCCACAGCTTAGCTATGCCAAACATCATGGTGCGATATCCCTCTGTCAAAGCCAGGATGGTCGTGACTGTCAATGATCCTCACTCCCTTCCTGCAGAACCCTGTGCGCTCCAATGCTAGCACCTCCCAGATTTATATATTAAGCTGCTCCACCTTCACAGCAGCAGCCCTGATAACTTACCTTGACTTTCAGTGACCAAACCCCAGGAAGAACCATAGGCCACTCTCTGACTAATTCGGATGGAGACCCCCAGCTCATGAGTGGCTGATGGTGATGAGTGGTGAGATCCCTGACTGATATCTGTGTAGTTTCTAGACTGACTTGTTGCTAATGCCTGGACAGGTCACACTAAATTTGCAGGAGTGATTTCAAACGCAGGTGAAGATGTCTCATTATTTGACTTTGAGTTCCAGATTCCTACAGATTTGTGTAGTCTCCAATATGTTGGATCAAATCTTGCTGTAATGTTAAACTATTCATTTTGTTAGAGTATTTTAAACAACAAAAGATCTATTCCGAGCATAGATAAGCCAAGATGAACATTCAGACCGATACAAAGGGTAAGTACGCATTTGGGTCTGAAAAGCATGAATGTGGTTTGCTGTGGAAAAGCCTTGTTCATGCATTGTTTGGAGTCAGTTTGGCTCATTAGTAGCATCCTTGGTAGCTCATAAGAAAGTCAGAGGTTCAAGTCGATTCTGAGACCCAATATAGGCTGAAACTTCATTGCAATGCTGCATTTTCAGAATTGTGTTTTGTCCGAGATATTAAACCAATGCCCTATACATTTATGGGCATGTAAAAACACTTCACAGCATTATTCAAAGAAGAAAGGTTCCCCAGTGCCTTGGCTAGCACTTTTATCAGCAAATCAACTTATTATTCAGTTTGTGTGACTTAGCTTGGTCAAACTGACTGTAGGATATAAAAACATGAAAACAATCAATAATGGTACTTTAACAAGTACCTCTTTTTAGGATTTCCTGAAAATGTAAATGCTGCTACATCCCTGTTTTTTTTACATGAAAATGATTTTCATTAACATTCATATCAGGATTATTTTAACTATTAATTTGAGTTGTATGCAATGCCATATTAGTTATGAATAGGTCAAATGGTTTAATTCAGGATCTCCAAACAAAACTGTTGTGCGATGTCTCCTTTTCGTTTCAGAATTTGATACTGTTAGTATTGGTGGTTTGGCAATGCCATCATTTCACACATATGTTTGGAAGATAGGTACAACCTTGTCTTGTCAAAGGCTGAAATAACTTTGATGTGGGTTGCTTTGGAAGGAATGAGTATTCAGAGCACAAGTTTTCCACAATGAAACATTGTGAATGCATCTCTGTGATCACTTGCGAAGGGAAGGCAACACATGGTTTATTTGCACATAAATATATGTGCCATTTAAACAACATGGCAATGCTTTAAAAATGCTACCTGATTTTGAATTGGAAGTCACTGAAGGTCAGACTACCGGACCAAAAATCAGACCCTAATTCAAAGTTTAACTGTTTTTAAGCTTCCAATAATAAAGATAAAGCAAGCAACTTTTGCCACTAGATGTCACTTACTTATATCATAAAAGCAATTGACTTCTTGCACTCTCTTCAAAGACATCTAATGTGATGCAATAGGCACTCTTTCAATAATTACACTAAATATACTGTTAATATCTAATCATTAAGACTTCCTCAACCATACCAAGAGTCTTATAATACAAAAGTGGTTGACCAAAGCAATCTTGCCAAGGACACTTTCCAACAATGCCACCAGTCGTGGCTGCCTCAGGTGCCAGCTACGAAGAGTGAAGGACCACTTTACTCTTTCACAGACTCTTGGATAATCTGACTAATCAACCAGCTCTTGAACTTAGTCCAAGAGGTAGGCAAGTTCATTTAGGCAAAAGGGCAAGTCTGGCATTAAGAAAGAGAAAGAAGTCTTACTGACTGGAAATAGTTTTTTTTCTCTGTAAATAAAATTTAAAAATGACATTGTGCAGTTTTCTTGTTACTTCTTACTGATGACTATAATGTTCTTATGGGAAAATGGAAAATTCATTCGACTTTTTGATTCAAGTGATGTATTGTGGTAAATCTTGTTAGGCCAAAAGGGTCTGCTGCAGTGTCACCTGTTGGGTAGGTACAAGAAAATAGGCAGGAATGCTGCCCTCTAAAGGGCAAGAGTTTAGGGTGAGAGGAGGAAAAACATAAAAGGGACCAAAGGGGCAACTTTTTCACGCAGAGAGTGGTGCATGTACAGGATGAGCTGCCAGAGGAAGGGGTGGAGGCTGGTACAATTACAACATTTAAAAGGCGTATGGATGGGTATATGAATAGAAAGGGTTTGGAGGGACATGGGTCAAATGCTGCACTTTGGCTCAGTGGTTAGCATTGCTGCCTCACAGCACCAGGGACCCTGATTCAATTCCAGCCTCAGGTGACTGTCTGTGTGGAGTTTGCACATTCTCCAAGTGTCTGCGTGGGTTTCTTCTGGGTGCTCCGGTTTCCTCCCACAGTCCAAAAAATGTGCACGTTGGGTGAATTGGCTAGACGAAATTGCCCATAGTGTTAGGTGTATTTGTCAGGGGTAAATGTAGGGAAGCGAGTTTGGTTGTTTACTCTTCAGAGGGTTGGTGTGGACTTGTTGGGCCAAAAGGCTTGTTTCCACTCTGTAGGGAATCTAGGCTATTTAAAAAATGCTGGCAAATGGGATTAGATTAATTTAGGATAACTGGTCAGCATGGATGAGTTGACTGAAAGGTTTGTTTCCATGCTGTATATCTTCATGACTCTTTGCAGTTGATCAGTCAATGGCCCATCCTGAAGCATCTCCACTTTGATGCTCTTTGCAGCAATGTGTGAAGACACAGTCTGATTTGCAACATAGACAAACTGAAGATCCTGGGAATTGAATCCACACCTATTCATAAATGCCAGCTGCACCTTCCTATGGTTATACCAAAACGGTTTCCTGCATCTAAACAACAAACCTGTTATCCTTTAATGGTCCTTGGTTCTTCTTGTCTGCTGCCCAGGATGTATATCTAGGAAATTATGTTCTTATTCACTTTTCTTTGGCTTCAAATGTAATGAGTTGTTGATCAAAATTGAGGATATTATGAACATTTATATTTCTCCTTCTGTTTGAATCTACATAACCCTTATATTAAAACAAATACAGAAGTCATGTTACTACATCAGCTAAAATGGAATTATATCATGAGAATGAAAAAAAAGAAGTCATTGAAAAACAAAAAAAATCTCAAAAATCAAAAAGTAGCCCTGGAAATATCTTAAAGGGACCCCCCGACAAAGCAAAATATTTGTGCCCTAGAGAGCAGTCCTCAATATTTATAACTTCATACTCCTCTGGATTGCCACAAGCATCTATGTAACATTCATCAGGGAACTAGCAGTGTTAATATTGTACAGTTAATGAATGCTCTCTTTCACAGGACAATCAAATTCCCTGTTACATGTTACAAATGTTACTTCGATGCTTGTGGCAATCCAGAGGAGTATGAAGTTATAAATATTGAGGGCTGCTCTCTAGGGCACAAATATTTTGCTTTGTCGGGGGGTCCCTTTAAGATATTTCCAGGGCTACTTTTTGATTTTTGAGATTTTTTTTTGTTTTTCAATGACTTCTTTTTTTTCATTCTCATGATATAATTCCATTTTAGCTGATGTAGTAACATGACTTCTGTATTTGTTTTAATATAAGGGTTATGTAGATACAAACAGAAGGAGAAATATAAATGTTCATAATATCCTCAATTTTGATCAACAACTCTTTACATTTGAAGCCAAAGAAAAGTGAATAAGAACATAATTTCCTAGATACCACAGTATTTAAACTGGCAAGGGTTAGCAATAGAAGTTTTTACTTCAGAATAACGGCTTCAACAGAAAAAATGCTATCATCCTTAATGCACCTTCCATGATCTCATAGCTAATGCATTCCTATTACATATTCAGAAAACAGGGATATTTTAAGCAGGCACTTTTTAACTATATCACCAATCTCAATTTCAGATTTAAATCTAATAATTGACACAATATTGATTACAATAACAACCAGTTTCTGAACATATGCAACTGGCGGTTCTACATTCATTTGTAAGTATTTCATTACCTCAGTCATTTCAAGTTTTCTTAGTTCCTAATTAAATAAGTGTTCCTTCGTTGATGGTTTGAAACTATTGTCTCTTCCTTGTAGCCTCCCTGTCCATCCCCTTGTTAAACCATGCAACTCCCCCGTCTTTTCCCTTTTTGCATCCTCCCCTTCTCTTGCACCTACTCCCTTTCAAACTCCATACCTGCCCAGCTCGCTCGTGACCTCTCTGTTTCTCTTCAGCTCCCTTGTAGACTCCTCTTCTCCCCTTGCAGGTTCCCTATCTCACCCCACACTCCACCTTCGCAACCCCCCACTGACCCTGGATTTGGTTGACAGGGGGCTACTTTGGCAAATAAATGGCTCCACATGCTAGCTTCTTGGCTTTATGCACACAGACTTTGGCCAGCCATTTGTTCTGTAGTTAACCCTTCAGCAGCCAGCAAGGGAGGAACTAACCTGTGATGGGTGGAGCAGCTCCTCACTGTTTTCTTCCATTGACTCACCCTGTGAGTGAGACTTCCCTGGTGATTTATGGACTTTGGATACAGATTTGACTGCCACCCCCTGTGTATTTTGAGTGCTGCAGCAGTCAATCAATTGGCATGGATAGCGTAACATTGGTAGAGACATGTATCTTTGAATTGATTCCATGGATATGCAAACCTTTGGAAATCATGTGAAATCATGTGAAATCATGCTGGAGTCTGCACACACTCTTCAGGGTATTACTAGATGGCCTGGCCTTGGTGCTTGATAACAATGGCATGGGTACACTGCTGTTCTTCCTTCATTACAGTGGTATTGACTGGAATACATCAGTAAGGCTATTCTGTATCTGAAGCTGTTTATGGATTTGAAGCCAAGATCTTTGTGGATCCCAATTTTATTTGGGTTAAAAGAAAGGATGATGATAACATAAACTGCAGGTGTTAGTGATTAAACATTATGAACAAAGGGTTTCTGAAAAGTTCTTTAGATTCCCACAACCTTTTAATAAAGTTGGTACCCTTGTCAGCACTCTATCTTCTCACTGCCCCTTGCTTGACGTATCAGAGAGCCATAAGAGCTCTCCATTGACATATGATTGCACAGATTGCAGGAGCAGTGTAAACCCAAGAAAACCTTCAGACTAGAACAATACAGTAGGAATCCTGTGAGCTTTGATAGTTTTAAAATTTGCACTATTTTAATGACCACACAAAAGGCACAGTAATGGTTTAAGTTTGTCCAAATGGGCAAAAGCACAAATTTCCTCAATCTTTTCAGTTCTGCAATGATAGTTTCAATTCTGAAATCAATGAGGTGGTTTAGGGCCAATGGAATACTACCCAACTAAGAATATGGTTTTGCAGTTTATCATTGATTGAAGAGTTAACAGATGGCAGAATATTGTTGGTTTATTATTAATTTAGTGATTGATTTCAGAACTGTAGGTAGGTAAGAATATTTCCTGGAGGTAAGAGAATGTTTTCAGGGTGTATGGGCACTTTGCCTCAAGTTAATACAACAAACTCAATCTGATGTGATGGCAGTGCAGACGTAAAGTCTACAGTTACCCGAGGGAACTTGGAGAACTTGGAGAATACAGTAATAACATTTACCACAATGCCATGACATGGGTCATGAGTATGAACAATTTTCCTATAGACAATTTAATTCATTTTGAATGTGATTAATAAATATTTTTTCAGGAAATGTGCATTGCATGTTACTCGTTGTAGAGAATATTATTGCTTTTGATAAACTGACATTTCTACATTAATGCATCAGACAGCAAATACTCAAATGTTGAGGAACGGTACCAGATGCTGTCTTGAAAAGAAGAGTCATACCAATCATAACAATATAATTTGGTGAAGTCCAGTTTGTGGTTTTATTTTTTCAGCAACATGATATGGAAGGGGAGAAAGAGACCACCTTCATTTTCCTTCCTGCGAGACAATCTAGAGAAAACTGACTTCCTTCAAGGCTATTGCTGCTCCACATCCTTCTCATGAACGTACACTCTAATTTTTAGTTTCTAAATAGAAAGTGATTGTTTTATTGAGCAAACTGTTTTAATGCGGTTTCAATTGATTCAGAGCCCACAAATCATTCTGCTTATGAATGTTTGCTCACACAGTGTCTAACTCAATCACATCAGAGTTCGGATATTTTTCAGTCACTCATGAGATGTGGCAATTTGCCCATCCCAAATTAATTAAGTTAAAAGTCAACCATTATGCTGTGGATCTGGAGTCACACATTGACCAGACCAGATAAGGATGGCAGTTTCCTTCCCTAAAGGATATTCATCAAGTTTCTTTCTGACAATAATTCATGATCTTGGATAAATTCTTAATTCCAGACTTTTTTTGTTGTACTAAAATTCCACCATCTGACATGATAGGATTTGTACCCAGATCCTCAGAATATTACCTGGGCTGCATTAATAGTCTAGCAATAATGCTACTAGGCCACCACATCCCCTGAAAATATACCACCACAATCCTTTAAAATCAAGATGCACTGATACATGGTTTAGTTTTAATTAGGAGGGTAGTTAGTGACATCCATCAATATTGTTGTCCTTTGGCAACATTTGTTTACTTTGACAGTAGGAGTCTGATTTTCACTAAGAGTGGTTTGGAATAGAGGCAGGTGACTAAACATAATGGTAATGTCAGTCTGCCACATCCATTCCAAACCCAGGCAATGTTTGTAAGGATGGAATTATTTGATTGGAGTGGTTGAAAGATCAGCAGTAAGATGGAGCCTCCATTGACGCTTTGTTAATTTTCTGTAAAAGTGAACTCTGCAAGTATAAGTGTTATCCTTTCAACATAAGGTGTGAAATTAGAAATATAGAAAGGTATCGTGATAAATTCAGAGATATTTAGGATGGTGTCACAACATTTGTTGGAGTTGATGTGCCTACAGTCTGGGAAATGAGATATTTGATCTGACAGGTGAAGCAAGTACAATCAACATGAAATGGAAGATGTGCTGGAAGAATTTGAAGTGTATGCTGATAGATGCATCTTGAAAGTGTGTCAGGAAGCTCTATCAGTACACATCTAAAACTTAGCTTCAAGTATAGGGTTGGTCACTGTGAGAAAGAATTCATAGCTATTGTGGATATAATGTGCCTCTTCTGAGCAATTGAACTGACAAATCCTTGGAGGGGGGTGGGGGGGGGGGGGGGGGCGGGGATGGTGGTGAGGTTCTACACATTAAATTGAAAGCAAATTCTGTGAAATCTGATATGAAGCTTAGTGAGGAATTAGGACCAGTGATTCAAGGAATTAGGAAGTTACAAACTGTGATGGGAGAATCTAGCGCCACAGGGTATAGACTCAAATAAAAGGGCTCTAATTTAAGACTGAGATGAGGAGGGTTGTGAATCTTTGGAACTACTTGCCAAAGAGAGTTGTGGAGGCAGAGTCCTTGTGTATATTTAAGGCTGATATATATTGATTCTTGATCAGAAGGGGAATAAATAGTTAAAGTGCAGAAAAATGATAGTGAGTAGTGTTTGATCAGCCATGATCCTATTGAATGGTGGAACAGGCTCAAGGAGCTGATTGACTTACTCCTGTTACTATTTCTTACAGTCATCAGTGAGACTAACAATTGACAAAAAAAAAAGTGTGGAGCTTACCTTATATGCAAGACATATAGGGTGATATGAAAGGGACGAGTGGGACAAAGGTCAAGGAACTGAGAGACCAAGGCATCAGGGAGACAGCTGAAGTGCCTACACCTTCGGACATATCAAACCAAAATGACAACATTGGGCTTTGTGTTGCTGTACATTAGTGAATGAAATGATAGTGAGAGAATATCACTCAATTTCTATTGTCAATGACATCTTTCAAGAATTGGGAGAAAGTGAGGACTGCAGATGCTGGAGATTAGAATTGCGAATGTGTTGCAGGGAAAGCACAGCCAGTTGGGCAGTATCTGAGGAGCAGGAAAATTGAGCATAAACCCTTCATCAGGAATGAGGCTTGTGGGCAAGGAGGCTGAGAGATAAATAGGAAGGGGGGTGGGGCTGGTCTTTCAAGAGCTGTCAACAAACTGGATATTTTCCAAATTAAACTTAAAATTGGGATACAACTAATTCATTCTTCATCCTGGTTCATGGAAGGTAACAACTTTTAAGATTTCATTGTGCACTTTACCAACAGAAGGGAA